>NC_053494.1:662683-1010183 GCF_905171775.1 Rana temporaria
CAGGGGACAGGGAACAGGGTACAGGGAACAGGGTCCAGGGTCCAGGGGACAGGGGACAGGGTCCAGGGGACAGGGAACAGGGTCCAGGGGACAGGGTTCGGGGGACAGGGTCCAGGGGACAGGGAACAGGGGACAGGGAACAGGGGACAGGGTCCAGGGGACAGGGAACAGGGGACAGGGAACAGGGTCCAGGGGACAGGGAACAGGGAACAGGGAACAGGGTCCAGGGGACAGGGAACAGGGGACAGGGTCCAGGGGACAGGGGACAGGGAACAGGGAACAGGGGACAGGGTCCAGGGGACAGGGAACAGGGTCCAGGGGACAGGGGACAGGGGACAGGGTTCGGGGGACAGGGGACAGGGGACAGGGTTCGGGGGACAGGGTCCAGGGGACAGGGAACAGGGGACAGGGTCCAGGGGACAGGGAACAGGGGACAGGGAACAGGGGACAGGGTCCAGGGGACAGGGGGGATTTGGGATCGACGTATTAAGTTACCAACTTCTTCTGTCTAGGGGTGATACTTGTGAGAGTGGATGAAGAACAAGTGTCCAGCCGGTAGTGTGAGTTTCCAAAGCTTTATTCCTCGGCCAACATCAACACCTCTGCCGGGTTAGCCCCCCCCCCCCCCCCCCCCCCCCCCCCCCCATATAAAAAAATTGACTTTTTTTTATGCAGTTTGTTAGATCTTTGTTAGATCAGGTTAGATCAATCATTGTTTGCATAGACTCTTTTCCTCCTTTGGTGGACCAAAGGTTCTTTGGTGGGGGGAGTGTGTAGCGGGGGCTGCTCTGTCACCCATGGTCCCGCACCTCCCGCCAGCAAACGTCGGACTGAATAGACACTGACACAGGCACTCACTGAGGGAGATCATGCCTGTCAGTCCCTGTCTCCTCTTCCTTGAGTGACGAGCGGCGCTCATTCACCGGCATCCCGCCCACTATGCTCTCTTCTCTGTGTCCCTATTGGCAGGGTGAGGGAGCCAATCAAGCGGCAGCAGAGGACCACAGGACTTGAAGTCTCATCACAAAATGGCACCATTGATTTCTACAGGGGGCAGAGCTACTACTTTTGCTTTGTAAGAAGGGGGGCTAGCTAAAGACTTAAGCTTGTTGGTCTGAGGGGAGATCACCATGAGGCAGGAAGATGAACAGAGGTGTGAGGAGAGACTACAGGCATTCGCTAGAGAACCATCCAAAGAGACGGTTCCAGAGACCCTCCAGAGACCCTCCAGAGACCCTCCAGAGACAGTTCCAGAGACCCTCCAGAGACAGTTCCAGAGACCCTCCAAAGAGACCCTCCAGAGACAGTTCCAGAGACCCTCCAGAGACCCTCCAGAGACAGTTCCAGAGACAGTTCCAGAGACCCTCCAGAGACAGTTCCAGAGACCCTCCAGAGACCCTCCAGAGACAGTTCCAGAGACCCTCCAGAGACCCTCCAGAGACAGTTGCAGAGACCCTCCAGAGACCCTCCAGAGACAGTTCCAGAGACCCTCCAAAGAGACCCTCCAGAGACAGTTCCAGAGACCCTCCAGAGACCCTCCAGAGACAGTTCCAGAGACCCTCCAGAGACCCTCCAGAGACAGTTCCAGAGACCCTCCAGAGACAGTTCCAGAGACCCTCCAGAGACGGTTCCAGAGACCCTCCAGAGACGGTTCCAGAGACCCTCCAGAGACGGTTCCAGAGACCCTCCAGAGACGGTTCCAGAGACCCTCCAGAGACGGTTCCAGAGACAGTTGTAGATGGATGTACCTTCTGTACCACCTAATATCCCTATTTCTATGTGGAATATCTCGGAAACGATGTGAGATCTAACGTTAAAACCACTTGATCTTACCGGATCTAACGAATATCTATTGGCCTGAATGATTTTCGGACAGAAAATTTGATAAGGGGGGGCCAACCCGTCCATATGTCCATGCATATGTACCACCTAAAATCTATTTTTTTATGTGGAATATCTCGGAAACGATGTGAGATCTAACGTTAAAACCACTTGATCTTACCGGATCTAACGAATATCCATTAGCCGGAATAATTTTTGGCCCAAAAAATTGATGAGGGGGGGCAGCCCCCCCTCATTAATCACTTAATAAGTCTCTAATTATGTGAGATCTAACGTTAAAACCACTTGATCTTACCGGATCTAACGAATATCTATTAGCCTGAATGATTTTTGGCCAGAAAATTTGATAGGGGGGGCTGGTGACGGGTTAGCCCCCCCAGCAAATAACTGTTAATATTGCTTCTTCTGTGTGAGATCTAACGCAAACAATGATTGATCTAACCTGATCTAACAAAGATCTAACAAACTGCATAAAAAAAGTCATTTTTTTTTATATGGGGGGGCTAACCCGGCAGAGGTACATCAACATGACTCACAGTAGAGGAAAAGATTGATGAGAAGGAAGGACTTGTAGCGTCCGGCCTTGGATATCAGAAGCATAGAGGGCAAGCTTGCTCTCATCACAGATAATTCAACACGTCGCCACCCTCGCCCAGTGTCATCTTAAGAGCATTATAGGCCCCCGGGCAATACAGTGCACTGGGGCCCTGTCTACACAATTACGCACGAGAATTTACTGACAAAAATCATAAAATTTACTGGCAGAACCACATTTACTGCCACTGCAAAAAAAGTACCTAAAATTACAGTTTTCAGTGCCCAACAATGCAAATGTCAGTATTTAAACTATAAACATATAGCTAGTGCTATTAGAAATGTGTTTAAGTTAAACAAAAGTAAAAAAAAAAAAAATGTCTTCATTGACATGAAGGTCAGGTTACTATAACCCAGCCAGCACAGAGTTTCCTCTTACATCAGAGTCTGCATGATCCCCCCTTACAGTGAAAGGGAACTCTTATGTAAAGGGGAACACTGCAGATCATGATCTAAGGGGGGAAATCTGATGTGGAGGGGGGCTCTGGTGACCAGAGACCACCTTATATCAGAGTTCACTGCTTTCTCTTTCCCACTTACATCAGGGTCCGCAGACTGAGTTCCCCCTTGCATTGTAAGGGGGAATCCTGCAGACTCTGATGTAAAGGGGAACTCTGATGTGGGTGGCACTCTGGTGACCAGAGACCACCTTCCTTAGATTAAATACACGAAGGTAAGGGGGGTCACTAATATAGGAGGGGGAACCTTTATATCAGTGCCCCCGTACATTTTTGCATTCACTCCCCCCTTACATCAGCAACCCCGGACCGGATCTTCTCTGTGATTTCCGCGAACTGGGCATGGGCAGTTCTAACCCGTCACTCTCCATAATTTTTTACTGGGGTTGCTGGGCAGCCGGTGGGGCCCCCCAGGCAAGCGGGGCCCC
This sequence comes from Rana temporaria, assembly GCF_905171775.1. Classification (NCBI taxonomy): domain Eukaryota; kingdom Metazoa; phylum Chordata; class Amphibia; order Anura; family Ranidae; genus Rana; species Rana temporaria. Next base: position 666,006 of record NC_053494.1, read on the forward strand.
CGGGCAACTTCCCAGCATGCCCAATGGAAAAGATGGCCCTGCCCTCGCCAGGGTGGGTAAGTGCCCCCTGGACAGGCAGTTACCTCGGACCTGTCAGCCAATGGGTCTCTCGCAATAATCCGATCACTGGGAGGGAATAATTCCTCTGCCCCAGACGTAGTAACTTTTCTTTGTATAATCAGAGTATAAGGATAGCGAATCCTCCCAGTAAGTCCTATTCTGTAGGGTCACCTACTGACAGCGGATATAAGGTACCCGTCACGTGGCGCGGTGATCGGATCCCCGGTGGTTCGTCTAGGCCTCTCAGACAACCTCTGTACTCAGGTTCTCCCGAGCCCATCCCCCACCGTTCAGCCTCCAGTTTAGGATCTGGAACCCAGCAAGCCGCCGGGGCCCCTTTCTTCATCAACAGAAGGCTCCGCAAGGTGCGCAGCCTCAACCCGGCCGGCCATGAGGACGCGGCCCGCGGATGCCGCACCTTGAAGGTGGATGCTGTACCTGGAACTCGGGCCCCGCAGACTACCAAGAAAAATGTCCGGTGGCCCCGGATATACCCCCCGCCAGCATGCCCAAAGAGGGAAACTCCTCTGATTGGCTGCTGGGGAAGGATGGTTCTATCAGAACCCCTATACTGCCAACTGTCGCCCAGGAGTGGCAGCACACCCCCGGACACACAGACTGACCCAAGAGGCCGTTCTGAACTGGCAACAGCACAAACTAACAATCAGTGAATGGGAGCGACTGAAATCTCCCATCCCCCACTAACTTTAGCGCAACGCCCCACTAATTTTAAGGGGGGGGGGCGCTACACTTGTGTTGCATACACACGGTCACACCAAATTCCGACCGTCAAGAACGCGGTGACGTACAACACTACGACGACCCGAGAAAAGTGGAGTTCAATAATTCCGAGCATGCGTCGAATTGCATGCATATTTTTTTGCGTGTCGGAATTGCATACAGACGATCGAAATTTCCGACAAAAAACAGCTCTCGAATTTTTGCTGTCGGAATGGAGCCCGATGGAGCGCCTACACACGGTCGAAATTTCCGACCAAAAGCTCACATCGAACTTTTCATGTCAGAAATTCTGACCGTGTGTGCGCGGCATTCCACCTCTACAACCCTGGTCAACAGACGACACCAGAAAAAAAAACAGCCGCACCCTTCAGTGTCTGTGGCAGAAGACTTATGCCGCGTACATACGGTCGGAATTTGGTGTGACCGTGTGTATGCAACACAAGTTTGAGCCAAGATTCTGTCGGACAAAAATCCATGGTTTTCCTTTCGGAATTTCCGATCGCGTGTACGCGGCAGAAGCCGGATTCTGTGTGTAGAGAGGGGGAGGAGCTTGTCTACGGAGGAGTAGACAGAAGTGATTATGTTGGGGCCGCCATCAGGGGGGTACAGGCCATACACCTCTAAGGCCCCGTACTCACGACCAAACATGTCTGCTGAAACTGGTCTGCGGACCAGTTTCAGCAGACATGTTTGGCCGTGTGTTGGCCCGAGCGGACCATTTTCGGGCGGATCGGACAGGTTTCCAGCGGACAACTGTTTCCTGGACTTGCTTTAAAACAGTCCGCTGGAAACCTGTCCCCCCGACATGTACAGTCGTCTGTACAGACCTACCGTACATGTCCGGCCGCCCGCCATCCCTCGCATGCGTGGAAGCATTTTAAAGGCAGGCCGCCCACGTCGCCGCGTCATTGTCGCGGCGACACCACGTCATCGACACGGCGACACCGCGGACACGCCCCGCGTATTGTTTACGCGCGGACCTCTGTTCGATGGTGTGTACAGCCATCGAACAGAAGTCCCCGGGCAGACATGTCCGATGAAAACGGTCCGCGGACCGGTTTCATCAGACATGTCTGCTCGTGAGTACTCGGCCTAAGGGGCCCGATGGTCCCCAGGGGCCCGGCTGGAACCCCCCATTTTTTTATTTTTTACAATTTTTTTATTTTATTTTTGTCAGCTCCCCAAGCCCCCCCACCTCAATTTGCGGCGGCAGCACACCCCCGTGGCTCAATTAAGGGGCCCCAACATTCCTGATGGCGGCCGTGGGCATAACCAGTCAGGATGGTCCATTCTCAGCCTTTGTAACACACGGGAACCCTAAATATAACGTTTCGGTTTCAGGGGTGAGATCTGGTCATAGAGGTGGTCAGTAGCGGAGGAGAGAAGGGTTGGGGTGGGGAAGGTTTCTAAGGGGTATTTGTTAGGTGGTTGTAGGGAGAGGAGGTGAAAGACAAGGAGAGATCGAAGCTAATAAGGTGATCGGAGAGCAGGAGGGGGTTGTGGGAGAGAGTTGCACGCAATGTACGGAGTGCATAGGTAGGAGAATACAAGGTTGAGGGTGTAGTACCCATTGTGTGTCCATTATTTTTATGTCACTCTGACAGGCTGGGACATGTGGTCCTCCAGTGATGAGATACAACGTGGCTCCCCTCCTCCTCCGGCTCTCCAGGGAAGGTTTACTCAGCTGTTCCTAGCCCTGGAGTCCCCTCCCCCTCCTCATGTATGGAGGAGCCTGAAATAAGAACTGTCCGTGTTCCTGGTTCTGGTGTCACCTCCCCCTCCCCCTCCTCATGTATGGAAGAAACTGAAATAAGAACTGTCTGTGTTCCTGGTTCTGGAGTCACCTCCCCCTCCACCACGTCATGTCTGTGTTCTGAACCCTACCGCTAGACAATACACTCTTCCTATGAATACTACTTGGAGTAGATGAGCCAATCAGATTCCAGCACATTCCCGGCAGGACCATATCATTTCTAATAATAATGAATACATGGCAGGCAGGACCATTGGATTCCAGGGTGGAACGATCGGTTGTACATTTTGGACAGACACATCCAGGGTGTCTCCAGGACAGGAAGTGAGGAGGAATCTTCCCAATGGGGACACAACAGAGGTGCTCCTCCCCCCCCCCACAATTGTTTTATTGGAGATCCACATTTATTGTTGAGTTTTCTGATAAAGGGGGGAAATAAAGGGCCCCGTCTCTTGCTCCATGTAGTCTGGGGATCATTAGGGAGTGTTCGGAGGAGATCCCCGCTGTACGAGGCTTCTCCTCTTCTCTATGGAGGACATGTAGGGACTTGTAGGGCTCTATAGTTGTGCTATGACACTCAATGTACAGCAGTATTGCCATCTGCAGGTGACACTGAGTATTACATCTCCACATTGTGAGACCCAACATCAGGCAACACAGTCCATGTCTAATAACAGTAGCTGAGAGCTTTTACAGTAAAGAAAACCTTCAGGAAGGAGCCATTTATATCAATATACACCTCTGGTGTCCTGGTTCAATCTTTTAGGTGTCCTGGTTCTGCCCTCCTTCCAGTCCTGAGATGTCCTGGGTCTGCCCTCCTTCCAGTCCCAGGATGTCCTGGTTCTGCCCTACTTCCAGTTCCAGGGTGTCCTGGGTCTGCCCTCCTTCCAGTTCCAGGATGTCCTGGTTCTGCCCTCCTTCCAGTACCTGGGTGTCCTGGTTCTGCCCTACTTCCAGTTCCAGGGTGTCCTGGTTCTGCCCTCCTTCCAGTGCCTAGGTGTCCTGGTTCTGCCCTCCTTTCAGTACCTGGGTGTCCTGGTTCTGCCCTACTTCCAGTTGCAGGGTGTCCTGGTTCTGCCCTCCTTCCAGTTCCAGGATGTCCTGGTTCTGCCCTCCTTCCAGTTCCAGGGTGTCCTGGTTCTGCCCTACTTCCAGTTCCTGGGTGTCCTGGTTCTGCCCTTCTTCCAGTTCCAGGATGTCCTGGGTCTCCCCTCCTTCCAGTACCTGGGTGTCCTGGTTCTGCCCTACTTCCAGCTCCAGGGTGTCCTGGTTCTGCCCTCCTTCCAGTTCCAGGGTGTCCTGGTTCTGCCCTCCTTCCAGTTCCAGGGTGTCCTGGTTCTGCCCTCCTTCCAGTCGCAGGGTGTCCTGGTTCTGCCCTCCTTCCAGTACCTGGGTGTCCTGGTTCTGCCCTCCTTCCAGTACCTGGGTGTCCTGGTTCTGCCCTACTTCCAGTTCCAGGGTGTCCTGGTTCTGCCCTCCTTCCAGTACCTGGGTGTCCTGGTTCTGCCCTCCTTCCAGTCGCAGGGTGTCCTGGTTCTGCCCTCCTTCCAGTGCCTAGGTGTCCTGGTTCTGCCCTCCTTCCAGTGCCTAGGTGTCCTGGTTCTGCCCTCCTTCCAGTACCTAGGTGTCCTGGTTCTGCCCTCCTTCCAGTACCTGGGTGTCCTGGTTCTGCCCTCCTTCCAGTACCTGGGTGTTCTGGTTCTGCCCTCCTTCCAGTACCTGGGTGTCCTGGTTCTGCCCTCCTTCCAGTACCTGGGTGTCCTGGTTCTGCCCTCCTTCCAGTTCCAGGATGTCTGGGTTCTGCCCTACTTCCAGCTCCAGGGTGTCCTGGTTCTGCCCTCCTTCCAGTTCCAGGGTGTCCTGGTTCTGCCCTCCTTCCAGTTCCAGGGTGTCCTGGTTCTGCCCTCCTTCCAGTTCCAGGATGTCCTGGGTCTGCCCTCCTTCCAGTTCCAGGGTGTCCTGGTTCTGCCCTCCTTCCAGTTCCAGGGTGTCTGGGTTCTGCCCTCCTTCCAGTTCCAGGATGTCTGGGTTCTGCCCTCCTTCCAGTCCTGAGATGTCCTGGTTCGGCCTTCTTTCCAGTCCTGGGATACCCTATCTCTGCCCAATATCTCATTCTGGGATGACCTGGTTCTACTCTCCCTGGAGCCCTAGAATGTCTGGGATTTGGCAGTCTCTTCAGGTTGCCATCAGCTACTCTAACAGGGACAGAGTGGCTCTCGGTGGGCTGTCCTGCTTTCGCAACCCCCACCCTGTCTCTGTAAATACAGTGAATTGGTTTTCCCTGCAAACTTTCTATATTTTGTAAGCAAAGGCTTACAGAGCCAGTCTGTATGATGGGGCCACAATGATGGGGCCACAATGTAGCCCACGGAGAACAAGATTAGAGATTTTTGGGATAAATCCTGGTGTCTCTTCCGCAGACTTTGGATGGAAATGACAACGTTTTGCATAAAAGTAAACAAGCCTTATGTGAAGAAGCCAAATTATAAAACACTCGGGCCGAGATGAAGGTTTTTGTTTGGATAAATTCTGGTGTCTCTTTCGCAGACTCTGGATAGAAGTAACAGATGAGGAACAATTGGCCTTTGGGTGTCGGTGGCGCCTTCACACTGTAACCTTATAGAGGTACTCTTGAAAAAAGGAAGAATTGGACTTCCAGTAAAAAAAATCTAAAATGATATTCACCTGTCAAACAGGTGCGTAAAAATTGCACTGGGTGTTAATTGTGCCCATGAAACCTACACCAAAAAATCACTTCAAGATTAAATCAACAAACACAAAGCTAGGCAGACTAGACAGTCTTGCAGAGATTTCAGATCCCAATAAAACGTATTCAACAACATCGGCATCAAGGGCTTCATAGCTGCTGCTAATCCAGGACTGATTCATTTTGATAAATGTCAGCCGGTCCATGGAGTCTGTGGACAGACACACTCTTTTTTCTGTCTGTCTGGTTTCAAAGCCTCTAGCAGCACCGAATGCCCGTTCAGAAAGAATGCTGAATGCAGGGCAGCCCAATTGCAAAAGGAGGAGAGAGAAGCGCCAAGCCAATCCTTTAATCAGCTTAAGAATTTATTCAGTAAATAAGTATAAAACGACACTAAAAGCCTGCGTGAAAAATGTTGGAGTGCTTGCAGAGCGAGTGGGAACTTCCACATTCAGTGTCACAGGAGCACAGGAGGGCCGCCGGAAAGTCTCTATTGAGGAACCAGGAGCGCAGCTGGAGCCTCGATAAGCCTCATGGAGACGTTGCCAATTGCATAATGGGCAAGTTCTGGCCAGTGGTCTATTCTCATGACCCAGTGGATCAACAGCTGGAAAGCTCTCCATATCTGTTTCCACACCTAGATAATCTCCCACCATGTGATGCAGATGCTGCCGATGGGATATTGAAGATGACAGCCCTAAGCGCTGAGGACCAACAGAAGCCTCAAAACGACGTTTTCCACCAGACTGTAATCTACCAGAGTCTGGAAAGGCGTAACTGTGAAGGATATGTCAGTGTAAATCTCCCTGCTTGGTTAAATTGTGGGTTAGATGGATTCATGTGTTACAAGCTATTGACATGTTAATGACCCTTCCTCAGCCAGCTCCCTAGTTCAAATGGTAATTGATTTATTGTGTGTGGGAAGGAGACCGGCCTTACTGTTTACAATGATTAGATAAGTGGCTCATGTTAATTATTCTGATTGCTTCATTGTGGTCAGGCTGTTACACCTAGTAATTAACTCCGCTGATGTCTTTATCTAAAGAAACATGTCTGCATGGTCGGCTCCGACTTGTCTCCTATAATCTGTATGGGAAACCCCACTGTGTGAGGGGGGCGTTCCTAACAGGCTGTAACCACATATAAGCTGAGTTTTTGTGTCAATAAAGTGTCTTGTTCTAGCAGTAAGCTTGTCTCATGTGTGGCTTTCTGGGCGATTCCAGGGATATCCCTCCTCGTGGAATATTGGGGTGATTTTCGTTATGGGAAGAAGGGAACGTTGACGGGGATATCATACCGATACCGTCACAATTGGTTGGTAGCAGCGGGATCTTCCCTTCTATTCCCCTTTACACCCGGATTCCAAGCAGACACTGGAAGAACTACTGGAAGTTCGTGGAAGGATTGCTAGCAACAAAACCAAGCGGGTCATCATAGCAGAATCAATGGAGCTAGACCAGGAGGACGGGATTGCAGCAACGCCAGCAGTACAAGAGATGGAGACACCAGTGATTCAGGAGGAGGAATCGCCAGCCAACAAGCTAATGAGAGAGAAACTAGCTTGGTTCGGCCCGAACCCAACGCCGGATGTGGTGCTGAAAGTGATGGACATGTTAGTAAACGCAGAGCTACAGTTAAAACTGGCAGCAGTCCAACAAGCAGCCGCACCTTCTACGAACAGTGAGTACAGCACAGCAGACGCAAGGAAGATTCCGTTTAGCGCTTTTAAAGCTTTTGATGAAAAGGACTGTGAGATTGATAACTACCTGGCAGATTTTGAGCGACAATGTAACCTGCACCGAATAGCTAGAGGAGAGTGGGTTTCAATATTGTCAGGCAAACTGTCAGGCAAAGCTTCTGATGCTTTCCGGACCGTGCCAGATCAGGATATCCATAGCTACGCCAGGGTTAAAGAAGCGCTCCTGGCTCGTTATGCAGTAACCCCAGAGTCCCACCGACAGAAGTTCAGGGACTCACGCAAAACCACGGAAGACTCTTACGCAGAATGGGCATGCCAGCTGTCCCTGTCGGCCTCTAACTGGGTTAACGGCAGCCAGGCCACCACCGCAGAGGACATTTTGCAACTAATGCTCCTGGAGCAATTTTACAATCACATCCAGACGGACGTCAAGGATTGGGTGAGAGATCGCAGGCCCATGACTCTACCAGAGGCCGCGAAGTTGGCGGATGAATATGCGGATACTCGCAAGACAAACCAGGTCACACCACGGGTACAACCCCCACAACCAACAGCGCCCTCACACCCACCAGCCGCTAGATACCAACCGCCTAACAGACCGATGACATATAGCCCTCGCTACCCACGCCAGGAGGACAACGAACAACGCTGCTTCCGGTGCAAACAGTTGGGTCACTTCAAGCAAAATTGCCCCATGAATGACAACACCAGGTCAAATTGGTCTCAACCTGGGTACCGCCCACCAGCAGCAGCCCATTGTGTAGACTCAGCTTGGGATCCCCAGGAGCTGGGTCAGGAAGAACCATTGGGCACCCCTTACGAAGCCCTCATGGTACAATCTGTTATTACGGACAACAGGGAACACCATTGTCAGCTGGTCATGGGCGACAGCCATGAGCCGGAGGGGCCTTGGAGGGAGCTGGGCAGAAAGAGGCACCGCCAGCTACCCTCCAAGAAGAAGAGGTCCTGGAAGTAATTTAACCAGCGGACCTGGGAGGAGAAGAAGCGACTGGAGGAGATGGAATCGCAGCGGGCGTCCCAGATGCGGGCCGAGATGTTCGCCAAGGGCCCACCGGTGGCCCCTTACACCACCACCCAGTTCCTGATGATGAAGGACCACGTGGAGAGCCTGCAGGACATGAGCAAGCAGGAGCTGATCCGTGAGTACATAGAGCTGGAGGAGTGCATAAGCCGCATGGAGGAGGAGAACAACCACCTGAGGTCACAGCAGGCTGACCCCCCCAGGCTCCAGGAACTGGAGATGGAGCTGGAGAAGCTCCAAGAGGAGAACCGGCGGCTGCGGAGGGAGCAGGGGGTGGCTGACCTTATGGGGCTCTGAGTCCCCTTCCCCCCCCCCCGGACTCTGAGCACCAGTGCTACAGCATTTCAACAAATATAACTTTTTCTTTTTATGAATCTCCTGTGATTGTCACTTCAGAGCCATAACCTGCCCCCTCCCATAGCGGGACACCTAGACGGCGGCGCACAGACCCATTCGCTGTCTTCACACTGACTTCTGGTGACTTTGCAGATCGCACAAAGACTTGGGGACTGACCGGCGTGTGATCTGACGACCCGGTGGCATACCTGAGTCGGAAGCAGTTACCAATGGAGGTCAGTCACGCCAAACGGAGTTAACCTCGGACTAAAAGCTCTGAACCCGTCAACCCTACTGGACCAGGGAAGGTCCAACCGGGTTTGCCGGAGCAGGGAGAAAAAGGGGGCCATTGTGAAGGATATGTCAGTGTAAATCTCCCTGCTTGGTTAAATTGTGGGTTAGATGGATTCATGTGTTACAAGCTATTGACATGTTAATGACCCTTCCTCAGCCAGCTCCCTAGTTCAAATGGTAATTGATTTATTGTGTGTGGGAAGGAGACCGGCCTTACTGTTTACAATGATTAGATAAGTGGCTCATGTTAATTATTCTGATTGCTTCATTGTGGTCAGGCTGTTACACCTAGTATTTAACTCCACTGATGTCCTTATCTAAAGAAATGTGTCTGCATGGTCGGCTCCGACTTGTCTCCTATAATCTGTATGGGAAACCCCACTGTGTGAGGGGGGCGTTCCTAACAGGCTGTAACCACATATAAGCTGAGTTTTTGTGTCAATAAAGTGTCTTGTTCTAGCAGTAAGCTTGTCTCATGTGTGGCTTTCTGGGCGATTCCAGGGATATCCCTCCTCGTGGAATATTGGGGTGATTTTCGTTATGGGAAGAAGGGAACGTTGACGGGGATATCATACCGATACCGTCACAGTAACATACACTCCTCCTTCAGGTGTCCTCAAGATATTTCATCCTCTGCTCCCTCTGTAGGGAAGGGATGAGTTCTGAGGCCTCCCCTTGTAACGGCGGTCAAAGAGAGTTGCCAACCAATAGTGATGCTTCGCCTTGATGCCACATATTCTCGGGTCCTTTCGCAGGCTTTGAAGCATGAGGGAGCCCAAGCACCGCAAGTTTGCAGAGGAATGAGGGGCAAGATCCTCGGGGTCACTGAGGATTACAGAATCTGGAACTGCCTCCTCCCAGAAACGTACTACTTCCAAGGGTTCTGGGGACCGAAAACCATCTGTTAAGGTTTGACGTATGTCTTCCTCTGCTTCAATGCCTCAAAAACTCCCAGAATCCTCCTCTCGTTCACTTCCTGTATATGGATTCATCAGGTGTTGTGCGGGTATTCCGTCACTTCCTGTATATGGATTCCTCGGGTAGTGTGCGGGTATTCCGTCACTTCCTGTATATGGATTCCTCGGGTAGTGTGCGGGTATTCCGTCACTTCCTGTATATGGATTCCTCGGGTAGTGTGCGGGTATTCCGTCACTTCCTGTATATGGATTCCTCGGGTAGTGTGCGGGTATTCCGTCACTTCCTGTATATGGATTCCTCGGGTAGTGTGCGGGTATTCCGTCACTTCCTGTATATGGATTCATCGGGAAGTGTGCGGGTATTCCGTCACTTCCTGTATATGGATTCATCGGGTAGTGTGCGGGTATTCCGTCACTTCCTGTATATGGATTCATCGGGAAGTGTGCGGGTATTCCGTCACTTCCTGTATATGGATTCATCGGGTAGTGTGCGGGTGTTCCGTCACTTCCTTGATGCCGCAATGTCTCCTGGGAGCTTTTGTCATTGTTCCCAGGAGACATTGCGGAGGTCTGCCCCGAGTTATCGCGGGATTTAGAAATAACTTGCTTCTTTCTCAATCCCGCGATAACTCGCGGCAGACCTCCGCAATGTCTCCTGGGAACAATGACAAAAGCTCCCAGGAGACATTGCGGCATCAAGGAAGTGACGGAATACCCGCACACTACCCCGATGAATCCATATACAGGAAGTGACGGAATACCCGCACACTTCCCGATGAATCCATATACAGGAAGTGACGGAATACCCGCACACTACCCCATGAATCCATATACAGGAAGTGACGGAATACCCACACACTACCCCATGAATCCATATACAGGAAGTGACGGAATACCCGCACACTACCCGATGAATCCATATACAGGAAGTGACGGAATACCCGCACACTACCCGAGGAATCCATATACAGGAAGTGACGGAATACCCGCACACTACCCCATGAATCCATATACAGGAAGTGACGGAATACCCGCACACTACCCGAGGAATCCATATACAGGAAGTGACGGAATACCCGCACACTACCCGAGGAATCCATATACAGGAAGTGACGGAACACCCGCACACTACCCGATGAATCCATATACAGGAAGTAACGGAATACCCGCACACTACCCCGATGAATCCATATACAGGAAGTGACGGAATACCCGCACACTACCCCGATGAATCCATATACAGGAAGTGACGGAATACCCGCACACTTCCCGATGAATCCATATACAGGAAGTGACGGAATACCCGCACACTACCCCATGAATCCATATACAGGAAGTGACGGAATACCCACACACTACCCCATGAATCCATATACAGGAAGTGACGGAATACCCGCACACTACCCGATGAATCCATATACAGGAAGTGACGGAATACCCGCACACTACCCGAGGAATCCATATACAGGAAGTGACGGAATACCCGCACACTACCCCATGAATCCATATACAGGAAGTGACGGAATACCCGCACACTACCCGAGGAATCCATATACAGGAAGTGACGGAATACCCGCACACTACCCGAGGAATCCATATACAGGAAGTGACGGAACACCCGCACACTACCCGATGAATCCATATACAGGAAGTAACGGAATACCCGCACACTACCCGATGAATCCATATACAGGAAGTGACGGAATACCCGCACACTACCCCATGAATCCATATACAGGAAGTGACGGAATACCCGCACACCACCCGATGAATCCATATACAGGAAGTAACGGAATACCCGCACACTACCCGATGAATCCATATACAGGAAGTAACGGAATACCCGCACACTACCCGATGAATCCATATACAGGAAGTGATAGAATACCCGCACACTACCCCATGAATCCATATACAGGAAGTGACGGAATACCCGCACACCACCCGATGAATCCATATACAGGAAGTGACGGAATACCCGCACACTACCCGATGAATCCATATACAGGAAGTGACGGAATACCCGCACACTACCCGATGAATCCATATACAGGAAGTGACGGAATACCCGCACACTACCTGATAATTCCATATACAGGAAGTGACGGAATACCCGCACACCACCCCATGAATCCATATACAGGAAGTGACGGAATACCCGCACACTACCCCATGAATCCATATACAGGAAGTGACGGAATACCCGCACACTACCCGATGAATCCATATACAGGAAGTGACGGAATACCCACACACTACCCCATGAATCCATATACAGGAAGTGACGGAATACCAGCACACTACCCGAGGAATCCATATACAGGAAGTGACGGAATACCCGCACACTACCCGATGAATCCATATACAGGAAGTGACAGAATACCTGCACACTACCCCATGAATCCATATACAGGAAGTGACGGAATACCCGCACACTACCCCATGAATCCATATACAGGAAGTGACGGAATACCCGCACACCACCCGATGAATCCATATACAGGAAGTGATAGAATACCCGCACACTACCCGATGAATCCATATACAGGAAGTGACAGAATACCTGCACACTACCCCATGAATCCATATACAGGAAGTGACGGAACACCCGCACACTACCCCATGAATCCATATACAGGAAGTGACGGAATACCCGCACACTACCCGATGAATCCATATACAGGAAGTGATAGAATACCCGCACACTACCCGATGAATCCATATACAGGAAGTGATAGAATACCCGCATACTACCCGATGAATCCATATACAGGAAGCGGCCAGTAACATAAAGGATTACTAAGGTACAGTGGATCGGAAAAAAAAACCGTGCGGTTTAGTTATATGAGCGTACCATTTTTTTTTTGGTGGGGGAGGGGATCTTGGGTGGGAGTTCCCACACTTTTTCCCCCAGGACTTGACCCCCCCTGGGGTAGAGCTGACGAATCTGGCATCATTACCACCAGCTGTATGAAGACGTGGCGGCACAACAAGCGGCATTACTGATCCCTGTCCTACAGCCTTGCGATCTGCAAGCAGAGTTACCCGGTGTGCTGTGAAATATATCGTCTCTGCCCAGGTACAATGTCGCAGTCCTGATAAAAATCGCAGATCGCTGCCATTTCTAGTAAAAAATAATAATAATAAAAATGCCATAAAACTATCTCCCCTATTTTGTAGACGCTATACCAATCAATAAACGCTTATTGAGATTTTTTTTTTTAACCAAAAATATGTAGAAGAAGAATACAAATCGGCCTAAACTGAGGACATTTTTTATTTTTATACATTTTTGGGGATATTTATTATAGCAAAAAGTAAAAAATATTGATTTTTTTTAAAAATGTCCGCTCTATTTTTGTTTATAGCACAAAAAATAAAAACCGCAGAGGTGATCAAATACCACCAAAAGAAAGCTCTATTTGTGGGAAAAAAAGGACGTCTTTTTTTTGTTTGGGAGCCACGTCGCACGACCGCGCAATTGTCAGTTAAAGCCTGGTCATAAGGGGGGTAAATCCTTCCAGGGCCTCAGATCCGTGTAATTCACGTGTTTTCGGGTTTATAGGGATGACGTCACAACTCTAGTATACACACGGATCGGCGGGTTCACCCCAAAAATACATTTTTACATGACATTCAGGCGAGTTGTCAGAATGACAATCGGCTGTTTTTTTTCATTGCGGCACATACCGTATTTTCACCGCCGCTTCCGGGTATGTAATGTGCGGAACTGGGCGTTCCTAATTGATTGACATCCTTCCGACCGGCGCATACAGCGTGTCACGAGTTGCCGAAAGAAGCCGAACGTCGGTGCGCAGGCGCCGTATAGAGCCGATTCGCAGTCCGGCTTCTTTCGGCAACTCGTGGCGCGCTGTATGCGCCGGTCGGAAGCCTGTCAATCAATTAGGAACATTACATACCCGGAAGCCGCGGTTGTCATTCTGACAACTCGGCTGAATGTCATGTTAAAACGTTTTTTTTGGGGTGAACCCCCCGCTTTAAGGGGCGGGGCTCATGGGAACGAGCCTTCAGTCACATCAAATCTGTTCGCATTCGGGTGTGTAAATAAAGTTTTTGAAAGAGAACTTCACCCCACTTCCTTGTTTGTCTCTCTTCCTAGAGCTGATTGGTCAGGCGGCCTGGCGCTGAACGCTGATTGGTTGAGACTCCGCCCTTTTTCGGAGACCGCTACTTCCTTTTCCTGGTTCCGGGCTCCGCCCTTCTGCGCCTTGCACTCAACATGCCCCTGATTGGTCAGGTGGCATTAAGCTTATCCAGTCACCGTTCACCTTACATTCGTCAGCGGACAGCCATACGTGTCCCTCACTCCAATTGGCTGTATCTACGTCCCCGCCCAGTTCCTGCCGCTCGCTGATTGGCCGAGGTTCTGTCAGGGCTGGGCAGGGATTGGTGGTTACTGTCCGCTGTCATTTGGGCCGGTGAGCGCTGCAGAGCCCCGACATGGAGCCTCCACCGCCCGGGCCCTGCTCCTCCCCGCCGGGGCCCCGGCCCGTACCGCCTCCCCGGAAAGGCTCCATGGAGCGCCGGCCCCACAGAGAGCCCAGCGAGGTCCGGGGCCCCGGAGGACAGCCAGGGACCCCAGAGAGGGCCACAGTCACCCAGACAGTGCTGATCGTCATGGAGGGCCGTTCTGTCACCTCAGAGGAGACCAACCTGGGGGGTCAGAGGGCCCCTCCACTACAGTCTATGGATACAGAGAAGACGGGGCCCCCACCGCCTGGGAATACCACTGACCTGGGGCCCCTACTGCCCCAGGGGCCCCCACCGCCTGGATATAACACTGATCCGGGGCCCCGATACACCGTTACTGAGAGCCAGGGGCCCATACTGCCCCAGGGGCCCCCACCGCCTAGAGATAACACTGATCCGGGGCCCCGATACACCGTTACTAAGAGCCAGGGGCCCCCACCGCCTGGAAATAACACCGATTCCGACAGCCAGGGGCCCCCACCACCGCCTGGGAAGACCACCGATCCGGGGCCCCCACCACCCCGATACATCGCTTCCGAGAGCATGGGGCACCTACCACCTGGAAATATCACCGCTACCCCCAATCTGGGGCCCCTCCTACCACAATACACAGTTACCGAGAACCAGGGGCCCCTACCACACCAATACACAGTTACCGAGAGCCAGGGGCCCCTACAACCCGGGAGTTACAGCGCTACTCTTGATCCGGGGCCCCTACCACACCAATACATCTTATCTGAGAGCCAGGGGCACCTACCACCTGGGAATACCACCGATCTGGGGCCCCCACCACCCCGATACATTGCTTCCGAGAGCCAGGGGCACCTACCACCTGGAAATATCATCGCTACCCCCAATCTGGGGCCCCTCCTACCACAATACAGCGTTACCGAAAGCCAGGGGCCCCTACAACCCGAGAGTTACAGCGCTACTCTTCATCCGGGGCCTCTACCACACCAATACACAGTTACCGAGAGCCAGGGGCCCCTACCACACCAATACATCTTATCTGAGAGCCACGGGCACCTACCACCCAGGAGTACCACTGTTGTACAAGAAGCGGGGCCCCCACCACTGCAGTATTCCATAACTGAGAGCCAGGGGCCCCTACCACCTGGGAGTACCACTGGAGGGCCAGAACTAGGGCCCCCACCGGCTGGGAGCATCACCACTGTGCAGGATCCAGGGCCCTTACCACCACAGTACACCATGCCAGAGAGCAAGGGGCCCCCAGCACCTGTGCCAAATCTGAGGCCCGTATCACCACAATACACAGCGCCCGAGAGCCAGGGGCCCCCACGGGCTGGGGCGGCCACTGGTGTACCAGATTCGGGGCCCATACCGCCACTATACACCACGTCGGAGTGCCGGGCAATGGTCACTGTTAGCACTCCGCCTCATGATGAGCTGATCCCGCCCCCGAGGGACTCTCCAAGAAAAGCCCCAGTGATCAGACCTGTGTGGGTAATGCCAAGAAAGGTCCCTGAGAACCTGGGGGGCCCTCCAACACAAGGCCCCGCCTCTCCACCCACACAAAGTAACACTGGACGAGGAGTGGCCCTAATACAGACCTCGGGGGAGGTACCCATAGAGCACATGGCCGCACAGAGGGTACCACCCCCTCAGGACTCCCCGGCACACCTCGTTCCATCTCAGGGCCAAAGAACATCCGAACTGCCAATAAAGGGGCCACAGGAGACGTCACAAGATGGCAGACAGTGGGCTCAGGGCGCCGTGGCGTCACTCCTGAATAAGCGCAGTGAAGAAGTGATTGCAGCGCCCCGGGTGATGTCTGACCCCGATACCGCAGCTGAGAAAATGGGGCCCCCACCACCTGTGACGCAGGGCCCAACCTCCGCGGAGGCTCCGGCACATGGCGGGCAGATTGAGCCCTCCGTACCCCCCGGCACAACGTCTGCGGGGCCACAGAACTCTTCTATCCCACCAGAGGGCGCCCTTCCCGATGGTTCCTCTCAGAGCTCCGCGGCTCCCCCACCGGGCTCTGTGATTGGTCCACCCGCTTCCTCCACCCTCCCTCAGCAGCAGGACACTTCGGAGAAGAAGGCTTTGCCTGGCCAGAATTCCACCCCCCCGACGGGTCCACCTTCCACCCAGCTGGGGACATCCCTCTCTCCTCATCGGAGCGTCTCCTCCAAACCCCCGCTTCCCATTCCACCCAGATCCTCCCTCTACCCCGGCCACGCCCCTTCTATACGGGAGCAGGAACCCTCCCTCAGCCTTGACACCGCCTCTCTGTCCAGCTTCAGGTCCAAGGCCCCCGCCCCCGACACGCTCAGCTACCTGGACTCTGTCAGCCTGATGTCAGGTACGATGGAGTCCCTCAGCCACCTGGATGACGCCAGCTCTCTGGGCTCGGACTCTGAGATCAACGGCATGCCCTACCGCAGGACCGACAAGTACGGCTTCCTGGGAGGAAACCAGTTCAGCGGGAACGGGTCAGTATGTGAAGAACACTCTCATATAGGGGGGCGCTGCAGCACTATATACAGATGTATGTGTAGCCTTCACTGGTCACCTCAGAGGGGCGCTCTCCCAGAGAAGATGGATGTGTAGTCCAGTGTGGAGGGCCTGGGCAACCAGGGAAGCTGAGGGTCTGGGCAACCAGGGAAGCTGAGGGCATGGGCAACCGGGGAAGCTGAGGGCCTGGGCAACCGGGGAAGCTGAGGGTCTGGGCATCCAGGGAAGCTGAGGGTCTGGGCATCCGGGGAAGCTGAGGGTCTGGGCAACCGGGGAAGCTGAGGGTCTGGGCAACCGGGGAAGCTGAGGGTCTGGGCAACCAGGGAAGCTTGAGGGTCTGGGCAACCAGGGAAGCTTGAGGGCCTGGGCATCCAGGGAAGCTGAGGGCCTGGGCATCCAGGGAAGCTGAGGGCCTGGGCATCCGGGGAAGCTTGAGGGTCTGCTCTGGTTAAGGGGGGAGGGGGGCGGTTGCTTCTGCTCTGGGCAATCAGGGAAGCGGATGTTTAGAAATAAGACAATGATGGTGATGGTAGGGAGTGAGAAGATGCTGGTTGGGAATGGAATAATGTTGTTTAGAAATGGGACAATGATGCTCAGGGATGGGATGATGATGGTTGGAATGGTCAGGACTGGGGGGGACGATGATGGAAGAAGGTGAGCAGACGCTGGTTAGGAATGGGCTCGTGATGGGAGGAAGTGGGACGATGATCTTCAATAATTAGATGCTAATTGTCGGAACTGGGACAGTAATGGTGGAGAGTAGGACAGCAACGATTGGGACGATGATGGTCGGGAATAGAATTGGGATTTGGATGGTGATGGTTGAGGGTGTGACGGTGGTGATGGGGGGGGGTGTGACGGTGGTGATGGGGGGGGGTGTGACGGTGGTGATGGGGGGGGTGTGACGGTGGTGATGGGGGGGTGTGACGGTGGTGATGGGGGGTGTGATGGGGCGGTGACGGTGGTGATGTGGGCGGTGGGGGGTGTGACGGTGGTGATGGGGGGGGTGTGACGGTGGTGATGGGGGTGTGACGGTGGTGATGGGGGCGGTGACGGTGGTGATGGGGGCGGTGGGGGGTGTGACGGTGGTGATCGGGATGGTGGGGGGTGTGACGGTGGCGGTGGGGGGTGTGACAGTGGTGATGGGGGCGGTGACGGTGGTGATGGGGGCGGGTGACGGTGGTGATGGGGGGTGTGATGGGGGCGGTGACGGTGGTGATGGGGGGGTGACGGTGGTGATGGGGCGGTGTCGGTGGTGATGGGGGCGGTGTCGGTGGTGATGGGGGCGGTGTCGGTGGTGATCGGGGCGGTGACGGTGGTGATCGGGGCAGTGGGGGGTGTGACGGTGGTGATGGGCGGTGACGGTGGTGATGGGCGGTGATGGGGGCGGTGACGGTGGTGATGGGGGGCGGTGACGGTGGTGATGGGGGGCGGTGACGGTGGTGATGGGGGGCGGTGACGGTGGTGATGTGGGCGGTGTGACGGTGGTGATCGGGATGGTGGGGGGTGTGACAGTGGTGATGGGGGCGGTGACGGTGGTGATGGGGGCGGGTGACGGTGGTGATGGGGGCGGTGATGGGGTGACGGTGGTGATGGGGGCGGTGTCGGTGGTGATGGGGGCGGTGTCGGTGGTGATGGGGGGCGGTGACGGTGGTGATCGGGGCAGTGGGGGGTGTGACGGTGGTGATGGGCGGTGACGGTGGTGATGGGCGGTGATGGGGGCGGTGACGGTGGTGATGGGGGGCGGTGACGGTGGTGATGGGGGGCGGTGACGGTGGTGATGTGGGCGGTGTGACGGTGGTGATCGGGATGGTGGGGGGTGTGACGGTGGTGATGGGCGGAGGGGGGTGTGACGGTGGTGATGGGCGGTGATGGTGGTGATGGGGGGTGTGACGGTGGTGATGGGGGCGGTGACGGTGGTGATCGGGATGGTGGGGGGTGTGACGGTGGTGATGGGGGGCGGTGGGGGGTGTGACGGTGGTGATGGGCGGTGACTGTGGTGATGGGGGTGGTGATGGGGGCGGTGACGGTGGTGATGTGGGCGGTGACGTTGGTGATGGGGGCGGTGACGGTCGGTGATGGGGGGTGTGATGTGGGGGGTGTGACGGTGGTGATGTGGGCGGTGACGGTGGTGATCGGGGGCGGTGACTGTGGTGATGGGGGCGGTGACGGTGGTGATGGGGGGTGTGACGGTGGTGATGGGGGCGGTGACGGTGGTAATGGGGGCGGTGGTGACGGTGGTGATGGGGGGGGTGTGACGGTGGTGATGGGGGGCGGTGGGGGTGGTGATGGGGGCGGTGACGGTGGTGATGTGGGCGGTGTGACGGTGGTGATCGGGATGGTGGGGGGTGTGACGGTGGTGATGGGGGCGGTGACGGTGGTGATCGGGATGGTGGGGGGTGTGACGGTGGTGATGGGGGGCGGTGGGGGGTGTGACGGTGGTGATGGGCGGTGACTGTGGTGATGGGGGTGGTGATGGGGGCGGTGACGGTGGTGATGTGGGCGGTGACGTTGGTGATGGGGGCGGTGACGGTCGGTGATGGGGGGTGTGATGTGGGGGGTGTGACGGTGGTGATGTGGGCGGTGACGGTGGTGATCGGGGGCGGTGACTGTGGTGATGGGGGCGGTGACGGTGGTGATGGGGGGTGTGACGGTGGTGATGGGGGCGGTGACGGTGGTAATGGGGGCGGTGGTGACGGTGGTGATGGGGGCGGTGACGGTGGTAATGGGGGCGGTGGTGACGGTGGTGATGGGGGCTGTGACTGTGGTGATGGGGGCGGTGACGGTGGTGATGGGGCGGTGACGGTGGTAATGGGGGCGGTGGTGATGGGGGCGGTGACGGTGGTGATGGGGGCTGTGACGGTGGTGATGGGGGCTGTGACTGTGGTGATGGGGGCGGTGACGGTGGTGATGGGGGGTGTGACGGTGGTGATGGGGGCGGTGACGGTGGTGATGGGGGCGGTGACGGTGGTGATGGGGGGTGTGACGGTGGTGATGGGGGCGGTGGTGACGGTGGTGATGGGGGCGGTGGTGACGGTGGTGATGGGGGCGGTGGTGACGGTGGTGATGGGGGGTGTGACGGTGGTGATGGGGGCGGTGACGGTGGTGATGGGGGGTGTGACGGTGGTGATGGGGGCGGTGGTGACGGTGGTGATGGGGGCGGTGACGGTGGTGATGGGGGGTGTGACGGTGGTGATGGGGGCGGTGGTGATGGGGGCGGTGACGGTGGTGATGGGGGGTGTGACGGTGGTGATGGGGGCGGTGGTGACGGTGGTGATGGGGGCGGTGGTGACGGTGGTGATGGGGGCGGTGGTGACGGTGGTGATGGGGGCGGTGACGGTGGTGATGGGGGCGGTGGGGGGTGTGACGGTGGGGGTGGTGACGTGGGTGGTGATGGGGGCGGTGACGGTGGTGATGGGGGGTGGGGCGGTGACGGTGGTGATGGGGGGTGTGACGGTGGGGGTGGTGACGTGGGTGGTAATGGGGGCGGTAACGGTGGTGATGGGGGCGGTGGGGGCGGTGACGTGGGTGGTGATGGGGGCGGTGACGGTCGGGAAATGAACGCCAATATTCTTTCTCTTGCAGGGAGAGTAACCTGTGGGCGGTGACGGTGGTGATGGGGGGGGGGGGGGGTGTGACGGTGGTGATGGGGGGGGTGTGACGGTGGTGATGGGGGGGGTGTGACGGTGGTGATGGGGGGGGTGTGACGGTGGTGATGGGGGGGGGGGTGTGACGGTGGTGAGGGGGGCGGTGACGGTGGTGATGGGGGCGGTGGGGGGTGTGACGGTGGGGGCGGTGACGTGGGTGGTGATGGGGGCGGTGACGGTCAGGAAATGAACGCCAATGTTCTTTCTCTTGCAGGGAGAGTAACCTTTCTGTGGAAATCGCCCGGCAGAGGGAGTTGAAGTGGCTGGACATGTTCAATCATTGGGACAAATGGCTGATCCGGCGATTCCAGAAGGTGAGAACGATGTCGCCCACCTATAGGGGAGCGCATACACTGCTCTAGTCCAGGGACAATGTTCACCTCCCTTCTGTCTCATGTACAGGTGAAGCTGCGATGTAGAAAAGGAATCCCATCTTCTCTACGTGCGCGTGCGTGGCAATATCTCTCCAACAGTCACTATCTCCTCAGCAAGAACCCGGGGAAGTTCGAGGTAATTCCTGATCGCGTGTTTCTCTCCCCTGTATGATGAGCGCTGTGTTTCTCTCCCCTGTATGATGAGCGCTGTGTTTCTCTCCCCTGTTTGATGATCGCTGTGTTTCTCTCCCCTGTATGATGATCGCTGTGTTTCTCTCCCCTGTATGATGAGCGCTGTGTTTCTCTCCCCTGTATGATGAGCGCTGTGTTTCTCTCCCCTGTATGATGAGCGCTTTGTTTCTCTCCCCTGTATGATGAGCGCTGTGTTTCTCTCCCCTGTATGATGAGCGCTGTGTTTCTCTCCCCTGTATGATGAGCGCTGTGTTTCTCTCCCCTGTATGATGAGCGCTGTGTTTCTCTCCCCTGTATGATGATCGCTGTGTTGCAGGAGTTGGAGAGACATCCTGGAGACCCCAAGTGGTTGGATGTGATAGAGAAAGATCTTCACCGGCAGTTCCCATTCCATGAAATGTTTGCTGCACGCGGGGGCCATGGGTGAGTCTGGGTTTGTAGTTTGGGGTGGGGGTGGGGACAGGGTGGTGGGTTTGTAGTTTGGGGTGGGGACGGGGTGGTGGGTTTGTAGTTTGGGGTGGGGACGGGGTGGTGGGTTTGTAGTTTGGGGTGGGGACGGGGTGGTGGGTTTGTAGTTTGGGGTGGGGACGGGGTGGTGGGTTTGTAGTTTGGGGTGGGGACGGGGTGGTGGGTTTGTAGTTTGGGGTGGGGACGGGGTGGTGGGTTTGTAGTTTGGGGTGGGGACGGGGTGGTGGGTTTGTAGTTTGGGGTGGGGCCATGGGTGGTGGGTTTGTAGTTTGGGGTGGGGGTTGGGACAGGGTGGTGGTCTAAGGGGGAAGTTAATGAGTTGGGTGACCTCAGGCAGGGATTGACTTGGGTATTGGGATGGAAGCATGGTGGTCTGAGGGGGGAAGGCAGTTTGAGGGAGGGGGGGGCATTGTAGAATGAGGGGGGTTGCATTGTAGAATGAGGGGGGGGCATTGTAGAATGAGGGGGGGCATTGTAGAATGAGGGGGGGCATTGTAGAATGAGGGGGGGGGAGTTAAAGGGGTTGTAAAGGAAATAATAATCCTCCTTTCCCTGCAGACATTCCTCTTCTCACTTCCTCATTGTTGGTTTTTGCTCAGAAGTTGCTCTATTTCTTCTCTGTTCTGCTCACTTCCTGCTTGTCTGATTGTTACTCACCACCGTGACGGGAGGCTTTCCTGCGGTGGTCAGTGACGTGCCCCGCCCCCTTCTGGGATCTGTGCGGCAGGACGCTCTCTACGTGTTAGAGACTTCAAGGAGGTGTGAATTACTGGGCGTGCCGCAATGCATACTGGGAAATGTAGTTCTTACATGAACGAGCGCAGCAAAGCAGGAAGTGAATGAGAGAACAGAAACTAGAACCCCGGAGGTGATATAGAGGAAGGAATTTATTACACTGTTCTCTCTGTCTACCGCGCACATTCATTGTAGGCAAAAAATGTTTTTCCTTTATAACTCCTTTAAGGGCGGCAGTGTGGAGTGGGGGAAGGGGCAAGTTGGGTGTACTGGATGGTTTGGGGGTGTAACGGACACATGCATGCTGCCGGGACAGTTATGATCTTCGTGCAGGGGGACTACAAGGAACTGCATGGCTTGTCACAATTGGATGTACCACATTGTATTCTGAGCTCAAAGGGTTAATTGGACAAGGGTCTCTGTCACTGCTGAATGCTAATGTTCCCTTCGCATAGATAATGAACCCTCTTTTGTGTGTAGGTAACAGCCCCCCTGTGAGGTGTATGCTGATGGGGATTATGTGTGAGTGATAATTGTTTTAAAGGTTAATTGAATTCTATTGAGAAAGGAATGTGCCTGGCCAGAAAATGTTAAGTGGTTTGCGGTGCCGAAGCGTCTAGAGACTGGTCAAGTGATTAATTCAAGGAGATGTCATTGTTTCAGGGGGTCTGTGTTGAAGCCCCCTACTGGGAAAAGGGGAGGGCGGAAACTGTCATTGTTCTTGTAACAGTTGTAACCAGATATAAGCAGGTGAAATATGCCAAATAAAGTCAGTCTGCTTGACCCTTCAAACGTAGCACGTCTCGTTTCTTGGAAGGGCGTTCGATGGGATATACCGGCGGTACCTGCATATCGCAGCTTGCCAGGGAAAAGGACGTCTCCAATGGCTGAGACCCTCTCACTACATGGGTAGCCGTTACATTGGTTGGCAGCGGTGGGATGGTCCTTTTATCCAAAGAGCAAGTGCTGAATGGAGTCGCAGTACGCCAGGCTGAAAAGATCCACACTAAAAGATCTATTGGAGAGTCGTGGTAGGAGTACCAGTAACAGACCACGGAGGGAGCTGATAGCTGACCTGCTGGAGCTGGACGAAATGGATGGATCCATGGAAGGAACGGATAGCTGACCTGCTGGAGCTGGACGAAATGGATGGATCCATGGAAGGAACGGAGCCCCTTGCACCGGTCAGCAAAGAAGATGTAATTACTGGGATTGTACAGCGGAGATTATCCTTGTATCCAGAAACGTCCGTGGAACTAATCAACCAGCTGTTCCGGGAAGCAAGGGAGGAGATACAAACGAAGAGGGGACAAGAACTGGAACTGGTAAGAGCGAGACAGCCCATTACACCTGCAGTTCCTACCCCCCCACCTGCTGCTACAGGAAAGAAAATACCGTTCACGGCATTTAAAGCTTTTGTAGAAAGTGAGGAGGAAATCGATGGATATTTGGCGGACTTTGAGAGGCAGTGCTCACTACACCAGGTACCACCAGACCAATTGGTCACTATTTTGTCGGGGAAATTGTCGGGCAAAGCCAACGAAGCCTTTCGGGCTCTCGCTCCAGAGGATATTTTACAATACCAGCAAGTTAAAAAGGCGCTGCTAACCCGATATGCCGTAACGCCAGAAGCCTACCGCCGGCGCTTCCGGGAGTCCAAGAAGATGGCTGTGGACTCCCACATGGAATGGGCCAACCAGTTACAAAGGGTGGCATCCCTTTGGGTCCAAGGGTGCAAGGCCAACACCGGGGAGGAAGTATTGCAGCTGTTCCTAATGGAACATTTCTTCCAAGACCTGGCCGCAGACATACAAGACTGGGTACGAGATCGCCGTCCCGCTAACTTAAACGAGGCGGCTCGGCTAGCAGATGAGTACGCGGAGACAAGGAAAGTAAGCCAGAGTACTATGCGGCTGGCTCAGAAGGTAGAACCGCGTACTCCAACCGTCACCCCATGCCCAGAGTTTCGGGCTCCAGTCCCACCACGTCCTCAGGGGCCTAGCAACTACCCCCGGGATTCGCCTAGGGTGACGTGCCATCACTGCAGCGACACTGGACATATTGCTCATTATTGCCCTGTGAGAGCTACAAATAACAATTGGAGACGCACAACACCCAACACAGAGGTCACTCCATCACGTCCCTCTGCGGCCCACTGCCTGGAGACCGAGGGTGGCCCGGAGGAATGTCTGGGAATTTGGTATGAGGCAGACCCAATACAAGCGGCCTCTCCAGATAACCGTCAGCATCACCGTCAGGAGGTACGAGTGAATGGACAAGTAGCACAAGGCTTAAGAGATTCCGGGACTACTATCACTCTGATTCAAAAACATCTGGTAAAGCCAGAGAACGTGTCCACTCGCACAGTTGCCGTCCGGGTCGCAGGGGGTGCTGTATTTCGCGTACCCACCACCCGTGTGCACTTAGACTGGGGAGCCGGGTCAGGAAAGACCACAGTTGGTATCATGGACAACCTACCTGCCGAGGTGGTGCTGGGCAACGACATTGGCCCTCTGACTTCGGCTTATTTACCTACACCTGCTGCTGCTTGTGCCGTGACCACCCGCGTTGCTGGAATCAACCCACTTGCTGCTGAGAACCGGGTAAGACTACCTTCCCCGACATGTACTGTAGATCCGGCACAATATCACAGTCTAAAATGGGAATGTGACAAGTTGGCCAGTGAGAAATCAGAGATGCACCGACACTATGTCATGTATTATGAGATGTCCCGTGGCTTGAACATTGAAATGCACAAACAGGCGGAAATTGTCAAAAGATTAAATGGGATTTGCATCCAGGTGGTGCCGTATCTGTCCCAAGAGCATCAGCAACAGGTTTTGGGAGCCATTGAGAGAGCAAAACAAGTGACTGTTCCAGAACTGAATTCTATTATTCACCTTCACCATCAGCTACCGACCTGGTAAGTCAATGGGAAGGCCGACGGACTGTCCAGGCAAACGGAACTTTTACCCTAACAGCAGACCGGACATCCCCAAGTTGATCCGAAAAGGATCAATCCGGGTCTGCCGGAGTGTTCCACAAAGGGGGAGTAGTGTAACGGACACATGCATGCTGCCGGGACAGTTATAATCTTCGTGCAGGGGGACTACAAGGAACTGCATGGCTTGTCACAATTGGATGTACCACATTGTATTCTGAGCTCAAAGGGTTAATTGGACAAGTTTCTTTTCATTGCTGAATGCTAATGTTCCCTTCGCATAGCTAATGAACCCTCTTTTGTGTGCAGGTAAACAGCCCCCCTGTGAGGTGTATGCTGAGGGGGATTATGTGTGAGTGATAATTGTTTTAAAGGTTAATTGAATTCTATGTGCCTGGCCAGGAAATGTTAAGTGGGGTGAGGTGCCGAAGAGTCTAGAAACTGGCCAAGTGATTAATTCAAGGAGATGTCATTGTTTCAGGGGGTCTGTGTTGAAGCCCCCTACTGGGAAAAGGGGAGGGCGGAAACTGTCATTGTTCTTGTAACAGTTGTAACCAGATATAAGCAGGTGAAATATGCCAAATAAAGTCAGTCTGCTTGACCCTGCAAACGTAGCACGTCTCGTTTCTTGGAAGGGCGTTCGATGGTATATACCGGCGGTACCTGCATATCGCAGCTTGCCAGGGAAAAGGACGTCTCCAACGGCTGAGACCCTCACACCAGTGGGTAGCCGTTACAGGGGGTGATATGGATTCTGCAGTGTTTAGTTCCATAGAGTTGGGTTCTGCATTGTTGGGTGGAAGGGGGTTGGGTTCTGCAAGGAGGGGGGGTTGGGTCATGTAATTACAGTGGGGGGGGGGGGCATATATAGAATATGGGGGGGGTGTAGAAAGTTACTTCCTGTGGTCGGTATATAACGGACATCCTATGTGACGCTGTGATTGGCCCCCATGCAGGCAGCAGGACTTGTACCGCATACTGAAGGCGTACACGGTGTATCGCCCGGAGGAGGGGTACTGCCAGGCGCAGGCTCCGGTGGCCGCCGTCTTGCTGATGCACATGCCGGCAGAGGTGAGGATTCTGTTGATGATTTCCGGTGATGTCAGTAGGGATTGTGCCGTCCTTGTATTCTGACCAATCACAATGTTTCTCTCTCACCCCCCAGCAAGCATTCTGGTGTTTGGTCCAAATCTGTGACAAGTATCTGCCGGGATATTACAGTGCCGGCCTGGTGAGAAAACTGCCCCCCCCCCCCTTGTGTGACTGACCACCGTTCACATTCGTGTCCACCTTCTGTCCTCCGATCCTCCCCGTCTCCTCCCCCTTCTGTCCTCCGATCCTCACTATCCCCTCCCCCTTCTGTCCTCCGATCCTCACTATCTCCTCCCCCTTCTGTCCTCCGATCCTCACCGTCTCCTCCCCCTTCTGTCCTCTGATCCTCACCGTCTCCTCCCCCTTCTGTCCTCTGATCCTCACCGTCTCCTCCCCCTTCTGTCCTCCGATCCTCACCGTCTCCTCCCCCTTCTGTCCTCTGATCCTCACCGTCTCCTCCCCCTTCTGTCCTCTGATCCTCACCGTCTCCTCCCCCTTCTGTCCTCTGATCCTCACCGTCTCCTCCCCCTTCTGTCCTCTGATCCTCACCGTCTCCTCCCCCTTCTGTCCTCTGATCCTCACCGTCTCCTCCCCCTTCTGTCCTCCGATCCTCACTATC
This sequence comes from Rana temporaria, assembly GCF_905171775.1. Taxonomy (NCBI): domain Eukaryota; kingdom Metazoa; phylum Chordata; class Amphibia; order Anura; family Ranidae; genus Rana; species Rana temporaria. The sequence continues at coordinate 692,592 of NC_053494.1, forward strand.
TCCTCCCCCTTCTGTCCTCCGATCCTCACTATCTCCTCCCCCTTCTGTCCTCCGATCCTCACCATCTCCTCCCCCTTCTGTCCTCCGATCCTCCCCCTTCTGTCCTCCAATCCTCACCATCTACTCCCCCTTCTGTCCTCTGATCCTCACCGTCTCCTCCCCCTTCTGTCCTCCGATCCTCACCATCTCCTCCCCCTTCTGTCTTCCGATCCTCACCATCTCCTCCATCCTTCTGTCCTCCGATCCTCACCCTTCTGTCCTCCGATCCTCACCATCTCCTCTCCCTTCTGTCCTCTGATCCTCCCTGTCTGCTCTCCCATTACTTGGTGTTTATTCCCTCTCCTCTCCCCCGGTGTCCTCCTCTCCTCTCCTCTCCCCCGGTGTCCTCCTCTCCTCTCCTCTCCCCCGGTGTCCTCCTCTCCCCTCCCCTCCCCCGGTGTCCTCCTCTCCCCTCCCCCGGTGTCCATTCCCTCTCCCCTCCCCCGGTGTCCTCCTCTCCGTGGGTCTCACCCCCGTTTCTCTCCTGATAGGAAGCCATCCAGCTGGACGGAGAGATCTTCTTTGCTCTGCTGCGTAGGGTTTGCCCCATGGCTTACAGACATCTGAAGAAGTTTAAGATTGACCCGATCCTGTACATGACGGAGTGGTTCATGTGCATCTTCTCCCGCACTCTGCCGTGGTCCTCGGTGCTGCGTGTGTGGGACATGTTCTTCTGTGAAGGTGGGTGTGGCCCCAGCATAGCCTTGTACTGCCCACATCCAGGGGGGTGCTGATTTCTTCCTCTCTCTTGTAGGGGTGAAGATCGTTTTCCGGGTCGGTCTCGTGTTGCTTCGGCACACGTTGGGATCGGTGGACAAGCTGCGGAGCTGCCAAGGAATGTATGAGACGATGGAGAAGTTACGTAGCCTCCCACCTCACTGCATGCAGGAGGAAGTTCTTCTCCCGGAGGTGAGCGTCCCCCCCCCCCCCGACCCTCCTTATATCCGAACTAGTCTTACAACATGACCCCCTCCCCCAACACCTAGTACTAAGGATTGGGATGGTGAAGGAGGTAGAGGAAGGGGTATACAATGAGGTTATTGGGGAGAGGGATGGGTGAGAACCTAGTATCAAGGATGGCATGGTGGGGAGGTACTATGTATGTAAGAGTATACAATGGGGTTATTGGGTAGAGGTCCTATGAGGTTGAGAGGGATGATGGTGATGTAGAGTGAGGGGTATACAATGGGGTTATTGGGTAGAGGTCCTATGAGGTTGATGGGGATGTAGAGTGAGGGGTATACAATGGGGTTATTGGGTAGAGGTCCTATGAGGTTGAGAGGGATAGGTGAGAACATAGTATCAAGCATTGGGATGATGGGTGAGGTAGAGGGAGGGGTTTACAATGGGGTTATTGGGTAGGGATGCTATGGGGTTGCGAGGCATGGGTGAAAACCTAGTATCAAGGATTGGGATGATGGGGAGGTACTATATATGGAGGGGTTTACAATGGGGTCATTGGGTAGAGGAACTATGAGGTTGATGGGGATGACGGTGATGTAGAGTAAGGGGTATACAATGAGGTTATTGGGTAGAGGTGCTATGGGGTTGCGAGGGATGGGTGAGAACCTAGTATCAAGGATTGGGATGATGATGAAGAAGATGGGAGAGGTAGAGGGAGGGGTTATTGGGTAGAGATACTATGTGGTTGAGAGGGATTGGTGAGGGTCTATTATCAAACATTGGGAGGGTGGTGGAAAGGGGAGGGGGTAAAGATGTGAGAAGGGCCTGGGATGGAGGTGGGAGGAGTTGGGGGGGGTCTCTGTGTAGTAAAGCCTTTTCTTTATCCCGGAGAATTCTGGGATTTTTATGACCTTTATATTTGACTTTTCAGGTGAGTGCCCTTGCGGTTACCGATGCTCTTATAGAAAGGGAAAGCAATACACAGCTGCGCAAGTGGAGAGAAAACCGAGGAGAGTTGCAGTACCGCCCTTCACGCCGCTTACACGGGGCTCGCCAAATTCAGGAAGAAAAGCTGCGCCTGAACCCTTCTCTGAGCGGTAGTCGGCTTAGCTTATCCAGCCTATCCAGTTTTCGAAGGCCCTCTCCTCCCGCCAGTCCCGCTCTCGTCCTCCAACCACCAGAGTCTGTGGTGGTGTCTGAGGGTCTGCATCCTGTTCTGCCTTCTCCCACCGCCAATAAAGCACCCTTGGGACCACCCAAGGAGGCCGCCAAGAAGGGTAAGGAGAAACAAAAAGAACAGGACAAAAAGAGAGAGAGGGAAGAAAGGGAGCGGGAAAAGAAGAGAGAGAAGGAAGAGAGAGAAGAGAGGGAGCGCGAGCGGAAAAGGGAGAAAGAGCGAGAAAAACTAAAAGAAAAAGAAGAAAAGCGACTTCAGAAAGAGAAGGAGAAAGCGGAGGCCAAACAGAAGAAAGAGAGGAAAGTTTCTTTCCGTCGTAAGGAGTCGTCTTCCCCGGCCACTGACTCCACCCACAAAGGTGCCACTGGCTCAGCCGATGACACGTATTTCTAACAGACCACGTTGTGGATTCTCCGAGTGGAACTGTGTGTCAGTCACTGGATAGTCTTACGAAGAGAGGGAGGTCCTCTGTCTGGGGAAAGTCCTGCAAGACAGGACATGTTTATATTCTGGATCCGTGTTACCTCCAGCAGGGCACTCCTGGATATTTCCCCCCGCCCCCCTTTGTTCAGGCTGGTCTCTCCTGATACTCTGGTCTCTCTGAAGTTATGGTGGACGTTACAGATTTTAACTGCTCCACATCTTAGGAAACCCAAAACCTGGAACTGGAACCCCTCCAAAGCTCTTTTTTTCATTTTTTTTTTTTACCCCCCCTTTCCTCTCCCCCATCCCTCTACCCACCAACTCCAGCAGCCCATAGCATTTCTTCAACATTTCCTGGGGTAACCCCAGCAGCCCTGTGTGAACAAAGTCAGAGGACAGTTGATTTGGTAGTCATGTAAATTGGTTTGTGAGTGCATTATCCAGTTCTAAAAAACAGGACAGGGTGGGGTGGAGAAAACCAGGTCTGTAATAACCTTTAAACTCGGCTTAACCCCCCCCCCCCGGTGTTGCTGACTACTTGCTGAAGACTAACACTCCAAGTCTTCCTTTGATTGTATGTCATACTTATTCATTCCCTCCCCGATTGACCTTTGTGCAATGGGCTGTGGTGCGTGCCCATGGCAGTGCCTTGCACAATGGTCTGTGGTGCGTGCCCATGGCAGTGCCTTGCACAATGGGCTGTGGTGCATGCCCATGGCAGTGCCTTGTGTACAGGCAGAAAGTTACATGAAGTGTTATGCACTCCACATCGAGTAAAGGAAACTGATTATGTTTACAACCCTGAGAAGATTGCACTCCACCCCTGTCCCCATCCCCTCTGATCGGCGCATGAACCTCCCCCCCCCCATCCCCTCTGCTGTGCGCATGAACCCCCCCCCCCCCCTTTGCATTTCAGGTATACACTTTTATTTGTATATATATATTGGTTGCGTTGCTTTCTGTTTTTAAATGATGATCTGTGAGTGTTATATATACATGAGAGCCTTCGATAACTGGATCCCGATCTGACCCTCGGCATTTCATTCTGGAACAAAGCAGAGCGTCGCACTCTGCACCTGGAGCATAGGACAACCCAAGCCTTGTATTTGTATGTACATATATGTATATTTCTTTGTCTATTCTCTCTGAAGAAACCAACTGTTCTTGCTCAGTCATGCTGTATTGATGCCGTAAACACATGCTTTTCCCTCTGCTTTACACCTTACTCAGCTCTTTGCTCTCTGACCTCTGCTCCATCCCTCGGGTCCCCCTCCGATCTTTTATCTATTCCTCTAGTCCCCCTCCAACCTCTGGTCCTTTCTCTATCCCTCTAGTTCCCCTCTAGCCTCCTGTCCTCTGCTCTAACCCTCTGGTCCCCTCCCCCTTCTGGTCTCTGCCTTGTCCCTCTGGCTCCCCTCCACCCGCCGGTTTCGGCTTTGTCCCTCTGGCTCCCCTCCACCCGCCGGTTTCGGCTTTGTCCCTCTGGCTCCCCTCCACCCGCCGGTTTCGGCTTTGTCCCTCTGGCTCCCCTCCACCCGCCGATTTCGGCTTTGTCCCTCTGGGCCCCCACCCCTTACCCGCCTGTCCTCTCGCCTTTGCTCCACCCTTCTGGTCCCTACACTACCCTCTAGTCTGTTGTCACGCCCCAGTCCCTCTCTACCCTCTGCTCCCCCTATCACACCTCTGCTCCATGCTCCAGTACCTTTTGCACCCTCTTTGTTGTCCTCAGTGGTTTGCATGATACATTTCATATGGGCCACACCAGTGTGCGGCAGCCTCTCCTGCACTGAAGATTGGAACTTATATTTAATATTATGGATGTGTGAGGATTTAGGGGGCAGTGTGTGTGGGGAGGGTCTACCTGCATTGCTGTTACTCCTCATCCTTGGCTACAACATTACAAAGATCTAACCCTAAACTGAGTGTCGTCTCCTTTTTCCCCACATGGAGGGGATCTTGTCTGAGTTTAGTTCTGTTGGTCATGGAAGCTCGGGCAACGCATGGCCACAATCTCTCTTCATGGCCGGGAGAATGTAGGGCAGGCCAGTGGGAGACAAGTCACCCGGAAATCAAGATAAATGTTTATTGTGAAAATGGTGTCACATAAGTCAAGATACATATCCCGGGATGTGCCCCCCGCATCTCAGTGGTTCCTCCCACCAACCACTATGTCACTCTACTGTATCCTGAGCTAGAGGGAGGAACCTCCTGAGATCTGCAAGGAGAAGGGGCAAGAGATGGACGTTCCTGGAAGTGTCGGTCTTTGTGTCCTGCAGCTCTGATTGGTTCCACCTACCAACCCCCATATAATAATTCTCTACTGCTGGTCAGAGAGAAGAACCACTGGGAGCCGAAGCGATGGATATCCCTGGAAGTGTCGCTCTTCTGTGTCCTCTGCATCTCTGAGTGGTTCCTTCTACTGACCCCAATGTCACTCTACTGTATCCTGATATGAGTGGAGGTCAGAGCGAGGAACCAGTGAGAGCTGGAGGGGGAACCTCAGACATGACTTGTGTGGAACCCCTGAGATCTTTAGGGGGGGTGGAGGAGATGGAAATTCCTGGAAGTGTTGGTCTTCTGTGTTCCTCCCACTGACCCCCCAATGTCACTTTACTGTATCCTGAGATGGTGGTCAGGAGAAGGAACCAGTGAGAGCTGGAGGGGGAACCTAGGACATGGACATTCTGGGAAGTGTTGGGCTTGTGTGGAACCCCTGAGATCTTGGGGGGAGGGGTGCACATTCCTGTAAGTGTTGGTCTTCTCTGAACCCTGCAGCTCTGAGTGGTTCCTCCCACGAACCCCCATATGACTGTGCTATCCTGCAATGGGTGGAGGTCAGAGAGAGGAATCCCTGAGATCTGCAGGGGAGCCAAGGTGATAGATATCCCTGGTTGGGTCCCCTAAATATCAGTGGTTCCTCCCACCAACCACTGTGTCACTCTACTGTATCCTGTGCTAAAGGGAGGAACCTGAGATCTGCAAGGAGAAGGGGCAAGAGATGGACGTTCCTGGAAGTGTCGGTCTTTGTGTCCTGCATCTCTGATTGGTTCCACCTACCAACCCCCATATAATTATTCTCTACTGCTGGTCAGAGAGAAGAACCACCGAGATCTGCATGGGAGCCGAAGCGATGGATATCCCTGGAAGTGTCGCTCTTCTGTGTCCTCTGCATCTCTGAGTGGTTCCTCCTACTGACCCCTATGTCACTCTACTGTATCCTGAGATGAGTGGAGGTCAGAGGGAGGAACCAGTGAGAGCTGGAGGGGGAACCTCAGACATGACTTGTATGGAACCCCTGAGATCTTGGTGGGGGTGCTCATTGCTGTAAGTGTTGGTCTTCTCTGAACCCTGCAGCTCTGAGTGGTTCCTCCCACCAACCCCCATATGCTCTCCTACAATGGGTGGAGGTCAGAGAGAGGAATCCCTGAGCTCTGCAGGGGAGCCAAGGAGATACATATCCCTTGATGTGTCGCCTGCATCTCTGAATGGTTCCTCCTACCGACCCCTATGTCACTCTACTGCAGGGGGTGTCAAACTGGCGGCCCTCCAGCTGTTGCGAAACTACAAGTCCCATCATGCCTCTGCCTGTGGGAGTCATGCTTGTAACTGTCAGCCTTGCAATGCCCCATGGAACTTGTAGTTTCACAACAGCTGGAGGGCTGCCGGTTTGAGAACCTGCTCTACTATATCTTGTGCTAGATGGAGGTCAGAGGGGAGGAACCACTGACATCTGCATGGAGGGAGGGGGGGGGGGGGAGACATTCCTAGAAGTGTCAGGCTTGTGTGCCCTACAGCTCTGGGCAGTTCCTCCCACCACACCCTCTTCACTAATGTATTCTGTAATATGTCAGAGAGAGGAACCAAGGGCATTCTGGGAAATGTTCCCTGCAGCTTTCAGAGTGAGTGAGTAACTTGTATAGCGCAGCAAATGCGAACTTAATCGCCTCAAGGCGCTTGGAATCCAGCGTCATACCGGTCCTTCAGAAGAGGTGGGTCTTTAGTTTTTTCCTAAAGGCCTGATGGTTTTCCTCCAAGCGGAGGAAAACCCCTAAAGGCTTTCAGGGGTTCTTTCTTCCCACTAAACCCCCAACGTCACTCTACTATAATGTGTTATAGGCGGAGGAACCACTGAGCACTGCTGGGGGCGGCTCTAAGAAGTTTTGGGGGACGGGGGGGGTCCTCACCAATGGGAGTGTTCGGGGGCTATGAAATAAATGGCAGTAATACAATGACCCCTCTGGGCTGGTGGTACGAGGCGGTTCTACTCTGCAGAGCCGTCATGGACTTCTGTGTCCAGGAAGACGTCTTCCATATGGGGAGCGGAATGGAGAAGACGGGGACAGACGTCAATCTAATGGAACCACACCAGCGTCTCACCATCGGAGGGCACCGGGGTGATGATTGGTAGTACCAGGCTGTGGGCCCAGGGGTGATGATTGGTAGTACCAGGCTGTGGGCCCAGGGGTGATGATTGGTGGGCCCAGGGGTGATTATTGGTAGTACCAGGCTGTGGGCACCGGGGTGATGATTGGTAGTACCAGGTTGTGGGCCCAGGGGTGATGAGTGGTAGTACCAGGCTGTGGGCCCAGGGGTGATGAGTGGTAGTACCAGGCTGTAGGCCCAGGGGTGATGATTGGTAGTACCAGGTTGTGGGCCCAGGGGTGATGAGTGGTAGTACCAGGCTGTGGGCCCAGGGGTGATGAGTGGTAGTACCAGGCTGTAGGCCCAGGGGTGATGATTGGTAGTACCAGGTTGTGGGCCCAGGGGTGATGAGTGGTGGTACCAGGCTGTAGGCCCAGGGGTGATGAGTGGTGGTACCAGGTTGCGGGCCCAGGGGTGATGAGTGGTGGTACCAGATTGCGGGCCCAGGGGTGATGAGTGGTAGTACCAGGGGTGATGAGTGGTAGTACCAGGTTGTGGGCCCAGGGGTGATGATTGGTAGTACCAGGTTGTGGGCCCAGGGGTGATGAGTGGTAGTACCAGGCTGTGGGCCCAGGGGTGATGATTGGTAGTACCAGGTTGTGGGCCCAGGGGTGATGAGTGGTAGTACCAGGGGTGATGAGTGGTAGTACCAGGCTGTAGGCCCAGGGGTGATGATTGGTAGTACCAGGCTGTGGGCCCAGGGGTGATGAGTGGTAGTACCAGGCTGTAGGCCCAGGGGTGATGATTGGTAGTACCAGGTTGTGGGCCCAGGGGTGATGAGTGGTGGTACCAGGTTGCGGGCCCAGGGGTGATGAGTGGTGGTACCAGATTGCGGGCCCAGGGGTGATGAGTGGTAGTACCAGGGGTGATGATTGGTAGTACCAGGTTGTGGGCCCAGGGGTGATGAGTGGTGGTACCAGGCTGTAGGCCCAGGGGTGATGAGTGGTGGTACCAGGTTGCGGGCCCAGGGGTGATGAGTGGTGGTACCAGATTGCGGGCCCAGGGGTGATGAGTGGTAGTACCAGGGGTGATGAGTGGTAGTACCAGGTTGTGGGCCCAGGGGTGATGATTGGTAGTACCAGGTTGTGGGCCCAGGGGTGATGAGTGGTAGTACCAGGCTGTGGGCCCAGGGGTGATGATTGGTAGTACCAGGTTGTGGGCCCAGGGGTGATGAGTGGTAGTACCAGGGGTGATGATTGGTAGTACCAGGCTGTGGGCCCAGGGGTGATGAGTGGTAGTACCAGGCTGTAGGCCCAGGGGTGATGATTGGTAGTACCAGGTTGTGGGCCCAGGGGTGATGAGTGGTGGTACCAGGTTGCGGGCCCAGGGGTGATGAGTGGTGGTACCAGATTGCGGGCCCAGGGGTGATGAGTGGTAGTACCAGGGGTGATGAGTGGTAGTACCAGGTTGTGGGCCCAGGGGTGATGATTGGTGGTACCAGGTTGCGGCCCGGTTTCTCTCTCCTCCTGCCCTCAGGTGAAATAATTGGATCTCCTCGGGGTTGGGGTCACATAATATCTTTATTTCTCTTTGGCACACAACATTCAGATCATAAAAGGTCAATGAGCTTCGTGTCCCTCAGTGATTGGATTTCCTCTCCCAACCAGTGATGCAGAAGCCCAAACTCCGCCTCCCATGTTGCCTCCTCAGAGGCGGAGCCTCCAGTCTGTATGGATTTCTGTTCAGTTTGGCTTTGTGTGAGACTCAGATACTGGCTGCGCAGCTCCCCGAGGAGCGCCTTGGTGTAGCCCAGGTTGGCACTGAGTAACGCCCGCACCCACAGCTCTAGGTCCCTCCGGCTCTCGGCTGCCATTTTGTAGACGCGAGACACCGAGCAGATAGAGAAGGCGAATTCCAGTTTAGAGTTCCTCAAGGTGACGGAGCTTCCCTCTAAGAGGATGAGGCCGAGAGGCTGCGGGTCCCCCTGGCGATCCCAATACAAGAGCAGATTGCCGCAGAGCAGGAACCAGCGGCGGTGGTAGGAGGCATGGCGGCTCCCCTTCTTCAGCAAGTAGCCTTCCTTCTGTGCCGAGGAACAGGCCAGCCGGGAGCTGCTGTCCAGCTTCATGGGGCCCCTGAAAGAGACAACACGTGACCTCGGGGGACAGTCCTACACCCCCCATAGTGTCCCATAGAGATACCGGCCTCACCTGACCTCGGGGGACAGTCCTACACCCCCCATAGTGTCACATAGAGATACCGGCCCCACCTGACCTCGGGGGACAGTCCTACACCCCCCATAGAGATACCGGCCCCACCTGACCTCGGAGTACAGTCCCACACCCCCCATAGTGTCCCATAGAGATAGTGGCCCCACCTGACCTCGGGATACAGTCCTACACCCCCCATAGTGTCCCATAGAGATACCGGCCCCACCTGACCTCAGGATACAGTCCCACACCCCCCATAGTGTCCCATAGAGATAGTGGCCCCACCTGACCTCGGGGGACAGTCCCACACCCCCCATAGTGTCCCATAGAGATACCGGCCCCACCTGACCTCAGGATACAGTCCTACACCCCCCATAGTGTCACATAGAGATACCGGCCCCACCTGACCTCGGGGGACAGTCCCACACCCCCCATAGTGTCCCATAGAGATACCGGCCCCACCTGACCTCAGGATACAGTCCTACACCCCCCATAGTGTCCCATAGAGATACCGGCCCCACCTGACCTCGGGATACAGTCCTACACCCCCCATAGTGTCCCATAGAGATACCGGCCCCACCTGACCTCGGGGTACAGTCCTACACCCCCCATAGTGTCCCATAGAGATACCGGCCCCACCTGACCTCGGGGTACAGTCCTACACCCCCCATAGTGTCACATAGAGATATCGGCCCCACCTGACCTCGGGATACAGTCCTACACCATCCATAGTGTCCCATAGAGATACCGGCCCCACCTGACCTCGGGATACAGTCCTACACCCCCCATAGTGTCCCATAGAGATACCGGCCCCACCTGACCTCGGGGTACAGTCCTACACCCCCCATAGTGTCCCATAGAGATACCGGCCCCACCTGACCTCGGGATACAGTCCTACACCCCCCATAGTGTCCCATAGAGATAGTGGCCCCACCTGACCTCGGGGTACAGTCCCACACCCCCCATAGTGTCCCATAGAGATACCGGCCCCACCAGACTTCGGGGTACAGTCCCACACCCCCCATAGTGTCCCATAGAGATACCGGCCCCACCTGACCTCGGGGGACAGTCCCACGCCCCCCATAGTGTCCCATAGAGATACCGGCCCCACCTGACCTCGGGATACAGTCCCACATCATCCATAGTGTCCCATAGAGATAGTGGCCCCACCTGACCTCGGGATACAGTCCTACACCCCCCATAGTGTCACATAGAGATTCCGGCCCCACCTGACCTCGGGATACAGTCCTACACCCCCCATAGTGTCCCATAGAGATACCGGCCCCACCTGACCTCGGGGGACAGTCCCACGCCCCCCATAGTGTCCCATAGAGATACCGGCCCCACCTGACCTCGGGATACAGTCCTACACCCCCCCATAGTGTCCCATAGAGATACCGGCCCCACCTGACCTCGGGGTACAGTCCTACACCCCCATAGTGTCCCATAGAGATAGTGGCCCTACCTGACCTCGGGGTACAGTCCTACACCCCCATAGTGTCCCATAGAGATACCGGCCCCACCTGACCTCGGGGTACAGTCCTACACCCCCCATAGTGTCCCATAGAGATACCGGCCCCACCTGACCTCGGGGTACAGTCCCACACCCCCCATAGTGTCCCATAGAGATACCGGCCCCACCTGACCTCGGGGTACAGTCCTACACCCCCCATAGTGTCCCATAGAGATACCGGCCCCACCAGACTTCGGGGTACAGTCCCACACCCCCCATAGTGTCCCATAGAGATACCGGCCCCACCTGACCTCGGGGTACAGTCTCACACCCCCCATAGTGTCCCATAGAGATACCGGCCCCACCTGACCTCGGGATACAGTCCTACACCCCCCATAGTGTCCCATAGAGATAGTGGCCCCACCTGACCTCGGGGTACAGTCCCACACCCCCCATAGTGTCCCATAGAGATACCGGCCCCACCAGACTTCGGGGTACAGTCCCACACCCCCCATAGTGTCCCATAGAGATACCGGCCCCACCTGACCTCGGGGGACAGTCCTACACCCCCCATAGTGTCCCATAGAGATACCGGCCCCACCTGACCTTGGGATACAGTCCTACACCCCCCATAGTGTCCCATAGAGATACCGGCCCCACCTGACCACGGGGTACAGTCCTACACCCCCCCATAGTGTCCCATAGAGATACCGGCCCCACCTGACCTCGGGGTACAGTCCCACACCCCCCATAGTGTCACATAGAGATACCGGCCCCACCTGACCTCGGGGTACAGTCCTACACCCCCCATAGTGTCCCATAGAGATACCGGCCCCACCTGACCTCGGGATACAGTCCTACACCCCCCATAGTGTCCCATAGAGATAGTGGCCCCACCTGACCTCGGGGTACAGTCCCACACCCCCCATAGTGTCCCATAGAGATACCGGCCCCACCAGACTTCGGGGTACAGTCCTACACCCCCCATAGTGTCCCATAGAGATACTGGCCCCACCTGACCTCAGGGTACAGTCCCACACCCCCCATAGTGTCCCATAGAGATTCCGGCCCCACCTGACCTCGGGGTACAGTCCCACACCCCCCATAGTGTCCCATAGAGATACCGGCCCCACCTGACCTCGGGGGACAGTCCTACACCCCCCATAGTGTGCCATAGAGATACCGGCCCCACCTGACCTCTGGGGACAGTCCTACACCCCCCATAGTGTCACATAGAGATACCGGCCCCACCTGACCTCGGGATACAGTCCCACACCCCCCATAGTGTCCCATAGAGATAGTGGCCCTACCTGACCTCGGGGTACAGTCCTACACCCCCCATAGTGTCCCATAGAGATACCGGCCCCACCTGACCTCGGGGTACAGTCCTACACCCCCTCATAGTGTCCCATAGAGATTCCGGCCCCACCTGACCTTGGGGTACAGTCCTACACCCCCCATAGTGTCCCATAGAGATACCGGCCCCACCTGACCTCGGGATACAGTCCTACACCCCTCATAGTGTCCCATAGAGATACCGGCCCCACCTGACCTCGGGGTACAGTCCTACACCACCCCATAGTGTCCCATAGAGATACCGGCCCCACCTGACCTCGGGATACAGTCCCACACCCCCCATAGTGTCCCATAGAGATACCGGCCCCACCTGACCTCGGGGTACAGTCCTACACCCCCCATAGTGTCCCATAGAGATACCGGCCCCACCTGACCTCGGGGGACAGTCCTACACCCCCCATAGTGTCCCATAGAGATAACGGCCCCACCTGACCTCGGGGGACAGTCCTACACCCCCCCATAGTGTCCCATAGAGATACCGGCCCCACCTGACCTCGGGATACAGTCCTACACCCCCCATAGTGTCCCATAGAGATACCGGCCCCACCTGACCTCGGGATACAGTCCTACACCCCCCATAGTGTCCCATAGAGATACCGGCCCCACCTGACCTCGGGGTACAGTCCTACACCACCCCATAGTGTCCCATAGAGATACCGGCCCCACCTGACCTCCGGATACAGTCCCACACCCCCCATAGTGTCCCATAGAGATACCGGCCCCACCTGACCTCGGGATACAGTCCCACACCCCCCATAGTGTCCCATAGAGATACCGGCCCTACCTGACTTCGGGGGACAGTCCTACACCCCCCATAGTGTCCCATAGAGATACCGGCCCCACCTGACCTCGGGATACAGTCCTACACCCCCCCATAGTGTTCCATAGAGATACCGGCCCCACCTGACCTCGGGATACAGTCCTACACCCCCCATAGTGTCCCATAGAGATACCGGCCCCACCTGACCTCGGGGTACAGTCCTACACCCCCCATAGTGTCCCATAGAGATACCGGCCCCACCTGACCTCGGGATACAGTCCTACACCCCCATAGTGTCCCATAGAGATACCGGCCCCACCTGACCTCGGGGTACAGTCCTACACCCCCCATAGTGTCCCATAGAGATACCGGCCCCACCTGACCTCGGGTACAGTCCTACACCCCCCATAGAGATACCGGCCCCACCTGACCTCGGGGTACAGTCCTACACCCCCCCATAGTGTCCCATAGAGATACCGGCCCCACCTGACCTCGGGGTACAGTCCTACACCCCCCATAGTGTCCCATAGAGATACCGGCCCCACCTGACCTCGGGGGACAGTCCTACATCCCCCATAGTGTCCCATAGAGATACCGGCCCCACCTGACCTCAGGATACAGTCCTACACCCCCCATAGTGTCCCATAGAGATACCGGCCCCACCTGACCTCGGGGTACAGTCCTACACCCCCCATAGTGTGCCATAGAGATACCGGCCCCACCTGACCTCGGGGTACAGTCCTACACCCCCCATAGTGTCCCATAGAGATTCCGGCCCCACCTGACCTTGGGGTACAGTCCTACACCCCCCATAGTGTCCCATAGAGATACCGTCCCCACCTGACCTCGGGATACAGTCCTACACCCCTCATAGTGTCCCATAGAGATACCGGCCCCACCTGACCTCGGGGTACAGTCCTACACCACCCCATAGTGTCCCATAGAGATACCGGCCCCACCTGACCTCGGGATACAGTCCCACACCCCCCATAGTGTCCCATATAGATACCGGCCCCACCTGACCTCGGGGTACAGTCCTACACCCCCCATAGTGTCCCATAGAGATACCGGCCCCACCTGACCTCGGGGTACAGTCCTACACCCCCCATAGTGTCCCATAGAGATACCGGCCCCACCTGACCTCGGGGGACAGTCCTACACCCCCCATAGTGTCCCATAGAGATAACGGCCCCACCTGACCTCGGGGGACAGTCCTACACCCCCCCATAGTGTCCCATAGAGATACCGGCCCCACCTGACCTCGGGATACAGTCCTACACCCCCCATAGTGTCCCATAGAGATACCGGCCCCACCTGACCTCGGGATACAGTCCTACACCCCCCATAGTGTCCCATAGAGATACCGGCCCCACCTGACCTCGGGGGACAGTCCTACACCACCCCATAGTGTCCCATAGAGATACCGGCCCCACCTGACCTCGGGATACAGTCCCACACCCCCCATAGTGTCCCATAGAGATACCGGCCCCACCTGACCTCGGGGTACAGTCCTACACCCCCCATAGTGTCCCATAGAGATACCGGCCCCACCTGACCTCGGGATACAGTCCCACACCCCCCATAGTGTCACATAGAGATACCGGCCCTACCTGACCTTGGGGTACAGTCCTACACCACCCCATAGTGTTCCATAGAGATTCCGGCCCCACCTGACCTCGGGGTACAGTCCTACACCCCCCATAGTGTCCCATAGAGATACCGGCCCCACCTGACCTCGGGGTACAGTCCTACACCCCCCATAGTGTCCCATAGAGATACCGTCCCCACCTGACCTCGGGGTACAGTCCTACACCCCCCCATAGTGTCCCATAGAGATACCGGCCCCACCTGACCTCGGGGTACAGTCCCACACCCCCCATAGTGTCCCATAGAGATAGTGGCCCTACCTGACCTCGGGGGACAGTCCTACACCCCCCATAGTGTCCCATAGAGATACCGGCCCCACCTGACCTCGGGGTACAGTCCTACACCCCCCATAGTGTCCCATAGAGATACCGGCCCCACCTGACCTCGGGATACAGTCCTACACCCCCCATAGTGTCCCATAGAGATACCGGCCCCACCTGACCTCGGGGTACAGTCCTACACCCCCCATAGTGTCCCATAGAGATACCGGCCCCACCTGACCTCGGGATACAGTCCTACACCCCCCATAGTGTCCCATAGAGATACCGGCCCCACCTGACCTCGGGATACAGTCCTACACCCCCCATAGTGTCCCATAGAGATACCGGCCCCACCTGACCTCGGGATACAGTCCTACACCCCCCATAGTGTCCCATAGAGATACCGGCCCCACCTGACCTCGGGATACAGTCCCACACCCCCCATAGTGTCCCATAGAGATACCGGCCCCACCTGACCTCGGGGGACAGTCCTACACCCCCCCATAGTGTCCCATAGAGATACCGGCCCCACCTGACCTCGGGATACAGTCCTACACCCCCCATAGTGTCCCATAGAGATACCGGCCCCACCTGACCTCGGGATACAGTCCCACACCCCCCATAGTGTCCCATAGAGATACCGGCCCCACCTGACCTCGGGGGACAGTCCTACACCCCCCATAGTGTCCCATAGAGATACCGGCCCCACCTGACCTCGGGGGACAGTCCTACACCCCCCATAGTGTCCCATAGAGATACCGGCCCCACCTGACCTCGGGATACAGTCCTACACCCCCCATAGAGATACCGGCCCCACCTGACCTCGGGGTACAGTCCTACACCCCCCCATAGTGTCCCATAGAGATACCGGCCCCACCTGACCTCGGGGTACAGTCCTACACCCCCCATAGTGTCCCATAGAGATACCGGCCCCACCTGACCTCGGGATACAGTCCTACACCCCCCCATAGTGTCCCATAGAGATACCGGCCCCACCTGACCTCGGGATACAGTCCTACACCCCCCATAGTGTCCCATAGAGATACCGGCCCCACCTGACCTCGGGGGACAGTCCCACACCCCCCATAGTGTCCCATAGAGATAGTGGCCCCACCTGACCTCGGGGGACAGTCCCACACCCCCCATAGTGTCCCATAGAGATACCGGCCCCACCTGACCTCGGGATACAGTCCTACACCCCCCATAGTGTCCCATAGAGATACCGGCCCCACCTGACCTCGGGGTACAGTCCAACATAATACCATGTCCATTGGCAGGTTCTACGTGTCTCATCTTATATCTGACAGTCTCTCCTCTCCTCTGATCCCTGACAGTCTCTCCTCTGATCTCTGACTGTCTCTCCTCTCCTCCCTGACACTCTCTCCTCTCCTCTGATCTCTGACAGTCTCTCCTCCTCTGATCCCTGACAGTCTCTCCTCTGATCCCTGACAGTCTCTCCTCTCCTCCCTGACAGTCTCTCCTCTCTTCCCTGACAGTCTCTCCTCTCCTCTGATCCCTGACACTCTCTCCTCTCCTCTGATCTCTGACAGTCTCTCCTCTCCTCCCTGACAGTCTCTCCTCCTCTGATCCCTGACAGTCTCTCCTCTCCTCTGATCCCTGACAGTCTCTCCTCCCTGACACTCTCTCCTCTCCTCTGATCTCTGACAGTCTCTCCTCTCCTCCCTGACAGTCTCTCCTCCTCTGATCCCTGACAGTCTCTCCTCCCTGACAGTCTCTCCTCCTCTGATCTCTGACAGTCTCTCCTCTCCTCCCTGACAGTCTCTCCTCTCCTCTGATCCCTGACAGTCTCTCCTCCCTGACAGTCTCTCCTCCTCTGATCCCTGACAGTCTCTCCTCTCCTCCCTGACAGTCTCTCCTCTCTGACAGTCTCTCCTCTCCTCTCTGACAGTCTCTCCTCTCCGACAGTCTCTCCTCTCCTCTCTGACAGTCTCTTCTCTCCTCTCTGACAGTCTCTTCTCTCATCTCTGGCAGTCTCTCCTCCCTGACAGTCTCTCCTCTCTGACAGTCTCTCCTGTGCTCTCTGACAGTCTCTCCTCTCTGACAGTCTCTCCTTTCTCTCATACAGTGTCTTCTCTTTATATTTGAACTCACCTTGCTCTGTGAAGTCTCTCGGCTGTCTCTTGTGCTATGGATGAGTTGCAGTCTCCTCTGATCAGCGATCGCTCTGATATCTCACTTCCTGTACCAGCGGGGGGCGGTCTCCTCCAGGTGTGGGTGTGTCTGAGCTCTCACCTGTCAGGTACACCTGGGAAGCAGAGCACTCTGGGAGTTGTAGTTCAGGTTCTTGTCTCTCTACTCTGTGATCTCTCTCACATCTCACTTCCTGTACCAGCAGGGGGCGGTCTCCTCCAGGTGTGGGTGTGTCTGAGCTCTCACCTGTCAGGTACACCTGGGAAGCAGAGCACTCTGGGAGTTGTAGTTCAGGTTCTTGTCTCTCTACTCTGTGATCTCTCTCACATCTCTCTTCCTGTACCAGCGGGGGGGCGGTCTCTTCCAGGTGTGGGTGTGTCTGAGCTCTCACCTGTCAGGTACACCTGGGAACCAGAGCACTCTGGGAGTTGTAGTTCAGGTTCTTGTCTCTCTACTCTGTGATCTCTCTGGTATCTCTCTTCCTGTACCAGCGGGGGGCGGTCTCCTCCAGGTGTGGGTGTGTCTGAGCTCTCACCTGTCAGGTACACCTGGGAAGCAGAGCACTCTGGGAGTTGTAGTTCAGGTTCTTGTCTCTCTACTCTGTGATCTCTCTCACATCTCACTTCCTGTACCAGCGGGGGGCGGTCTCTTCCAGGTGTGGGTGTGTCTGAGTTCTCACCTGTCAGGTACACCTGGGAAGCAGAGCACTCTGGGAGTTGTAGTTCAGATTCTTGTCTCTCTACTCTGTGATCTCTCTCACATCTCACTTCCTGTACCAGCGGGGGGCGGTCTCCTCCAGGTGTGGGTGTGTCTGAGATCTCACCTGTTGGACACACCTGGGGTGGAGAGCATTCTGGGAGTTGTAGTCCAGTCTCTGCTCTGTTGAGTGTCTCTATAGAAGCAGAAGCTGTCTCGGAGTGATCTCACTCACTTCCCATTTCTCTGACCATCCCCCCACTCCACTTCATATATATGTAGTGAGGATCCAATCACAGGGCTCCTTGTGTGTGATGTCATCATACAGAGAGAAGTGTTCTGGTGTCATGTCCATCCTCTGGATTCCCCCCAATATTCCATTCTATACAATCCCAAGAAACATCCAGCTGTGTCAGTGAGTGGAGTGTCAGTGAGTGGAGTGTCAGTGATTGGAGTGTCAGTGAGTGGAGTGTCAGTGAGTGGAGTGTCAGTGAGTGGAGTGTCAGTGAGTGGAGTGTCAGTGAGTGGAGTGTCAGTGAGTGGAGTGTCAGTGAGTGGAGTGTCAGTGAGTGGAGTGTCCGTGAGTGGAGTGTCAGTGATTGGAGTGTCAGTGATTGGAGTGTCAGTGATTGGAGTGTCAGTGAGTGGAGTGTCAGTGATTGGAGTGTCAGTGAGTGGAGTGTCAGTGAGTGGAGTGTCAGTGAGTGGAGTGTCCGTGAGTGGAGTGTCAGTGATTGGAGTGTCAGTGAGTGGAGTGTCCGTGAGTGGAGTGTCAGTGATTGGAGTGTCAGTGATTGGAGTGTCAGTGAGTGGAGTGTCAGTGAGTGGAGTGTCAGTGAGTGGAGTGTCAGTGATTGGAGTGTCAGTGAGTGGAGTGTCAGTGAGTGGAGTGTCAGTGATTGGAGTGTCAGTGATTGGAGTGTCAGTGAGTGGAGTGTCAGTGAGTGGAGTGTCAGAGAGTGGAGTGTCAGTGAGTGGAGTGTCAGTGAGTGGAGTGTCAGTGAGTGGAGTGTCAGTGAGTGGAGTGTCAGTGAGTGGAGTGTCAGTGAGTGGAGTGTCAGTGAGTGGTGTCAGTGAGTGGAGTGTCAGTGAGTGGAGTGTCAGTGAGTGGTGTCAGTGAGTGGAGGGTCAGTGAGTGGAGTGTCAGTGAGTGGAGTGTCAGTGAGTGGAGTGTCAGTGAGTGGAGTATCAGTGATTGGAGTGTCAGTGAGTGGAGTGTCAGTGAGTGGAGTGTCAGTGAGTGGAGTGTCAGTGATTGGAGTGTCAGTGAGTGGAGTGTCAGTGAGTGGAGTGTCAGTGATTGAAGTGTCAGTGAGTGGAGTGTCAGTGAGTGGAGTGTCAGTGAGTGGAGTGTCAGTGATTGGAGTGTCAGAGAGTGGAGTGTCAGTGATTGGAGTGTCAGTGATTGGAGTGTCAGTGAGTGGAGTGTCAGTGAGTGGAGTGTCAGTGATTGGAGTGTCAGTGAGTGGAGTGTCAGTGAGTGGAGTGTCAGTGATTGGAGTGTCAGTGATTGGAGTGTCAGTGAGTGGAGTGTCAGTGAGTGGAGTGTCAGTGAGTGGAGTGTCAGTGAGTGGAGTGTCAGTGAGTGGAGTGTCAGTGAGTGAAGTGTCAGTGATTGGAGTGTCAGTGAGTGGAGTGTCAGTGAGTGGAGTGTCAGTGAGTGGAGTGTCAGTGAGTGAAGTGTCAGTGATTGGAGTGTCAGTGAGTGGAGTGTCAGTGAGTGAAGTGTCAGTGATTGGAGTGTCAGTGAGTGGAGTGTCAGTGAGTGGAGTGTCAGTGAGTGGAGTGTCAGTGAGTGGAGTGTCAGTGATTGGAGTGTCAGTGAGTGGAGTGTCAGTGAGTGGAGTGTCAGTGAGTGGAGTGTCAGAGAGTGGAGTGTCAGTGAGTGGAGTGTCAGTGATTGGAGTGTCAGTGAGTGGAGTGTCAGTGAGTGGAGTGTCAGTGATTGGAGTGTCAGTGAGTGGAGTGTCAGTGAGTGGAGTGTCAGAGAGTGGAGTGTCAGAGAGTGGAGTGTCAGTGAGTGGAGTGTCAGTGAGTGGAGTGTCAGTGATTGGAGTGTCAGTGAGTGGAGTGTCAGTGAGTGGAGTGTCAGTGAGTGGAGTGTCAGTGATTGGAGTGTCAGTGAGTGGAGTGTCAATCAGGTCCCTACAATGGCTGCCTATTCCTGGGGTGTTTTTATATGACCCTCTCTAGTGTCTCTCGTGGTCTCCTCTCTCTCTCTAGTCTCTCTCGTGGTCTCCTCTCTCTAGTCTCTCTCGTGGTCTCCTCTCTCTCTAGTCTCTCTCGTGGTCTCCTCTCTCTCTCTAGTCTCTCTCGTGGTCTCCTCTCTCTCTCTAGTCTCTCTCGTGGTCTCCTCTCTCTAGTCTCTCTCGTGGTCTCCTCTCTCTCTAGTCTCTCTCGTGGTCTCCTCTCTCTCTCTAGTCTCTCTCGTGGTCTCCTCTCTCTCTAGTCTCTCTCGTGGTCTCCTCTCTCTCTAGTCTCTCTCGTGGTCTCCTCTCTCTCTAGTCTCTCTCGTGGTCTTCTCTCTCTCTCTCTCTAGTCTCTCTCGTGGTCTCCTCTCTCTCTAGTCTCTCTCGTGGTCTCCTCTCTCTCTAGTCTCTCTCGTGGTCTCCTCTCTCTCTAGTCTCTCTCGTGGTCTCCTCTCTCTCTCTCTATAGTCTCTCTCGTGGTCTCCTCTCTCTCTAGTCTCTCTCGTGGTCTCCTCTCTCTCTCTAGTGTCTCTTGTGGTCTCCTCTCTCTCTCTCTAGTCTCTCTCGTGGTCTCCTCTCTCTCTAGTCTCTCTCGTGGTCTCCTCTCTCTCTCTCTCTAGTCTCTCTCGTGGTCTCCTCTCTCTCTCTCTTGGTCTCCTCTCTCTAGTCTCTCTTGTGGTCTCCTCTCTCTAGTCTCTCTCAGGGTCTCCTCTCTCTCTAGTCTCTCTCGTGGTCTCCTCTCTCTAGTGTCTCTCTCTAGTGGTCTCCTCTCTCTCTCTTGGTCTCCTCTCTCTCTAGTCTCTCTTGTGGTCTCCTCTCTCTAGTGTCTCTCGTGGTCTCCTCTCTCTCTAGTGTCTCTTGTGGTCTCCCCTCTCTCGTGTCTCACCTCTCTCTAGTCTCTCTTGTGGTCTCCTCTCTCTCTCTCTCTAGTCTCTCTCGTGGTCTCCTCTCTCTCTAGTCTCTCTCGTGGTCTCCTCTCTCTCTAGTCTCTCTCGTGGTCTCCTCTCTCTCTCTAGTCTCTCCTCTCTCTCTCTAGTCTCTCTCGTGGTCTCCTCTCTCTCTCTAGTCTCTCCTCTCTCTCTCTAGTCTCTCTCGTGGTCTCCTCTCTCTCTAGTCTCTCTCATGGTCTCCTCTCTCTCTCTCTCTAGTCTCTCTCGTGGTCTCCTCTCTCTCTCTCGTGGTCTCCTCTCTCTCTCTAGTCTCTCTCGTGGTCTCCTCTCTCTCTCTAGTCTCTCTCGTGGTCTCCTCTCTCTCGTGGTCTCCTCTCTCTCTCTCGTGGTCTCCTCTCTCTCTAGTCTCTCTCGTGGTCTCCTCTCTCTCTCTAGTCTCTCTCGTGGTCTCCTCTCTCTCTCTAGTCTCTCTCGTGGTCTCCTCTCTCTCTCTAGTCTCTCTCGTGGTCTCGTCTCTCTCGTGGTCTCCTCTCTCTCTCTAGTCTCTCTCGTGGTCTCCTCTCTCTCTAGTCTCTCTCGTGGTCTCCTCTCTCTCGTGGTCTCCTCTCTCTCTCTAGTCTCTCTCGTGGTCTCCTCTCTCTCTCTCGTGGTCTCCTCTCTCTCTAGTCTCTCTCGTGGTCTCCTCTCTCTCTCCTCTCTCTCTCTAGTCTCTCTCGTGGTCTCCTCTCTCTCGTGGTCTCCTCTCTCTCTAGTCTCTCTCGTGGTCTCCTCTCTCTCTCTCGTCTCTCTCGTGGTCTCCTCTCTCTCTAGTCTCTCTCGTGGTCTCCTCTCTCTCTAGTCTCTCTCGTGGTCTCCTCTCTCTCTCGTGGTCTCCTCTCTCTCTAGTCTCTCTCGTGGTCTCCTCTCTCTCTCTAGTCTCTCTCGTGGTCTCCTCTCTCTCTCTCGTGGTCTCCTCTCTCTCTAGTCTCTCTCGTGGTCTCCTCTCTCTCTCTAGTCTCTCTCGTGGTCTCCTCTCTCTCTCTCGTGGTCTCCTCTCTCTCTCTAGTCTCTCTCGTGGTCTCCTCTCTCTCTCTCTTGGTCTCCTCTCTCTCTAGTCTCTCTCGTGGTCTCCTCTCTCTCTCTAGTGGTCTCCTCTCTCTCTAGTCTCTCTCGTGGTCTCCTCTCTCTCTAGTCTCTCTCGTGGTCTCCTCTCTCTCTAGTCTCTCTCGTGGTCTCCTCTCTCTCTCGTGGTCTCCTCTCTCTCTAGTCTCTCTCGTGGTCTCCTCTCTCTCTCTAGTGTCTCTCGTGGTCTCCTCTCTCTCTAGTCTCCTCTCTCTCTCTCTCTCTCTAGTCTCTCTCGTGGTCTCCTCTCTCTCTCTCTCGTGGTCTCCTCTCTCTCGTGGTCTCCTCTCTCTCTAGTCTCTCTCGTGGTCTCCTCTCTCTCGTGGTCTCCTCTCTCTCTCTA
This sequence comes from Rana temporaria, assembly GCF_905171775.1. Classification (NCBI taxonomy): domain Eukaryota; kingdom Metazoa; phylum Chordata; class Amphibia; order Anura; family Ranidae; genus Rana; species Rana temporaria. The sequence goes on from NC_053494.1 coordinate 714,552, forward strand.
GTCTCTCTCGTGGTCTCCTCTCTCTCTAGTCTCTCTCGTGGTCTCCTCTCTCTCTCTAGTCTCTCTCGTGGTCTCCTCTCTCTCTCTTGGTCTCCTCTCTCTCTAGTCTCTCTCGTGGTCTCCTCTCTCTCTCTAGTCTCTCTCGTGGTCTCCTCTCTCTCTAGTCTCTCTCGTGGTCTCCTCTCTCTCTAGTCTCTCTCGTGGTCTCCTCTCTCTCTCTCGTGGTCTCCTCTCTCTCTAGTCTCTCTCGTGGTCTCCTCTCTCTCTCTAGTCTCTCTCGTGGTCTCCTCTCTCTCTCTAGTCTCTCTCGTGGTCTCCTTTCTCTCTAGTCTCTCTCGTGGTCTCCTCTCTCTCTCTAGTCTCTCTTGTGGTCTCCTCTCTCTCTCTAGTCTCTCTCGTGGTCTCCTCTCTCTCTCTCTCGTGGTCTCCTCTCTCTCTAGTCTCTCTCGTGGTCTCCTCTCTCTCTAGTCTCTCTCGTGGTCTCCTCTCTCTCTCGTGGTCTCCTCTCTCTCTCTAGTCTCTCTCGTGGTCTCCTCTCTCTCTCTCGTGGTCTCCTCTCTCTCTAGTCTCTCTCGTGGTCTCCTCTCTCTCTAGTCTCTCTTGTGGTCTCCTCTCTCTCTCTCTCTAGTGTCTCTCGTGGTCTCCTCTCTCTCTCTAGTCTCTCTCGTGGTCTCCTCTCTCTCTAGTCTCTCTCGTGGTCTCCTCTCTCTCTAGTCTCTCTCGTGGTCTCCTCTCTCTCTTGTCTCTCTCGTGGTCTCCTCTCTCTCTCTAGTCTCTCTCGTGGTCTCCTCTCTCTCTAGTCTCTCTCGTGGTCTCCTCTCTCTCTAGTCTCTCTCGTGGTCTCCTCTCTCTCTAGTCTCTCTCGTGGTCTCCTCTCTCTCTCTAGTCTCTCTCGTGGTCTCCTCTCTCTCTCTAGTCTCTCTCGTGGTCTCCTCTCTCTCTAGTCTCTCTCGTGGTCTCCTCTCTCTCTTGTCTCTCTCGTGGTCTCCTCTCTCTCTTGTCTCTCTCGTGGTCTCCTCTCTCTCTCTAGTCTCTCTCGTGGTCTCCTCTCTCTCTCTCTAGTCTCTCTCGTGGTCTCCTCTCTCTCTAGTCTCTCTCGTGGTCTCCTCTCTCTCTTGTCTCTCTCGTGGTCTCCTCTCTCTCTTGTCTCTCTCGTGGTCTCCTCTCTCTCTAGTCTCTCTCGTGGTCTCCTCTCTCTCGTGGTCTCCTCTCTCTCTCTCTCTCTAGTCTCTCTCGTGGTCTCCTCTCTCTCTAGTCTCTCTCGTGGTCTCCTCTCTCTCTCTAGTCTCTCTCGTGGTCTCCTCTCTCTCTCTAGTCTCTCTCGTGGTCTCCTCTCTCTCTTGTCTCTCTCGTGGTCTCCTCTCTCTCTCTAGTCTCTCTCGTGGTCTCCTCTCTCTCTCTAGTCTCTCTTGTGGTCTCCTCTCTCTCTTGTCTCTCTCGTGGTCTCCTCTCTCTCTTGTCTCTCTCGTGGTCTCCTCTCTCTCTAGTCTCTCTCGTGGTCTCCTCTCTCTCTCTCGTCTCTCTCGTGGTCTCCTCTCTCTCTCGTGGTCTCCTCTCTCTCTCTAGTCTCTCTCGTGGTCTCCTCTCTCTAGTCTCTCTCGTGGTCTCCTCTCTCTCTTGTCTCTCTCGTGGTCTCCTCTCTCTCTCTAGTCTCTCTCGTGGTCTCCTCTCTCTCTTGTCTCTCTCGTGGTCTCCTCTCTCTCTCGTGGTCTCCTCTCTCTCTCTAGTCTCTCTCGTGGTCTCCTCTCTCTCTAGTCTCTCTCGTGGTCTCCTCTCTCTCTAGTCTCTCTCGTGGTCTCCTCTCTCTCTAGTCTCTCTCGTGGTCTCCTCTCTCTCTCTTGTCTCTCTCGTGGTCTCCTCTCTCTCTTGTCTCTCTCGTGGTCTCCTCTCTCTCTTGTCTCTCTCGTGGTCTCCTCTCTCTCTAGTCTCTCTCGTGGTCTCCTCTCTCTCTTGTCTCTCCTCTCTCTCTTGTCTCTCTCGTGGTCTCCTCTCTCTCTAGTCTCTCTCGTGGTCTCCTCTCTCTCTCGTGGTCTCCTCTCTCTCTCTAGTCTCTCTCGTGGTCTCCTCTCTCTCTTGTCTCTCTCGTGGTCTCCTCTCTCTCTAGTCTCTCTCGTGGTCTCCTCTCTCTCTCTCGTGGTCTCCTCTCTCTCTCTAGTCTCTCTCGTGGTCTCCTCTCTCTCTCTAGTCTCTCTCGTGGTCTCCTCTCTCTCTAGTCTCTCTCGTGGTCTCCTCTCTCTCTTGTCTCTCTCGTGGTCTCCTCTCTCTCTAGTCTCTCTCGTGGTCTCCTCTCTCTCTCTAGTCTCTCTCGTGGTCTCCTCTCTCTCTCTAGTCTCTCTCGTGGTCTCCTCTCTCTCTCTAGTCTCTCTCGTGGTCTCCTCTCTCTCTCTAGTCTCTCTTGTGGTCTCCTCTCTCTCTTGTCTCTCTCGTGGTCTCCTCTCTCTCTTGTCTCTCTCGTGGTCTCCTCTCTCTCTAGTCTCTCTCGTGGTCTCCTCTCTCTCTAGTCTCTCTCGTGGTCTCCTCTCTCTCTCTCGTCTCTCTCGTGGTCTCCTCTCTCTCTCTCGTGGTCTCCTCTCTCTCTCTAGTCTCTCTCGTGGTCTCCTCTCTCTAGTCTCTCTCGTGGTCTCCTCTCTCTCTCTAGTCTCTCTCGTGGTCTCCTCTCTCTCTCTAGTCTCTCTCGTGGTCTCCTCTCTCTCTTGTCTCTCTCGTGGTCTCCTCTCTCTCTCTAGTCTCTCTCGTGGTCTCCTCTCTCTAGTCTCTCTCGTGGTCTCCTCTCTCTCTCTAGTCTCTCTCGTGGTCTCCTCTCTCTCTCTAGTCTCTCTCGTGGTCTCCTCTCTCTCTTGTCTCTCTCGTGGTCTCCTCTCTCTCTCTAGTCTCTCTCGTGGTCTCCTCTCTCTCTTGTCTCTCTCGTGGTCTCCTCTCTCTCTCGTGGTCTCCTCTCTCTCTCTATTCTCTCTCGTGGTCTCCTCTCTCTCTAGTCTCTCTCGTGGTCTCCTCTCTCTCTTGTCTCTCTCGTGGTCTCCTCTCTCTCTATTCTCTCTCGTGGTCTCCTCTCTCTCTAGTCTCTCTCGTGGTCTCCTCTCTCTCTTGTCTCTCTCGTGGTCTCCTCTCTCTCTTGTCTCTCTCGTGGTCTCCTCTCTCTCTAGTCTCTCTCGTGGTCTCCTCTCTCTCTTGTCTCTCTCGTGGTCTCCTCTCTCTCTTGTCTCTCTCGTGGTCTCCTCTCTCTCTTGTCTCTCTCGTGGTCTCCTCTCTCTCTAGTCTCTCTCGTGGTCTCCTCTCTCTCTTGTCTCTCTCGTGGTCTCCTCTCTCTCTCGTGGTCTCCTCTCTCTCTCTAGTCTCTCTCGTGGTCTCCTCTCTCTCTAGTCTCTCTCGTGGTCTCCTCTCTCTCTAGTCTCTCTCGTGGTCTCCTCTCTCTCTAGTCTCTCTCGTGGTCTCCTCTCTCTCTCTAGTCTCTCTCGTGGTCTCCTCTCTCTCTAGTCTCTCTCGTGGTCTCCTCTCTCTCTAGTCTCTCTCGTGGTCTCCTCTCTCTCTAGTCTCTCTCGTGGTCTCCTCTCTCTTGTCTCTCTCGTGGTCTCCTCTCTCTCTCGTGGTCTCCTCTCTCTCTCTAGTCTCTCTCGTGGTCTCCTCTCTCTCTAGTCTCTCGTGGTCTCCTCTCTCTCTAGTCTCTCTCGTGGTCTCCTCTCTCTCTCTAGTCTCTCTCGTGGTCTCCTCTCTCTCTAGTCTCTCTCGTGGTCTCCTCTCTCTCTAGTCTCTCTCGTGGTCTCCTCTCTCTCTAGTCTCTCTCGTGGTCTCCTCTCTCTCTTGTCTCTCGTGGTCTCCTCTCTCTCTCTAGTCTCTCTCGTGGTCTCCTCTCTCTCTAGTCTCTCTCGTGGTCTCCTCTCTCTAGTCTCTCTCGTGGTCTCCTCTCTCTCTAGTCTCTCTCGTGGTCTCCTCTCTCTCTTGTCTCTCGTGGTCTCCTCTCTCTCTCTAGTCTCTCTCGTGGTCTCCTCTCTCTCTAGTCTCTCTCGTGGTCTCCTCTCTCTCTAGTCTCTCTCGTGGTCTCCTCTCTCTCTAGTCTCTCTCGTGGTCTCCTCTCTCTCTAGTCTCTCTCGTGGTCTCCTCTCTCTCTCTTGTCTCTCTCGTGGTCTCCTCTCTCTCTCTAGTCTCTCTCGTGGTCTCCTCTCTCTCTTGTCTCTCTAGTGGTCTCCCCTCTCTCTCTAGTCTCTCTCGTGGTCTCCCCTCTCTCTCTAGTCTCTCTCGTGGTCTCCTCTCTCTCTCTCTAGTCTCTCTCGTGGTCTCCTCTCTCTCTTGTCTCTCTCGTGGTCTCCTCTCTCTCTCTAGTCTCTCTCGTGGTCTCCTCTCTCTCTTGTCTCTCTCGTGGTCTCCTCTCTCTCTTGTCTCTCTCGTGGTCTCCTCTCTCTCTAGTCTCTCTCGTGGTCTCCTCTCTCTCTTGTCTCTCTCGTGGTCTCCTCTCTCTCTCGTGGTCTCCTCTCTCTCTCTAGTCTCTCTCGTGGTCTCCTCTCTCTCTAGTCTCTCTCGTGGTCTCCTCTCTCTCTCTAGTCTCTCTCGTGGTCTCCTCTCTCTCTAGTCTCTCTCGTGGTCTCCTCTCTCTCTAGTCTCTCTCGTGGTCTCCTCTCTCTCTAGTCTCTCTCGTGGTCTCCTCTCTCTCTAGTCTCTCTCGTGGTCTCCTCTCTCTCTCGTGGTCTCCTCTCTCTCTTGTCTCTCTCGTGGTCTCCTCTCTCTCTCTAGTCTCTCTCGTGGTCTCCTCTCTCTCTAGTCTCTCTCGTGGTCTCCTCTCTCTCTCTAGTCTCTCTCATGGTCTCCTCTCTCTCTAGTCTCTCTCGTGGTCTCCTCTCTCTCTAGTCTCTCTCGTGGTCTCCTCTCTCTCTCTTGTCTCTCTCGTGGTCTCCTCTCTCTCTAGTCTCTCTCGTGGTCTCCTCTCTCTCTTGTCTCTCTAGTGGTCTCCCCTCTCTCTCTAGTCTCTCTCGTGGTCTCCCCTCTCTCTCTAGTCTCTCTCGTGGTCTCCTCTCTCTCTCTCTAGTCTCTCTCGTGGTCTCCTCTCTCTCTTGTCTCTCTCGTGGTCTCCTCTCTCTCTCTAGTCTCTCTCTCGTGGTCTCCTCTCTCTCTTGTCTCTCTAGTGGTCTCCCCTCTCTCTCTAGTCTCTCTCGTGGTCTCCTCTCTCTCTCTAGTCTCTCTCGTGGTCTCCTCTCTCTAGTCTCTCTCGTGGTCTCCTCTCTCTCTAGTCTCTCTCTCTCTAGTCTCTCTCGTGGTCTCTCTCTCTCTCGTGGTCTCCTCTCTCTCTCTCTAGTCTCTCTTGTGGTCTCCTCTCTCTAGTCTCTCTCAGGGTCTCCTCTCTCTCTCTCTAGTCTCTCTTGTGGTCTCCTCTCTCTCTTGTCTCTCGTGGTCTCCTCTCTCTCTAGTCTCTCTCGTGGTCTCCTCTCTCTCTAGTCTCTCTCGTGGTCTCCTCTCTCTTTCTAGTCTCTCTCGTGGTCTCCCCTCTCTCTCTAGTCTCTCTTGTGGTCTCCTCTCTCTCTCTAGTCTCTCTTGTGGTCTCCTCTCTCTCTTGTCTCTCTCGTGGTCTCCTCTCTCTCTCGTGGTCTCCTCTCTCTCTCTCGTGGTCTCCTCTCTCTCTCTAGTCTCTCTCGTGGTCTCGTCTCTCTCGTGGTCTCCTCTCTCTCTCTAGTCTCTCTCGTGGTCTCCTCTCTCTCTTGTCTCTCTCGTGGTCTCCTCTCTCTCTCTAGTCTCTCTCGTGGTCTCCTCTCTCTCTAGTCTGTCTCGTGGTCTCCTCTCTCTCTCTAGTCTCTCTCGTGGTCTCCTCTCTCTCTTGTCTCTCTCGTGGTCTCCTCTCTCTCTAGTCTCTCTCGTGGTCTCCTCTCTCTCTAGTCTCTCTCAGGGTCTCCTCTCTCTCTTGTCTCTCTCGTGGTCTCCTCTCTCTCTAGTCTCTCTCGTGGTCTCCTCTCTCTCTAGTCTCTCTCGTGGTCTCCTCTCTCTCTCTAGTCTCTCTCGTGGTCTCCTCTCTCTCTTGTCTCTCTCGTGGTCTCCTCTCTCTCTCTAGTCTCTCTCGTGGTCTCCTCTCTCTCTAGTCTCTCTGGTCTCCTCTCTCTCTCTCTAGTCTCTCTCGTGGTCTCCTCTCTCTCTCTCTCTAGTCTCTCTCGTGGTCTCCTCTCTCTCTAGTGTCTCTTGTGGTCTCCTCTCTCTCTAGTCTCTCTCGTGGTCTCCTCTCTCTCTCTCTAGTCTCTCTCGTGGTCTCCTCTCTCTCGTGGTCTCCTCTCTCTCTCTAGTCTCTCTTGTGGTCTCCTCTCTCTCTCTAGTCTCTCTCGTGGTCTCCTCTCTCTCTCTAGTCTCTCTCGTGGTCTCCTCTCTCTCTCTCTAGTCTCTCTCGTGGTCTCCTCTCTCTCTCTAGTCTCTCTCGTGGTCTCCTCTCTCTCTCTAGTCTCTCTTGTGGTCTCCTCTCTCTCTCGTGGTCTCCTCTCTCTCGTGGTCTCCTCTCTCTCTCTAGTCTCTCTCGTGGTCTCCTCTCTCTCTCTAGTCTCTCTCGTGGTTTCCTCTCTCTCTAGTCTCTCTCGTGGTCTCCTCTCTCCTCCAAATCCGGGACAATCCCTCCAAATCCGGGACAGTTGGGAGGCGTGGTTTCTCTGGTCTCTATTCTTGGGCCTCCCACCTATTGGCTATACACAGACCCGCCCCCTATATGAGGTATATATACATAGCTGTGTTCTAGGCTGTGATTGGATGATCAGTGACTGTGATACATGAACACTTCCGGGTAACGTGCGTGCTCTGTATACGTACATGACGTCACACACAGTGCGCTCTGTGATTGGTTTTTAGGTAGAGCACCTCCCCCCCTTATGTCACCTCGCTGATCAAACCCAGACCACGCCCACCCTACGCTGTACGTAACGTTGAAAATCCGGCGGTGGGGTGACGTCATCAGTGTGCGCCGAACACACCGAGCAGCGGCGAGAACCGGAGAGGATGAAGAGGCGGGTGACTTTCCTGGAGGAGGAGGAGGGGGAAGATGAGGGGCGGAGCTCCGCCAAGAAGACGGTGAGAGAATCCCGGATGTAGAGAGGGGGAAGGGGTGCGATCCTTCCTGATCCCTCCGTTCTTCTCCCCCTCACACCTTTATAAAACCCCCAAACCTGTCAGCAGAGACCCCGGAGAATGAAATGGCGGTCACTCCAGAGACACACTAAAGTGACAAAATCACCCCCCAATATTCTTGATTTCACCCCGAAAATCTGCGTTTATTTACTGGAACCCCCCAATTTTTATCAGAGACCCCGGAGAATGAAGCGGCGGATGTTCTCGTTCTTTACATCGCGCCACGTTTTCTCATCGATCGTTCAAATGACACAAAATCCCAATAATATTCCTCCCACGGGGGGATCCCTCTCCTCCTTCCTCCCCGGGGGGGTCCCTCTCCTCCTTCCTCCCCGGGGGGATCCCTCTTCTCCTTCCTCCCCGGGGGGATCCCTCTCCTCCTTTCTCCCTGGGGGGATCCCTCTCCTCCTTCCTCCCCGGGGGGATCCCTCTCCTCCTCCCTCCCCGGGGGGATCCCTCTCCTCCTTCCTCCCCGGGGGGATCCCTCTCCTCCTCCTTCCTCCCGGGGGGGGGATCCCTCTCCTCCTTCCTCCCCGGGGGGATCCCTCTCCTCCTTCCTCCCCGGGGGGATCCCTCTCCTCCTTCCTCCCCGGGGGGATCCCTCTCCTCCTTCCTCCCTGGGGGGATCCCTCTCCTCCTTCCTCCCCGGGGGATCCCTCTCCTCCTTCCTCCCCGGGGAATCCCTCTCCTCCTTCCTCCCCGGGGTGATCCCTCTCCTCCTTCCTCCCCGGGGTGATCCCTCTCCTCCTTCCTCCCCGGGGGGATCCCTCGCCTCCTTCTTCCCCGGGGGGATCCCTCTCCTCCTTCCTCCCTGGGGGGATCCCTCTCCTCCTTCCTCCCCGGGGGATCCCTCTCCTCCTTCCTCCCCGGGGGGGACCCCTCTCCTCCTTCCTCCCCGGGGGGATCCCTCTCCTCCTTTCTCCCCCGGGGGGATCCCTCTCCTCCTTCCTCCCCGGGGGATCCCTCTCCTCCTTCCTCCCCGGGGGGATCCCTCTCCTCCTTCCTCCCCGGGGGGATCCCTCTCCTCCTTCCTCCCCGGGGGGATCCCTCTCCTCCTTCCTCCCCGGGGGGATCCCTCTCCTCCTTCCTCCCCGGGGGGATCCCTCTCCTCCTTCCTCCCCGGGGGGATCCCTCTCCTCCTTCCTCCCCGGGGGGATCCCTCTCCTCCTCCCTCCCCGGGGGGATCCCTCTCCTCCTTCCTCCCGGGGGATCCCTCGCCTCCTTCTTCCCCGGGGGGGATCCCTCTCCTCCTTCTTCCCCGGGGGGATCCCTCTCCTCCTTCCTCCCCGGGGGGATCCCTCGCCTCCTTCTTCCCCGGGGGGATCCCTCTCCTCCTTCCTCCCCGGGGGGATCCCTCTCCTCCTCCCCCCCCCCCGGGGCGATCCCTCTCCTCCTTCCCCCCCCCCCCGGGGGGATCCCTCTCCTCCTTCCCCCCCCGGGGGGATCCCTCTCCTCCTTCCTCCCCGGGGGGATCCCTCTCCTCCTTCTTCCCCGGGGGGATCCCTCGCCTCCTTCTTCCCCGGGGGGATCCCTCTCCTCCTTCCTCCCCGGGGGGATCCCTCTCCTCCTTCCTCCCGGGGGATCCCTCTCCTCCTCCCCCCCCCCCGGGGGGATCCCTCTCCTCCTTCCTCCCTCGCCGGGGGGATCCCTCTCCTCCTCCTCCTCCTCCTCCTCCTCCCTCGCCGGGGGGATCCCTCTCCTCCTCCTCCCTCGCCGGGGGGATCCCTCTCCTCCTCCCTCGCCGGGGGGATCCCTCTCCTCCTTCCTCCCTCGCCGGGGGGATCCCTCTCCTCCTCCTCCTCCTCCCTCCCCGGGGGGATCCCTCTCCTCCTTCCTCCCCGGGGGGATCCCTCTCCTCCTTCCTCCCCGGGGGGACCCTCAGTGACAGTCTATCTTTCCTCTCAGTACCCGGAGGCGGTGGGGGGGGGAGGGTAGGACCCTCAGTGACAGTCTCTCTTTCCTCTCAGTACCCGGAGGCGGTGGGGGGAGGAGGGTAGGACCCTCAGTGACAGTCTCTCTTTCCTCGCAGTACCCGGAGGCGGTGGTGGGGGGGGGTAGGACCCTCAGTGACAGTCTCTCTTTCCTCTCAGTACCCGGAGGCGGTGGGGGGAGGAGGGTAGGACCCTCAGTGACAGTCTCTCTTTTCCTTTCCTCGCAGTACCCGGAGGCGGTGGGGGGGGAGGGTAGGACCCTCAGTGACAGTCTCTCTTTTCCTTTCCTCGCAGTACCCGGAGGCGGTGGGGGGGGGTAGGACCCTCCGTGACAGTCTCTCTTTCCTTGCAGTACCCGGAGGCGGTGGGGGGAGGAGGGTAGGACCCTCAGTGACAGTCTCTCTTTTCCTTTCCTCGCAGTACCCGGAGGCGGTGGGGGGGGGGGGGGGTAGGACCCTCAGTGACAGTCTCTCTTTTCCTTTCCTCGCAGTACCCGGAGGCGGTGGGGGGGGGGTAGGACCCTCAGTGACAGTCTCTCTTTCCCTTTCCTCGCAGTACCCGGAGGCGGTGGGGGGGGAGGGTAGGACCCTCAGTGACAGTCTCTCTTTTCCTTTCCTCGCAGTACCCGGAGGCGGTGGGGTGGGGGGGGGAGGGTAGGACCCTCCGTGACAGTCTCTCTTTTCCTTTCCTCGCAGTACCCGGAGGCGGTGGGGGGTCCCGGCAGCAGATTTAAGGGAAAACATTCTTTGGACAGCGATGAGGAGGATGAAGAGGAAGACCCCAGAGATTCAGCCAAATACAACATGTTGGCCCCAGAGGACGTGGAAGGTAAAAGTCTGAGGAGTGGGACTTGTCAGAGGAGAGGGGGCGGTGTGGTGGGAGGGGAGGAGACTTGTCAGAGGGGAGTGGACTTGTCAGAGGGGAGGGGGCGGTGTGGTCAGAGGGGAGGGGACTTGTGAGAGGGGAGGGGCGGTGTGGTCAGAGGGGTGGGGGGCGGTGTGGTCAGAGGGGTGGGGGGCGGTGTGGTCAGAGGGGAGGGGACTTGTCAGAGGGGAGGGGGCGGTGTGGTTGGAGGGGAGGAGACTTGTGAGAGGGGAGGGGCGGTGGGGTCAGAGGGGAGGGGGCGGTGTGGTCAGAGGGGAGGGGACTTGTGGGAGGGGAGGGGCGGTGGGGTCAGAGGGGAGGAGACATGTCAGAGGGGAGGGGGCGGTGTGGTCAGAGGGGTGCGGGGCGGTGTGGTCAGAGGGGTGGGGACTGGTCAGAGGGGAGGGGGCGGTGTGGTCAGAGGGGTGCGGGGCGGTGTGGTCAGAGGGGTGCGGGGCGGTGTGGTCAGAGGGGAGGGGACTGGTCAGAGGGGTGGGGGGCGGTGTGGTCAGAGGGGAGGGGACTTGTGAGAGGGGAGGGGCGGTGTGGTCAGAGGGGAGGGGGCGGTGTGGTCAGAGGGGAGGAGACTGGTCAGAGGGGTGGGGGGGCGGTGTGGTCAGAGGGGAGGGGACTTGTCAGAGGGTAGGGGGCGGTGTGGTTGGAGGGGAGGGGACTGGTCAGAGGGGTGGGGGGCGGTGTGGTCAGAGGGGTGGGGGGCGGTGTGGTCAGAGGGGAGGGGGCGGTGTGGTCAGAGGGGTGGGGGGCGGTGTGGTCAGAGGGGTGGGGGGCGGTGTGGTCAGAGGGGAGGGGGCGGTGTGGTCGGAGGGGAGGGGGCGGTGTGGTCGGAGGGGAGGGGACTTGTGAGAGGGGTGGGGGGCGGTGTGGTCAGAGGGGTGGGGGGCAGTGTGGTCAGAGGAAGGTGGGTGGGTTTTCCCTAGGCATCATGTGGTCGGTGAAGTGCACAGTGGGAGGGGCTGTACATGGGTGTCACCTGGATGCCGTTATTTGTGTTTCAGGCCAGGAGAGCGCCACCCTGGATTCGGAGGGGGGAGTGCAGATCACACCCTTCAACCTAAAGGAAGAGATGGAGGAGGGGCACTTTGACTCCGAGGGCAATTATTTCCTGAATAAAGAGGCCCAGATCCGAGACCACTGGCTGGACAACATTGATTGGGTAAGGAGCGGCGCTTACATGTGATCCCTAATCCTCCAATCGGAGGTCAGATGTGTGTCACATGACCCCACAGGAATATCCGACCAGTGTGGAGCCGCAAAATACTCCCCACAAGGCACAGCGACATTGTATGGTCCCCCCCCCCATTCATTGTTGCTCTGCTCTGTCTATATTACCCCTCCAGTCTCCTGTCCCCCCCCCCCAATTCATTGTTGTTCTGCTCTGTCTATATTACCCCTACTGTCTCCTGCCCCCCCCCTCCATTCATTGTTGCCCTGCTCTGTCTATATTACCCCTCCTGTCTCCTGCCCTCCCCCTCCATTCATTGTTGCCCTGCTCTGTCTATATTACCCCTCCTGTCTCCTGCCCCCCCCCCATTCATTGTTGCCCTGCTCTGTCTATATTACCCCTCCAGTCCCCCCCCCTCCATTCATTGTTGCCCTGCTCTGTCTATATTACCCCTCCAGTCTCCTGTCCCCCCCCCCCCCCATTCATTGTTGCCCTGCTCTGTCTATATTACCCCTCCAGTCTCCTGCCCCCCCCCCCCATTCATTGTTGCCCTGCTCTGTCTGTATTACCCCTCCAGTCTCCTGTCCCCCCCCCCCTCCATTCATTGTTTCTCTGCTCTGTCTATATTACCCCTCCAGTCCCCCCCCTCCATTCATTGTTGCCCTGCTCTGTATCCCCCTCACCCCTGTCTTCCTCTGCTAGGTTCAGATTAAGGAACGCGCGGCGCCCCCTCCCGGCTCTGGGGAGGAGGAGGGTTCAGACAATGATGAGGGTCGGGCTCCCCTAGAGATGAAGACGTTATTGGAGGAGATCTTGAAGTTTTTGTTGCCGGGGGAGACGGTGGCGAAGGGTATCCGGCGTTTAGGAGGCGACAGGAAGAGGCCCCAGAAAGTGCGGCGAGGACGAGGAGGAAGAAGAGGCGGATCGGAGTCTCGGGGCATTAAAGCTCCATCACCGGCGGGAGGAGAAGAGGAGGGGATGGAGGGGGAGGAGAAGGACGCACCCATGGATCAAAGCGACATCCAGCAACAGGAGCAGGAGGATGTGGAGAGAAAGGAGGCGGAGAGGAAGGCGATGGCGGAGAGGAAGGCGGCAGAGAGGAAGGAGGCGGAGGAGGCGGAGCCTCTGAATCAGCTCATTTCTCTGGCTGACCAGATGGTGGCGCTGGGAGTGTATGAAGTGTATCAGGACACGTATGAGAAGCTGGCCTTCCGATTACGAGGAATGACTGCCGCGCCCTCCCTGGACATGTTCGCTGACGAGGTGACCGAGGAGAAGCTGGAGAAGAAGGAAGGTAATGCCCAGCAAGGGGTTGGCAGACGGGGAAAGGGCTGTACCCAGGGAAGGGGTTGGCAGGGGGGGGAGGGCAGTGCCCAGGGAAGGGGGTTGGCAGGGGGGGGGGGCACTGCCCAGGGAAAGGGGTTGGCAGACGAAGGGAAGGGGTTTGCATACTGGGGAAGGGCAGTGCCCAGGGAAGGGGTTGGCCGACAGGAGAAGGGCAGTGCCCAGGGAAGGGGTTGGCAGACAAAGGGAAGGGGTTGGCAGACGGGGGGAAGGGCAGTGCCCAGGGAAGGGGGCTGGCCGACAGGAGAAGGGCAGTGCCCAGGGAAGGGGTTGGCAGACGAAGGGAAGGGGTTGGCAGACGGGGGGAAGGGCAGTGCCCAGGGAAGGGGGTTGGCAGACAGAAGGGCAGTGCCCAGGGAAGGGGGTTGGCAGATGGGGGAAGGGCAGTGCCCAGGTCCGCCGCCATCTTTAAATCTGATCCTCCTTTCTTCTCTTCCTCCCCAGAGTCGCCGGTTATAGACGAAGTTCTGTGGGAATACAGATGGGAGAACAAGGACAGCGCCGAGCTGTACGGACCCTTCACCAGCACACAGATGCAGGTAAGACTCCACCCTCTCCCCCTCCCCCACCCCTGCTATGTAGCCCCACCCCTCATTGTATTGTCTTTCTTCTCCCCAGGAATGGGTGGACCAGGGATACTTCTCGGATGGAGTCTACTGCCGGCGGATCACCGGTGGGCAGTTCTACAACTCTCATCGGATAGACTTCGACCTGTATGTGTGAGGAACGTCGCCGCCGCGCTGCGGATTTATATCTCGCTTCATCGGTGCCCCTGGTGGCAGGACTGTATGTGAGCTCCCCCTCGATCTTCCCAGAAGCCTTTGCTGTCTGACTAAGACCTCCTATCCAGAGACTCCATATGTGATGTGGTGGGGAGAGACGGACTTCGGTGTGTGTCTCTGACAAGATGTTTGTAATAAAACTTTCATTGAACTTTTATATTCTCTCCTCGTATCTCTGAGGGTTCAAATAGACGGCTGTGTGCGGAGGCCGGCCTTAGTGACCCTTCCCTGGAGGCTCCATACATCGTCTTCATATCTTGTGTCTGTATAGCCCATTATTTGTGATACACAGTGCCCCTCCTCTCCAGAGGGACCGCCCCCTGGTCATCTGGGTCCACCTCTCCAGAGGGACCCTCCATGGTCATCTGGGTCTACCTCTCCAGAGGGACCCTCCATGGTCATCTGGGTCCACCTCTCCAGAGGGACCCTCCATGGTCATCTGGGTCCACCTCTCCAGATGGACCTCCCCGGTCATCCTGGGTCCACCTCCAGATGGACCTCCCCGGTCATCTGGGTCCACCTCTCCAGATGGACCTCCCCGGTCATCTGGGTCCACCTCTCCAGAGGGACCCTCCATGGTCATCTGGGTCCACCTCTCCAGAGGGACCCTCCATGGTCATCTGGGACCACCTCTCCAGATGGACCTCCCCGGTCATCTGGGACCACCTCTCCAGGTGGTGTTGGTGGGTTTCCCTATGTGGTATAGGGATGGACTTCACCCAGTCCAATTGGATGACGGAGAGCTCCCTCAAACTTAATGGATCCAAAACAGAACTTCTTTCTCCATGCAAACCGAAAGACAAACTCTAGGACAGCAGGCACACCACCCATTATCCTTGGGAAAATCATCACCCCAAACACCAAAGTCAAAAGCCTCGGAGTCGTCTTTGACTCAGACGTGACTATGGACACCCAAATAGGATCAGTAGTCAGCGGATCTCACCATCTTCTAGTAGTGGGGATGTAATGGGGGTCAGAGGTGTGGCAGAGTTGGTGGGGATGTAATGGGGTCAGAGGTGTGGCAGAGTTGGTGGGGATGTAATGGGGGTCAGAGGTGTGGCAGAGTTGGTGGGGGTGTAATGGAGGCTGCTTACCCATAATGCCCTCGGTGTACTTGGCGTAGTAGTTATACTTGTTCTTGGTCCCGCTGGAGTCATAGATGGGTCGGTGGATCTCCACACAGGTGTCCTGGGTACTCGCACAGTCCACCTCATTGCGACGTTTTCACCCCTATTATCAGAGACTCCGCCTCCATTAAAGATCAGTGTGTGTGTATATAATAGGTACGGTACAGAATGGGATGGAAGTTGGAGGAGGCCAGTAGATGCTGGAACTATGGTGGAAGGAAGCAGTGCAGTCTGGGATGGAGAAGACAATGGAGGCTGGGATAGAGGTGAAGGCTGAGGAGCAAGCAATGGAGGTGGAGGCTGAGGAGCAAGCAATGGAGGTGGAGGCTGAGGAGCAAGCAATGGAGGTGGAGGCTGAGGAGCAAGCAATGGTGGCCAGGATAGAGATGGAGGATGGGGAGCAAGCAATGGAGACCGGGATGTAGGAGAGAAATCAGTGGGAGGAATGCAGAAACTGTCGGAGGTCGGGATTGTGGCACAGACAGTTGTGGTAGAGAAGGTCCCACTGGAGTTTTGCATTTTACTTCTAGGATTTTGTGGTCCCGGACTCCACCACTAGGAGAAAAGAGAAGATGAATTTAGTATCCCGGGTATGACCCCGGATATCACTCTGTTCCCTGTATCTCCCCTCCCCCTCACTATGTTATTATCACAGGGGGCACTTCTGGCTCTGCTTGGCCTCATCCCTGGAGCAGCACTGGTTTTTGCTCAGGTGGTTCCAATGGCACGCCTCCCTCTTCTGGGCCCGTTCTGGCAGGGCCTCCCTGCCCTCCCCCCTTTTTTTTTTCCGGGCCTGCTCCAGGGTGTGGCGGGTTTCGTTAGCTTTGGCTGGTGTAGCCAGTATGAGGGTGAGAAATCGGTGATCAGTGGCTGGTTGAGGATGTTTGGCCATCCTGGTCCCAGTAAGTAGACAGCCCGTGTGAGTGAGTGTGGGGCAGTACCTTCCCCCTGAGGGCACCCACCTACCTCCTCAAGGCCAAAAGCTGGATTGAATATCTGACTACGAAATCTTCCCGAGGGCTGGGAGGAGAAGGAGCTGCATGGAGTGTGTCTGGAAGGGTGACAATGACAAACTCCATACTGCTCTTGCTTGCAACTATTTCCTATAGGTTTACCTGCTATGGAGTCACTACAAGAACCAGCATGCACCCTCACTAGGACTCATTGATGGAGGTGGGGAGGGAAGGCTCGTTGATGGAGGTTGGGGAGGGAAGGCTCGTTGATGGAGGTTGGGGAGGGAAGGCTCGTTGATGGAGGTGGGAAAGGGAAGGCTCGTTGATGGAGGTGGGGAAGGAAGGCTCGTTGATGGGGGAGGGAAGGCTCATTGATGGAGGTGGGGAGGGAAGGCTCAGTGATGGAGGTGGGGAGGGAAGGCTCAGTGATGGAGGTGGGGAGGGAAGGCTCGTTGATGGAGGTGGGGAGGGAAGGCTCATTGATGGAGGTGGGGAGGGAAGGCTCAGTGATGGAGGTGGGGGGGGAGGCTCAGTGATGGAGGTGGGGAGGGAAGGCTCGTTGATGGAGGTGGGGAGGAAGGCTCGTTGATGGAGGTGGGGAGGGGGAAGGATCATTTATGGAGGTGGGAGGAGGGAAGGCTTGTTGATGGAGGTTGGGGAGGGAAGGCTCCTTGATGGAGGTGGGGAGGAAGGCTCGTTGATGGAGGTGGGGAGGGGGAAGGATCATTTATGGAGGTGGGAGGAGGGAAGGCTTGTTGATGGAGGTTGGGGAGGGAAGGCTCATTGATGGAGGTGGGGAGGGAAGGCTCAGTGATGGAGGTGGGGAGGGAAGGCTCGTTGATGGAGGTGGGGAGGGAAGGCTCATTGATGGAGGTGATGAGGGAAGGCTCATTGATGGAGGTGGGGAGGGAAGGCTCGTTGATGGAGGTGGGGAGGGAAGGCTCGTTGATGGAGGTTGGGGAGGGAAGGCTCGTTGATGGAGGTGGGGAAGGAAGGCTCGTTGATGGAGGTGGGGAGGGAAGGATCATTGATGGAGGTGGGGAGGGAAGGATCATTGATGGAGGTGGGGAGGGAAGGCTCATTGATGGAGGTGGGGAGGGAAGGCTCATTGATGGAGGAGGGGAGGGAAGGCTTATTGATGGAGGTGGGGAGGGAAGGCTCATTGATGGAGGCTGGGGAGGGAAGGATCATTGATGGAGGTTGGGAGGGAAGGCTCATTGATGGAGGTGGGGGAGGGAAGGCTCATTGATGGAGGTGGGAGGGGAAGGCTCATTGATGGAGGAGGGGAGGGAAGGCTCATTGATGGAGGTGGGGAGGGAAGGCTCATTGATGGAGGTGGGGAGGGAAGGCTCATTGATGGAGGTGGAGGGGGAAGGCTCGTTGATGGAGGTGGGGAGGGAAGGCTCGTTGATGGAGGAGGGGAGGGAAGGCTTATTGATGGAGGTGGGGAGGGAAGGCTCATTGATGGAGGTGGGGAGGAAAGGTTCGTTGATGGAGGTGGGGAGGGAAGGCTCATTGATGGAGGTGGGGAGGGAAGGCTCATTGATGGAGGCTGGGGAGGGAAGGCTCATTGATGGAGGAGGGGAGGGAAGGCCCATTGATGGAGGTGAGGAGGGAAGGCTCTTTGATGGAGGTGGGGAGGGAAGACTCGTTGATGGAGGTGGGGAGGGAAGGCTCGTTGATGGAGGTGGGGAGGAAGGCTCGTTGATGGAGGTGGGGAGGGGGAAGGATCATTTATGGAGGTGGGAGGAGGGAAGGCTCGTTGATGGAGGTGGGGGAGGGAAGGCTCGTTGATGGAGGTGGGGAGGAAGGCTCGTTGATGGAGGTGGGGAGGGGAAGGATCATTTATGGAGGTGGGAGGAGGGAAGGCTCGTTGATGGAGGTGGGGAGGGAAGGCTCAGTGATAGAGGTGGGGAAGGAAGGCTCGTTGATGGAGGTGGGGAGGGAAGGCTCGTTGATGGAGGTGGGGAGGGAAGGCTTGTTGATGGAGGTGGGGAGGGAAGGCTCAGTGATGGAGGTGGGGAGGGAAGGCTCGTTGATGGAGGTTGGGGAGGGAAGGCTCATTGATGGAGGTGGGGAGGGAAGGCTCATTGATGGAGGTGGGGAGGGAAGGATCATTGATGGAGGTTGGGGAGGGAAGGCTCGTTGATGGAGGGAAGGCTCGTTGATGGAGGTGGGGAGGGAAGGCTCGTTGATGGAGGTGGGGAGGGAAGGCTCATTGATGGAGGTGGGGAGGGAAGGCTCGTTGATGGAGGTGGGGAGGGAAGGCTCGTTGATGGAGGTGGGGGAGGGAAGGCTCGTTGATGGAGGTGGGGAGGGAAGGCTCGTTGATGGAGGGGGGAAGGCTCGTTGATGGAGGTGGGGAGGAAAGGTTCGTTGATGGAGGTGGGGAGGGAAGGCTCATTGATGGAGGTGGGGAGGGAAGGATCATTGATGGAGGTTGGGGAGGGAAGGCTCGTTGATGGAGGTGGGGAGGGAAGGCTCGTTGATGGAGGTGGGGAGGGAAGGTTCGTTGATGGAGGTGGGGAAGGAAGGCTCGTTGATGGAGGTGGGGAAGGAAGGCTCGTTGATGGGGGAGGGAAGGCTCATTGATGGAGGTGGGGAGGGAAGGCTCAGTGATGGAGGTGGGGAGGGAAGGCTCAGTGATGGAGGTAGGGAGGGAAGGCTCGTTGATGGAGGTGGGGAGGGAAGGCTCATTGATGGAGGTGGGGAGGGAAGGCTCAGTGATGGAGGTGGGGAGGGAAGGCTCGTTGATGGAGGTGGGGAGGAAGGCTCGTTGATGGAGGTGGGGAGGGGGAAGGATCATTTATGGAGGTGGGAGGAGGGAAGGCTTGTTGATGGAGGTTGGGGAGGGAAGGCTCGTTGATGGAGGTGGGGAGGAAGGCTCGTTGATGGAGGTGGGGAGGGGGAAGGATCATTTATGGAGGTGGGAGGAGGGAAGGCTTGTTGATGGAGGTTGGGGAGGGAAGGCTCATTGATGGAGGTGGGGAGGGAAGGCTCAGTGATGGAGGTGGGGAGGGAAGGCTCGTTGATGGAGGTGGGGAGGGAAGGCTCATTGATGGAGGTGGGGAGGGAAGGCTCATTGATGGAGGTGGGGAGGGAAGGCTCGTTGATGGAGGTGGGGAGGGAAGGCTCGTTGATGGAGGTTGGGGAGGGAAGGCTCGTTGATGGAGGTGGGGAGGGAAGGCTCATTGATGGAGGTGGGGAGGGAAGGATCATTGATGGAGGTGGGGAGGGAAGGCTCATTGATGGAGGTGAGGAGGGAAGGCTCATTGATGGAGGTGGGGAGGGAAGGCTCATTGATGGAGGAGGGGAGGGAAGGCTTATTGATGGAGGTGGGGAGGGAAGGCTCATTGATGGAGGCTGGGGAGGGAAGGATCATTGATGGAGGTGGGGAGGGAAGGCTCATTGATGGAGGTGGGGGAGGGAAGGCTCATTGATGGAGGTGGGAGGGGAAGGCTCATTGATGGAGGAGGGGAGGGAAGGCTCATTGATGGAGGTGGGGAGGGAAGGCTCGTTGATGGAGGTGGGGAGGGAAGGCTCATTGATGGAGGTGGAGGGGGAAGGCTCGTTGATGGAGGTGGGGAGGGAAGGCTCGTTGATGGAGGAGGGGAGGGAAGGCTTATTGATGGAGGTGGGGAGGGAAGGCTCATTGATGGAGGTGGGGAGGAAAGGTTCGTTGATGGAGGTGGGGAGGGAAGGCTCATTGATGGAGGTGGGGAGGAAAGGCTCATTGATGGAGGCTGGGGAGGGAAGGCTCATTGATGGAGGAGGGGAGGGAAGGCCCATTGATGGAGGTGAGGAGGGAAGGCTCTTTGATGGAGGTGGGGAGGGAAGGCTCGTTGATGGAGGTGGGGAGGGAAGGCTCGTTGATGGAGGTGGGGAGGAAGGCTCGTTGATGGAGGTGGGGAGGGGGAAGGATCATTTATGGAGGTGGGAGGAGGGAAGGCTCGTTGATGGAGGTGGGGGAGGGAAGGCTCGTTGATGGAGGTGGGGAGGAAGGCTCGTTGATGGAGGTGGGGAGGGGAAGGATCATTTATGGAGGTGGGAGGAGGGAAGGCTCGTTGATGGAGGTGGGGAGGGAAGGCTCAGTGATAGAGGTGGGGAAGGAAGGCTCGTTGATGGAGGTGGGGAGGGAAGGCTCGTTGATGGAGGTGGGGAGGGAAGGCTTGTTGATGGAGGTGGGGAGGGAAGGCTCAGTGATGGAGGTGGGGAGGGAAGGCTCGTTGATGGAGGTTGGGGAGGGAAGGCTCATTGATGGAGGTGGGGAGGGAAGGCGCATTGATGGAGGTGGGGAGGGAAGGATCATTGATGGAGGTTGGGGAGGGAAGGCTCGTTGATGGAGGTGGGGAGGGAAGGCTCGTTGATGGAGGTGGGGAGGGAAGGCTCATTGATGGAGGTGGGGAGGGAAGGCTCGTTGATGGAGGTGGGGAGGGAAGGCTCGTTGATGGAGGTGGGGAGGGAAGGCTCGTTGATGGAGGTGGGGGAGGGAAGGCTCGTTGATGGAGGTGGGGAGGGAAGGCTCGTTGATGGAGGGGGGAAGGCTCGTTGATGGAGGTGGGGAGGAAAGGTTCGTTGATGGAGGTGGGGAGGGAAGGCTCATTGATGGAGGTGGGGAGGGAAGGATCATTGATGGAGGTTGGGGAGGGAAGGCTCGTTGATGGAGGTGGGGAGGGAAGGCTCGTTGATGGAGGTGGGGAGGGAAGGCTCGTTGATGGAGGTGGGGAGGGAAGGCTCATTGATGGAGGTGGGGAGGGAAGGCTCATTGATGGAGGTGGAGGGGGAAGGCTCATTGATGGAGGTGGAGGGGAAAGGCTCGTTGATGGAGGTGGGGAGGGAAGGCTCATTGATGGAGGTGGAGGGGGAAGGCTCGTTGATGGAGGTGGAGGGGGAAGGCTCGTTGATGGAGGTGGGGAGGGAAGGCTCGTTGATGGAGGTGGGGGAGGGAAGGCTCGTTGATGGAGGTGGGGGAGGGAAGGCTCGTTGATGGAGGTGGGGAGGGAAGGCTCGTTGATGGAGGTGGGGAGGGAAGGCTCGTTGATGGAGGTGGGGAGGAAAGGCTCATTGATGGAGGTGGAGGGGGAAGGCTCGTTGATGGAGGTGGGGAGGGAAGGCTCGTTAATGGAGGTGGGGAGGGAAGGCTCGTTGATGGAGGTGGGGAGGGAAGGCTCATTGATGGAGGTGGGGAGGGAAGGATCATTAATGGAGGTGGGGAGGGAAGGCTCGTTGATGGAGGAGGGGAGGGAAGGCTCGTTGATGGAGGTGGGGAGGGAAGACTGACGTTGACGTTATACAGTTGGGTCCATATATATTTGGACACAGGCACAATTTTTTTCAGGTATTTACCATATCATATTCAAGCTATAGTTCTATAATGGATATGGGGTGAAAGGTCACTCTCGGGTATAATTTGGGGGTATGTACATCTAAATCAGGGGAAGGGTTTAGGAATTACAGCTCTTAAGAATAGCCATCCCCTCTTTTTCAAGGGACCTAAAGTAATTGGACAAATTTAATGAAAAGCGGTTTCATTGTCGGGTGTGGGCAACGCCTTCGTTTCTTTCTTCATCAATTAAGCAGGTAAAGGGTCTGGAGTGGATTCTAAAGGCTCATACACACGGTAGGACATCCAACAAAATTTCCCTTGGATTTTTGTCCTAATTGATTTGTCCGGCCACACCCATAGCATACACACAGTCAGACTTTTCTGCAAACTTTTCTAAAAGTTTCCTAACATCATGTGTTTTTTTTTTGCTCTTTTCTGCTCTTTACCGCCACCCTTTGGTTAACTTCTGCTATTGTTTTTTGCTTTTAACATTGGTTTTGAGCATTTGTATTTGCACTTTGTCCAAAAGTTGGTTGGATTGCTGTACACACGGTCACGCAAAGCACCATCGGACTTTTGTTGCCGAAAAGTTGGTCCGTTCGCAGACCCAACTTTTTGTTGGATGAAACCAGAAAAAGTTGGTCTGATGGAGCGTACACACGGTCGGACAAATTTGAAAAGTTGCAGATTTTGAAGTTGGTTGGCCAAAAGTCCTACCGTGTGTACAGGGCTTTAGTGTGGTATTTGCATTTGGAATCTCTTGCTGTGAACCTCCATCATGCGTTCAAAGGAGCTGTCCATGCAAGTGAAACCGGCCATTGTAAGGTTTTAAAAACCAAAGAAATCCATCAGAGAGATAGCAGCAACATTAGGAGTGGCAAAATCAACAGTTTGGTTCATTGTGAGGAAAGAAGAACGCACTGGTGAGCTCCGCAACATAAAAAGGCCTGAAGGCAAAGGCTCTGCATTACCTCCTTCCTTCTCATCCGGGCATCAGAAGAGCTGCGGGCCAATTGCCACCCAGTCCGCCCCTGCCATGACTCCTACCCGCCTCCTCCTCCTGTCTGTGTGCAGGGAAGCATCACAGCCAAGGAGGAGATGGGTTCAGCCTAGAGCTGCTGTTAGCTGTGTATGTGTGAGGCAGCCGGCATCTTTCACCTCTGGCTGCCTGTCACATTTATACGGCTATGCTTGCGGTGTCCGGGACACCGTATGTCGGGTGTAATTCTCGGTATCTCCTCTTATTCTGTATGTATGGACTCTGCACAGTACTACTTCTCCTGTCCTGTATGTCGGGTGTAATTCTTGGTATCTCTTCTTATTCTGTATGTATGGACTCTGCACAGTACTACTTCTCCTGTCCTGTATGCCGGATGTAATTCTCGGTATCTCTTCTTATTCTGTATGTATGGACTCTGCACAGTACTACTTCTCCTGTCCTGTATGTCGGGTGTAATTCTTGGTATCTCTTCTTATTCTGTATGTATGGACTCTGCACAGTACTACTTCTCCTGTCCGGGACACCGGACACCCCACACAAGCTGCAGGGTGGGTGTGACTGGTGCCTGCTCGCGGGAAAGCCACTGGAGCCGAGTGCTGGAACTTGGCTCCTCTCCAGGACAAAGCCTTCATTCGCTGGGACTTGCATCAAGTCCCGGGACAGTCCCGGTGAATCTGGGACAGTTGGGAGGTATGCTGAGCTGAATGTGCCCCACCCTGCTGGGCTTGCAATGGCAGAACTCGGATGTTGCTGAGTAATGTTACCTCCCTGCTGACTTCCTCTTATTCTGTATGTATGGGCTCTGCACAGTACTACTTCTCCTGTCCTGTATGTCGGGTGTAATTCTCAGTATCTCCTCTTATTCTGTATGTATGGACTCTGCACAGTACTACTTCTCCTGTCCTGTATGTCGGGTGTAATTCTCGGTATCTCCTCTTATTCTGTATGTATGGACTCTGCACAGTACTACTTCTCCTGTCCTGTATGTCGGGTGTAATTCTTGGTATCTCTTCTTATTCTGTATGTATGGACTCTGCACAGAACTACTTCTCCTGTCCTGTATGCCGGATGTAATTCTCGGTATCTCTTCTTATTCTGTATGTATGGACTCTGCACAGTACTACTTCTCCTGTCCTGTATGTCGGGTGTAATTCTCGGTATCTCCTCTTATTCTGTATGTATGGACTCTGCACAGTACTACTTCTCCTGTCCTGTATGCCGGATGTAATTCTCGGTATCTCTTCTTATTCTGTATGTATGGACTCTGCACAGTACTACTTCTCCTGTCCTGTATGTCGGGTGTAATTCTCGGTATCTCTTCTTATTCTGTATGTATGGACTCTGCACAGAACTACTTCTCTTGTCCTGTATGTCGGGTGTAATTCTCGGTATCTCCTCTTATTCTGTATGTATGGACTCTGCACAGTACTACTTCCCCTGTCCTGTATGTCGGGTGTAGATCTCGGTATCTCTTCTTATTCTGTATGTATGGACTCTGCACAGTACTACTTCCCCTGTCCTGTATGTCGGGTGTAATTCTCGGTATCTCCTCTTATTCTGTATGTATGGACTCTGCACAGTACTACTTCTCCTGTCCTGTATGTCGGGTGAAATTCTCAGTATCTCTCCTTATTCTGTATGTATGGACTCTGCACAGTACTACTTCTCCTGTCCTGTATGTCGGGTGTAATTCTCGGTATCTCCTCTTATTCTGTATGTATGGACTCTGCACAGTACTACTTCTCCTGTCCTGTATGTCGGGTGTAATTCTTGGTATCTCTTCTTATTCTGTATGTATGGACTCTGCACAGTACTACTTCTCCTGTCCTGTATGCCGGATGTAATTCTCGGTATCTCTTCTTATTCTGTATGTATGGACTCTGCACAGTACTACTTCTCCTGTCCTGTATGTCGGGTGTAATTCTTGGTATCTCTTCTTATTCTGTATGTATGGACTCTGCACAGTACTACTTCTCCTGTCCTGTATGCCGGGTGTAATTCTCGGTATCTCTTCTTATTCTGTATGTATGGACTCTGCACAGAACTACTTCTCCTGTCCTGTATGTCGGGTGTAATTCTCGGTATCTCCTCTTATTCTGTATGTATGGACTCTGCACAGTACTACTTCTCCTGTCCTGTATGTCGGGTGTAATTCTCGGTATCTCTTCTTATTCTGTATGTATGGACTCTGCACAGTACTACTTCTCCTGTCCTGTATGTCGGGTGTAATTCTTGGTATCTCTTCTTATTCTGTATGTATGGACTCTGCACAGAACTACTTCTCCTGTCCTGTATGCCGGATGTAATTCTCGGTATCTCTTCTTATTCTGTATGTATGGACTCTGCACAGTACTACTTCTCCTGTCCTGTATGTCGGGTGTAATTCTCGGTATCTCCTCTTATTCTGTATGTATGGACTCTGCACAGTACTACTTCTCCTGTCCTGTATGCCGGATGTAATTCTCGGTATCTCTTCTTATTCTGTATGTATGGACTCTGCACAGTACTACTTCTCCTGTCCTGTATGTCGGGTGTAATTCTCGGTATCTCTTCTTATTCTGTATGTATGGACTCTGCACAGAACTACTTCTCCTGTCCTGTATGTCGGGTGTAATTCTCGGTATCTCCTCTTATTCTGTATGTATGGACTCTGCACAGTACTACTTCTCCTGTCCTGTATGCCGGATGTAATTCTCGGTATCTCTTCTTATTCTGTATGTATGGACTCTGCACAGTACTACTTCCCCTGTCCTGTATGTCGGGTGTAATTCTCGGTATCTCCTCTTATTCTGTATGTATGGACTCTGCACAGTACTACTTCTCTTGTCCTGTATGTCGGGTGTAATTCTCGGTATCTCCTCTTATTCTGTGTGTATGGACTCTGCACAGTACTACTTCTCCTGTCCTGTATGTCGGATGTAATTCTCGGTATCTCTTCTTATTCTGTATGTATGGACTCTGCACAGTACTACTTCCCCTGTCCTGTATGTCGGGTGTAATTCTCGGTATCTCCTCTTATTCTGTATGTATGGACTCTGCACAGTACTACTTCTCTTGTCCTGTATGTCGGGTGTAATTCTCGGTATCTCTTCTTATTCTGTATGTATGGACTCTGCACAGTACTACTTCTCCTGTCCTGTATGTCGGGTGTAATTCTCGGTATCTCTTCTTATTCTGTATGTATGGACTCTGCACAGTACTACTTACATTTATATATTTTACATATTTGATATCTGGATGACAATGACAGATTTTCAGACACAGAAGTTCTTTAATCCGAGTTTATTGAATTTCAATACATTGGTGAAGTCCTTGTCTCTCTCCTCCTGGTGGCGCTCTCAGGGGTTGCACAGGGGCTCATGGCAGCACTCTACTGTGGTATTGAGATTCCCCTTCATTTTCTTCTGTTTTTCTTTCTCACATTTTACTTTGGTGCTGCAACCACGTCCCCAGACTGGAGGAAAGACATCAGGGGGGTCAGTAGGTGATGGTCTGGGGGTACAGAGTGTGTGGGTTGGGGTAGGGAGGAGGAGATCAGGGGGGTCAGTAGATGATGGTCTGGGTATGGGGGGTACAGAGTGTGTGGGTTGGGGTAGGGAGGAGCAGGAGGAGATCGATGGGGGGGGGAGTCAGGGGATGGTCTGGGTATGGGGGGTACAGAGTGTGTGGGTTGGGGTAGGGAGGAGATTGGGGGGGGGTTAGCCAGGTGATGGTCTGGGTATGGGGGTACAGAGTGTGTGGGTGGGGGTAGGGAGGAGAAGGAGATCAGGGGGTTAGTAGGTGATGGTTTGGGTATGGGGGTACAGAGTGTGTGGGTTGGGGTACGGAGGAGTAGGAGATCGGGGGGGGGTGAGTAGATGATGGTCTGGGTATGGGGGGTACAGAGTGTGTGGGTTGGGGTAGGGAGGAGCAGAAGGAGATCGGGGGGGGGTCAGGTGATGGTCTGGGTATGGGGGGTACAGAGTGTGTGGGTTGGGGTAGGGAGGAGCAGGAGGAGATTGGGGGGGGTTAGACAGGTGATGGTCTGGGTATGGGGGTACAGAGTGTGTGGGTGGGGGTAGGGAGGAGAAGGAGATCAGGGGGGTCAGTAGATGATGGTATGGGGGGTACAGAGTGATGGTCTGGGTATGGGGGGTACAGAGTGTGTGAGTTGGGGTAGGGAGAAGGAGATCGGGGGGGGTCAGTAGATGATGGTCTGGGTATGGGGGTACAGAGTGTGGGGGGGGGGGTCAGGTGATGGTCTGGGTATGGGGGGTACAGAGTGTGTGAGTTGGGGTAGGGAGAAGGAGATCGGGGGGGGGGGTCAGTAGATGATGGTCTGGGTATGGGGGTACAGAGTGTGTGGGTTGGGGTAGGGAGGAGGAGGAGATCGGGGGGGGGGGTCAGTAGGTGATGGTCTGGGGGTACAGAGTGTGTGGGTTGGGGTAGGGAGGAGGTTAGGGGTGTGGTAGAGTGGGGGTTGGGATTTTAGAAATTGAGGTGTAATGGGGTTAGGAGTGGGGGGAGGGTGTTGGAATCTCATGGGGGGTGTAATGGAGGCTGCTTACCCATAATGCCCTCTGCGTACTTGGCGTAGTAGTTGTCCTTGTTCTCGGTCCCGCTGGGGTCATAGATGGGTCGGTGGATCTTCACACAGGTGTCCTGGGTACTCGCACAGTCCTTCTCATTGTGACGTTTGCACCCCTCCGGCATCTCACATACATGACATCTCAGTGCTGAGGATGGAGAGAGAGAGTAAAGAGCGGAGGCTGAGATGGAGGGTGAAGAATGTAGATGGTGGAGGCTGGGATGGGGGGGAGAGTAGAGGGCGGAGGCTGGGATGGAGGGGGAAGAATGTAGAGGGCGGAGGCTGGGATGGAGGGAGAGGAAAGTAGAGGGCGGAGGCTGGGATAGAGGGTGAGGAAAGTAGAGGGCGGAGGCTGTGTGGAGCCCCCATGCTGTGTTCTGGCTTCCCATGGAGGAGGTCACATGCTGTGACATCACTTCCTATGGTCACATGCTGTGATCTCCTCCAATCAGATGTGGTCTGTGAAGGCTTTTGTGGTAATAAAAAGACGTTGGATGGGCGTCGGCGGCAGTCTGATGAGGATGTCGGGATGAGAACAAGCTGATGGGTGATGGTGTCTGATTGGATGAATGGTGAGTGAAAGTTTTAGCGTAAAGATGGATTATTTCACTAAGACGAAATGTGTTCCTATTAGAGACACGATATCTGTGCTCTGCAAACAGACAGATTTCTATAACAGGATGGAGGTTGAAGGAGGCAGTTGGCACTGGAATGATGGCGGGAGGAAGCAGTGCACTCTGGGATGGAGATGATAGTGGAGGATAAAATGGATTTTGGGGTGACAGTGGAAGTTGGAGGAGGCATTAAAATGGCGGTGGAGGATGGGATGGAGGAGGAGGCTGTGTTTGAGGCTGGGATGATAGTAGGAAGAGGCAGTTGTAACGGAATGACCGGTGACAACCAGAGACTTTTGAAGGATGGGGGGTACTCCTGTGCCAGCGTCACTAATGCCTCTTGGGTCCAAGGTCACCCTGTACCCCTTTTGGGCATAGGGTGACTGATAAATGATAATTCATGTTTTGCAGGATATCTTGGAATATTAGTTTGGTTAATGCTGTCCACAACAGGTCAATAGGATGTCTCCTTCAATGCTTAACCTAGGCTGTTGAGATGCTAATTAAGTCTGTAAAGGTCAGATGTCTAGCTTTTAGGTGTTAATTCAGTCTGGCTTCTAAGACCTTTCATTATGTATGCTAATAACACTGTTTTGTGTGAAAAGTATAAGATGTGGAATGTGACTTGTCGAGCTGTATGCGGAGACAGGCTGTCTGGATATGGATTAGTGATTAGGTCATGTTAATTATGTCAGAACGGTGCCAAAATGTCTGACATAGGAATGTGTATTATGCAGGTGAATCGCTCATTGTCGGAGTCAGGACGTCTGGGGGGTAATTAACTCCTCTGAATGTCATTATCTAAAAGAATGTGATTGAAGCCCCATTGTGTGATGTGTGGGTGGAGAGTTTCTTTGTTCCTTTGATTACTGTAACATGCTTGTACTGTATATAAGAGAGCTAACCATTAAAGCATTCGTTCATACATTTTGGAACCAGTAACAGAGCTGTGTCTCGTTATTTCTGGGGAAAATCCAATGGGTCCTGTCTGCTGGATTGTGGATTGTCGGATGAGCTGTCGTGGGCGATGGAATGGAATATCGTAAACGGTGGTGACCGCTACAGTGGTAACACAGCAGTGAGATGTTTCCATCGCCGGAAAAACGGCTACAAGGACACAGGACAATGGAGACGCAGTATGAACGGCTGAAGCTCTCTTCCCTCATGGACTGCCTGGAGAGCCGGGGCAGACCGGCCAGCAACCGTAAGAGAAGGGACATTATCGCAGAACTTGTGGAAATGGATAGAGCTGAGAGGCCCGGCGTAACAGACAGGACACCCGAGGAAGAAAGTTTTGATCGGGCTGTTAAACGAGGACTGGCACAGTATGGTCCTAACCCTCCAGCGGAGATCATAGACCTGGTTATAATGGCTGTGGATGCCACTTGGCTACATCAAAGAGGTGCTGCAGCAGCAGAAGTCACAGCAGCACCAACTGAAGAGAGAGGAGAGGTACAGATACCAGTCTCCATGGAAGAGGAATTCAGGAGGAGGTTACAAGAGATGCGGATACAGCACAGAGGACCAGTATCAGAGGAGGCCCTGCTGGGATGGTCGGATGTGATTCGTTGCCAACTCTGGAAGGAAGCGCTAGCTCTCGAGCTCCAACACCAGGGGAAGGTCCTCCCCTCCATCCATGTAAGGTACTGGTCGCAGTATGACGCACGAATGCCGTTATTGGGGGAACAACCGAAGCAGGAGGTGACAGCCGAGTTAAGCAGGCTGATCCGGGCAGAGATGCGGTTGGACGAGAGCTACAGAGCCCTCCGGTGGTATGTAGCCCAAGAGTGCCCGTGGTCAGCGGATGACAGCCCCACGGAAGGCTATGACTATGATGGCCTGGGATTGTTGTATTGGAGGATGTCCAGTGACCCTGACTTCAGGGATGATCGGGAGTGGCGCTTGGAGGACATAATGGAGCACAGAGAGCAAAAATTGAATGTCTCGGAAGGGCACTGGGCACAGGAAGATTTGGAATTTCTGGCCATTCAGAAATGGGAGCTGGAGATCGCCTACAGACGGCTGCTAGACTCGGCTCAGCAGCAGGGTGGCGCTCCCGTTGCCTGGGACTATGAGGAAATTTCAGATGACAACTGTGAAATCCTGGCTGATGAATCGGCAGTGGAAAATATGGAGATTGCCATCCCTAAAGCCGAAGCGGATGGTGTGGAGTTCCAGGGAGCTGGGGCAGTTGGCTCATCTCCCCAGCAACAAGCTGAGGTGGTAAAGCTTTTACTCCCAGCTGAATCACTGGCAACAGAGCAGAGTGCCACAAGCCTCTGCTCTCAATGTCTAGATGTCTAGCTTTTAGGTGTTAATTTATCCTGGCTCCTAAGACCTTTCATTATGTATGCTAATAACACTGTTTTGTGTGAAAAGTATAAGATGTGGAATGTGACTTGTCAAGCTGTATGCGGAGACAGGCTGTCTGGATAAGGATTAGTGATTAGGTCATGTTAATTATGTCAGACCGGTGCCAAAACGTCTGACATAGGAATGTGTATTATGCAGGTGAATCACTTATTGTCGGAGTCCGGACGTCTGGGGGGTAATTAACTCCTCTGACTGTCATTATATAAAACAGTGAAGGTTGGTATGAATGTGTGAGGAGGCTGTGAAAGCTGACATGGCAAGGGGAGGAAGTAGTAGAGACTGGAAATGTGGTGGGAGGAGGCAGTAGAGACCGGAATGGTAATAGGAGGAAGCAGAGGAGGCTGGGATGGAAGAATCAGAGGAGGCTGGGATGGAGGAAGCGGTGGAGGCTGGGATGGAGGAAGCGGTGGAGGCTGGGATGGAGGAAGCGGTGGAGGCTGGGATGGAGGAAGCGGTGGAGGCTGGGATGGAGAAAAAGGTGGAGGCTGGGATGGAGGAAAAGGTGGAGGCTAGGATGGAGGAAACGGTGGAGGCTGGGATGGAGGAAGTGGTGGAGGCTGGGATGGAGGAAGCTGTGGAGGCTGGGATGGTGGAGGCTGGGATGGTGGAAGCGGTGGAGGCTGGGATGGTGGAAGCGGTGGAGGCTGGAATGGTGGAAGCGGTGGAGGCTGGGATGGAGGAAGCGGTGGAGGCTGGGATGGAGGAAGCGGTGGAGGCTGAGATGGAGGAAGCGGTGGAGGCTGGGATGGAGGAAGTAGTGGAGGCTGGAATGGAGGAAGCGGTGGAGGCTGGGATGGAGAAAGCAATGGGAAGGATGCAGAGACTGTCGGAGGCCAGGAAGTGTGACACAGACAGAGGTAGAGAAGGTCGTATTTTACTTACGGGATTTTGCTGTGGTCGTGGACTTCACCGCTAGGAGAAAAGAGAAGATGAATTTAGTATCCCGGGTATGACCCCGGATATCACTCTGTTCCCTGTATCTCCCCTCCCCCTCCCTATGTTATTATCACAGGGGGCCCTCCTGGCTCTGCTCGGCCTCATCCCTGGAGCCGCACTGGTGGGAACCTCTCTGGAGGCCCTTCTGTATGAGACCTCCTAACCCCATACAATGGTCACCTCTCGGCCTCTCCCAGCATCCAATGATAGAACCTGAGCTGGAGGTCAGCTTTCCATGCAGAATTTTTAGGTTGCCAAGGGGAACGGCACTTTCCTCTAAGTGGAGGCTGGGATGCTGGTGGGAGGAAGCAGTAGAGGCTGAATTTGAAGTTGGGGGAAGAAGTAGAGACTGGGATGGAGGTGACACAGCAGAGGCTGTTATGGAAGTAAGAAGAGGCAGTGAAAGTTGGGATAGTAGTTGGAGGAGACAATGGAGGCCAGGATGGAATTATGAGGAGGCAGTAGAGATTGGAAAGGTGATGGGAGCAAGTAGTGGAGGCTGGAATAGAAGTAGGAGAGGCAGTGGAGGATGGAAAGGTGATGGTAGTAAGTAGAGTAATGGTGGTGGGAGGAAGCAGTGGAAGCAAAAATGGAGAGGAGGAATAAGTGAAGGCTGGGAGGGAACGTTGGAGGAGGCAGTGAAGGCTGGGAATGGAAGTTTGAGGAAGCAGTAGAGGCTGGAATACTGATGGGAGGAAGCAGTGGAGGCTGGCAGGTAGGAAGCAGTGGAGGCCGGGTTAGAGGAAGCAGTGGAGGCCGTGATGGAGGAAGCAGTGGAGGCCATGATGGAGGAAGCAGTGGGAAGGATGCAGAAACTGTTGGAGGCCAAGAAGTGTGACACAGACAGAGGTAGAGAAGGTCGCTCTGAAGTATTTTACTTACGGGCTTTTGCTGTGGTCGTGGAATTCACCGCTAGGAGAAAAGAGAAGATGAATTTAGTATCCCGGGTATGACCCCGGATATTACTCTGTTCCCTGTATCTCCCCTCCCCCTCCCTATGTTATTATCACAGGGGGCCCTCCTGGCTCTGCTCAGCCTCATCCCTGGAGCAGCACTGGTGGGAACCTCTCCGGAGGCCCTTCTGTATGAGACCTCCTAACCCCATACAATGGTCACCTCTCGGCCTCTCCCAGCATCAAATGATAGAACCTGAGCTGGAGGTCAGCTTTCCATGCAGAATATTTAGGTTGCCAAGGGGAACGGCACTTTCCTCTCAGTGGAGGCTGGGATGCTGGTGGGGCTGTTGTGGAAATGTTATGAAGATGTATGTAATATGTATTGTCATAGTGTAGCGCAGGGTTAGTTCTCCCGCTCTAAAGAGCTGACTGGGGCAGACTGATGCTGGTTGAGTCCCGTCTGGTAGTGGAAAACTTCCTGGGATTGGAGAGAGGTGTTTGCAGAGCGGGGATATGTCCCCCAGGGAAGGGCCCCTGTGCGATGCACAGAACGATCGTCTGGAGGGATATATTCGCTCTGCAAGGACATTATCGGTTATGGGGGGATGGGCTCTCTTGTCTCTGCTGTGTCTGATCAGCACAGGTCGGGATTCGCAGCACACGTCTGCAGATAACCTCCCATCCCCCAGGAACGGTAGTATAATCCGGGTATGTGATGTTCTCTGGAACAACGCAGAATAAGGATTCCTATCAGCGGTAATACGGGAGTCTTTGGGTTGTTATGATCAGAGGCGGAGTCCATGTTTGTTCAGCCAATGCGGCTTCCAGGAAAGGCAATACATCCCGTCTCTGCTCAGACACGCCCATAAGACTCCTTTACCCATTATTCATTGGTTGTTTGTATTTACTCATCCTGCTGGAAGGATTTCCTGTGATGTCACTTCCCATGGAGGAAGTGATTGGCTGTTGGAGTCATCACTTCCTGTTTGTCATTTCTTTTGTGGTCTCTGAATAAAAAGCCAAGTCCGGTGCTCGGTGGGGTCAGTCATGTGATGGAGATGAGAAGGGTGGTGATGTCGGTGTACTCGGGATATACGGGGAGTAGAGTGACGGAGATGAGAAGGGTGGTGATGTCGGTGTACTCGGGATATACGGGGAGTAGAGTGATGGAGATGAGAAGGGTGGTGATGTCGGTGTACTCGGGATATACGGGGAGTAGAGTGACGGAGATGAGAAGGGTGGTGATGTCGGTGTACTCGGGATATACGGGGAGTAGAGTGACGGAGATGAGAAGGGTGGTGATGTCGGTGTACTCGGGATATACGGGGAGTAGAGTGATGGAGATGAGAAGGGTGGTGATGTCGGTGTACTCGGGATATACGGGGAGTAGAGTGACGGAGATGAGAAGGGTGGTGATGTCGGTGTACTCGGGATATACGGGGAGTAGAGTGACGGAGATGAGAAGGGTGGTGATGTCGGTGTACTCGGGATATACGGGGAGTAGAGTGATGGAGATGAGAAGGGTGGTGATGTCGGTGTACTCGGGATATACGGGGAGTAGAGTGACGGAGATGAGAAGGGTGGTGATGTCGGTGTACTCGGGATATACGGGGAGTAGAGTGACGGAGATGAGAAGGGTGGTGATGTCGGTGTACTCGGGATATACGGGGAGTAGAGTGATGGGTGAGATTATATCATGAGACAGAACGTGTGGTGATTATTACAGGAGATATGGAGTGCGCATAGCGTACAGCCTCATTTCCATGACAGGGGGAAGCAGTAGAGGCTGGGATGGAGGTCAAACAACGGAGACCGGTATGGAAGTAGGAAGAGGCAGTGAAAGTTGGGATGGTAGTTGGAGGAGGCCACAGAAGCCGGGATGGTGGTGGGAGGAGACAATGGAGGCTAGGATGGAAGTATGAGGAGGCAGTAGGGGATGGAAAGGTGATGGTAGGAAGAAGAGGAGGCTGAATTGGAAGTTGGAGGAGGTAGCAGAGGCTGGGATTGCAATAAGAGGAAGCAGTGGAGGCTATGATGGAAGAGACAGTGGAGGCTAGGATGGAGGAAGCAGTGGAGGCTGGGATGGAGGAAGCAGTGGACGCTGGGATGGAGGAAGCAGTGGAGGCTGGGATGGAGGAAGCAGTGGACGCTGGGATGGAGGAAGCAATGGAAAGGATGCAGAAAGTGTTGGAGGCCAGGAAGTGTGACACAGACAGAGGTAGAGAAGGTCGCTCTGAAGTTTCATATTTTACTTACGGGCTTTTGCTGTGGTCGTGGAATTCACCACTAGGAGAAAAGAGAAGATGAATTTAGTATCCCGGGTATGACCCCGGATATCACTCTGTTCCCTGTATCTGTAGGCTAGGATGGAAGTATGAGGAGGCAGTAGGGGATGGAAAGGTGATGGGAGGCTGAATTGGAAGTTGGAGGAGGCAGCAGAGGCTTGGATTGCATTAGGAGGAAGCAGTAGAGGCTAGGATGGAAGAGACAGTGGAGGCTAGGATGGAAGAGACAGTGGAGGCTAGGATGGAAGAAGCAGTGGAGGCTGGGATGAAAGAGACAGTGGAGGCTTGGATGGGCGAAGCAGTGGAGGCTGGGATGGACGAAGCAGTGGAGGCTGGGATGGAGGAAGCAATGGGAAGGATGCAGAAAATGTTAGAGGCCAGGAAGTGTGACACAGACAGAGGTAGAGACATTTTGTATTTTACTTACGGGCTTTTGCTGTGGTCGTGGAATTCACCGCTAGGAGAAAAGAGAAGATGAATTTAGTATCCCGGGTATGACCCCGGATATCACTCTCTTCCCTGTATCTCCCCTCCCCCTCCCTATGTTATTATCACAGGGGGCCCTCCTGGCTCTGCTCGGCCTCATCCCTGGAGCCGCACTGGTGGGAACCTCTCTGGAGGCCCTTCTGTATGAGACCTCCTAACCCCATACAATGGTCACCTCTCGGCCTCTCCCAGCATCCAATGATAGAACCTGAGCTGGAGGTCAGCTTTCCATGCAGAATTTTTAGGTTGCCAAGGGGAACGGCACTTTCCTCTAAGTGGAGGCTGGGATGCTGGTGGGCGGAAGCAGTAGAGGCTGAATTTGAAGTTGGGGGAAGAAGTAGAGACTGGGATGGAGGTGACACAGCAGAGGCTGTTATGGAAGTAAGAAGAGGCAGTGAAAGTTGGGATAGTAGTTGGAGGAGACAATGGAGGCCAGGATGGAATTATGAGGAGGCAGTAGAGATTGGAAAGGTGATGGGAGCAAGTAGTGGAGGCTGGAATAGAAGTAGGAGAGGCAGTGGAGGATGGAAAGGTGATGGTAGTAAGTAGAGTAATGGTGGTGGGAGGAAGCAGTGGAAGCAAAAATGGAGAGGAGGAATAAGTGAAGGCTGGGAGGGAACGTTGGAGGAGGCAGTGAAGGCTGGGAATGGAAGTTTGAGGAAGCAGTAGAGGCTGGAATACTGATGGGAGGAAGCAGTGGAGGCTGGCAGGTAGGAAGTAGTGGAGGCTGGGTTAGAGGAAGCAGTGGAGGCCGTGATGGAGGAAGCAGTGGAGGCCATGATGGAGGAAGCAGTGGAAAGGATGCAGAAAGTGTTGGAGGCCAGGAAGTGTGACACAGACAGAGGTAGAGAAGGTCGCTCTGAAGTATTTTACTTACGGGGTTTTGCTGTGGTCGTGGACTTCACCACTAGGAGAAAAGAGAAGATGAATTTAGTATCCCGGGTATGACCCCGGATATCACTCTGTTACCTCTATCTGTAGGCTAGGATGGAAGTATGAGGAGGCAGTAGGGGATGGAAAGGTGATGGGAGGAAGAAGAGGAGGCTGAATTGGAAGTTGGAGGAGGCAGCAGAGGCTGGATTTGCAATAGGAGGAAGCAGTGGAGGCTAGGATGGAAGAGACAGTGGAGGCTAGGATGGAGGAAGCAGTGGAGGCTAGGATGGAGGAAGCAGTGGAGGCTGAGATGGAGGAAGCAGTGGAGGCTGAGATGGAGGAAGCAGTGGAGGCTGAGATGGAGGAAGCAGTGGAGGCTGGGATGGAGGAAGCAGTGGAGGCTGGGATGGAAGAAGCAGTGGAGCCAGGGATGGAGGAAGCAGTGGAGGCTGGGATGGAGGAAGGAATGGAAGGATGCAGAGACTGTCGGAGGCCAGGAAGTGTGACACAGACAGAGGTAGAGACATTTTGTATTTTACTTACAGGCTTTTGCTGTGGTCGTGGACTTCACCACTAGGAGAAAAGAGAAGATGAATTTAGTATCCCGGGTATGACCCCGGATATCACTCTGTTCCCTGTATCTCCCCTCCCCCTCCCTATGTTATTATCACAGGGGGCACTCCTGGCTCTGCTCGGCCTCATCCCTGGAGTAGCACTGGTGGGAACCTCTCTGGAGGCCCTTCTGTATGCAGAAAGTGTTGGAGGCCAGGAAGTGTGACACAGGTAGAGAGGTAGAGGTAGAGAAGGTCGCTCTGAAGTTTCGTATTTTACTTACGGACTTTTGCTGTGGTCCCGGACTTCACCACTAGGAGAAAAGAGAAGATGAATTTAGTATCCTGGGTATGACCCCGGTGTAACAGACCTATGTATTCTGCCTGGACATTTATAATCTTCATGCAGGGAGGACTACAAGGAACTGCATGGCTTGTCACAATTGGATGTACCACATTGTATTCTGAGCTCAAAGGGTTAATTGGACAAGGGTCTCTTTCACTGCTGAATGCTAATGTTACCTTCGCATAGCTAATGAACTCTCTCTTGTGTAGGTAACAGCCCCCTGTGAGGTGTATGCTGATGGGGATTATGTGTGAGTGATAATTGTTTTAAAGGTTAATTGAATTCTATTGTCTGATCAAGCTAAGTTTAGGAGCCAAAACGTCTAGCGACTGATTGGCTCAAGGGAGTGTCATTATTTCAAAGTGTGTGTATTGAAGGCCCCCTGGGGGGGGGGGGAGTGTCATGTGTTTCTGTACAGTTTGTAACCAGATATAAGGAGGTAAAATGTGGCATTAAAAGTCAGTCCTGCTTGACTCTGCAAACGTAGCACGTCTCGTTTCTTGGAAGGGCGTTCGATGGGATATACCGGCGGTACCTGCATATCGCAGCTTGCCAGGGAAAAGGACGTCTCCAACGGCCGAGACCCTCTCCCTAGCTGGGTAGCCGTTACATTGGTTGGCAGTAGTGGGATGGTCCTTTTATCCAAAGAGCAAGTGCTGAATGGAGTCGCAGTACGCCAGGCTGAAAAGATCCACACTGAAAGATCTATTGGAGAGTCGTGGTAGGAGCGCCAGCAACAGACCACGGAGGGAGCTGATAGCTGACCTGCTGGAGCTGGACGAAATGGATGGATCCATGGAAGGAACGGAGCCCCTTGCACTGGTCAGCGAGGAAGATGTAATTACTGGGATTGTACAGCGGAGATTATCCTTGTATCCAGAAACGTCCGTGGAACTAATAAACCAGCTGTTCCGGGAAGCAAGGGAGGAGATACAAACTAAGAGGGGACAAGAACTGGAACTGGTAAGAGCGAGACAGCCCATTACACCTGCAGTTCCTACCCCCCCACCTGCTGCTACAGGAAAGAAAATACCGTTCACTGCATTTAAAGCTTTTGTAGAAAGTGAGGAGGAAATCGATGGATATTTGGCGGACTTTGAGAGGCAGTGCTCACTACACCAGGTCCCACCAGACCAATGGGTCACTATTTTGTCGGGGAAATTGTCGGGCAAAGCCAATGAAGCCTTTCGGGCTCTCGCTCCAGAGGATATTTTACAATACCAGCAAGTTAAAAAGGCGCTGCTAACCCGATACGCCGTAACGCCAGAAGCCTACCGCCGGCGCTTCCGGGAGTCCAAGAAGATGGCTGTGGACTCCCACATGGAATGGGCCAACCAGTTACAAAGGGTGGCATCCCTTTGGGTCCAAGGGTGCAAGGCCAACACCGGGGAGGAAGTATTGCAGCTGTTCCTAATGGAACATTTCTTTCAAGACCTGGCCGCAGACATACAAGACTGGGTACGAGATCGCCGTCCCGCTAACTTAAACGAGGCGGCTCGGCTAGCAGATGAGTACGCGGAGACAAGGAAAGTAAGCCAGGGTACTATGCGGCGGGCTCAGAAGGTAGAACCGCGTACTCCAACCGTCACCCCACGCCCAGAGTTTCGGGCTCCAGTCCCACCACGTCCTCAGGGGCCTAGCAACTATCCCCGGGATTCGCCTAGGGTGACATGCCATCACTGCAGCGACACGGGACATATTGCTCGTTATTGCCCTTTGAGAGCTACAAATAACAACTGGAGACGCACAACACCCAACACAGAGGTCACTCCATCACGTCCCTCTGCGGCCCACTGCCTGGAGACCGAGGGTGGCCCGGAGGAATGTCTGGGAATTTGGTATGAGGCAGACCCAATACAAGCGGCCTCTCCGGATAACCGTCAGCATCACCGTCAGGAGGTACGGGTGAATGGACAAGTAGCACAAGGCCTAAGAGATTCCGGGACTACTATCACTCTGATTCAAAAACATCTGGTAAAGCCAGAGAACGTGTCCACTCGCACAGTTGCCGTCCGGGTCGCAGGGGGCGCTGTATTCCGCGTACCCACCACCCGGGTGCACTTAGACTGGGGAGCCGGGTCAGGAAAGACCACAGTGGGTATCATGGACAACCTACCTGCCGAGGTGGTGCTGGGCAACGACATTGGCCCTCTGACTTCAGCTTATTTACCTACACCTGCTGCTGCTTGTCCCGTGACCACCCGCGTTGCTGGAATCAACCCGCTTGCTGCTGAGAACCGGGTAAGACTACCTTCCCCGACATGTACTGTAGATCCGGCACAATATCACAGTCTAAAATGGGAATGTGACAAGTTGGCCAGTGAGAAATCAGAGATGCAACGACACTACATCATGTATTATGAGATCCCGTGGCTTGAACATTGAAATACACAAACAGGCGGAAATTGTCAAAAGATTAAATGGGATTTGCATCCAGGTGGTGCCGTATCTGTCCCAAGAGCATCAGCAACAGGTTTTGGGAGCCATTGAGAGAGCAAAGCAAGTGACTGTTCCAGAACTGAATTCTATTATTCACCGTCACCATCAGCTACCGACCTGGTAAGCCAATGGGAAGGCCGACGGACTGTTCAGGCAAACGGAACTTTTACCCTAACAGCAGACCGGACATCTCCAAGTTGACCCGAAAAGGATCAATCCGGGTCTGCCGGAGTGTTCCACAAAAGGGGAGTAGTGTAACAGACCTATGTATTCTGCCTGGACATTTATAATCTTCATGCAGGGAGGACTACAAGGAGCTGCATGGCTTGTCACAATTGGATGTACCACATTGTATTCTGAGCTCAAAGTGTTAATTGGACAAGGGTCTCTTTCACTGCTGAATGCTAATGTTCCCTTTGCATAGCTAATGAACTCTCTTTTGTGTAGGTAACAGCCTCCTGTGAGGTGTATGCTGATGGGGATTATGTGTGAGTGATAATTGTTTTAAAGGTTAATTGAATTCTATTGTCTGATCAAGCTAAGTTTAGGAGCCAAAACGTCTAGCGACTGATTGGCTCAAGGGAATGTCATTATTTCAAAGTATGTGTATTGAAGGCCCCCTGGGTGGGGGGGGGAGTGTCATTTGTTTCTGTACAGTTTGTAACCAGATATAAGGAAGAAAAATGTGGCATTAAAAGTCAGTCTGCTTGACTCTGCAAACGTAGCCCGTCTCGTTTCTTGAAAGGGCGTTCGATGGGATATACCGGCGGTACCTGCATATCGCAGCTTGCCAGGGAAAAGGACTTCTCCAACGGCTGAGACCCTCTCACTACATGGGTAGCCGTTACACCCAGATATCACTCTGTTCCCTGTATCTGTAGGCTAGGATCGAAGTATGAGGAGGCAGCAGAAGCTGGAATGGCAAGGGATGAAAGCAGTGGAGACCGGAATCGTGGTGGAAGGAAGCAGTGGAAGCAAGAATGGAGTGGAGGAGGCAGTAGAGGCTGAAATAGTGATGGGAGGAAGCAGTGAAGGTTGGGATGGAAGAAGCAGTGGAGGCTGGGATGAAAGAGACAGGGGAGGCTAGGATGGAAGAAGCAGTGGAGGCTGGGATGAAAGAGACAGGGGAGGCTGGGATGAAAGAGACAGGGGAGGCTGGGATGAAAGAGACAGGGGAGGCTGGGATGGAAGAAGCAGTGGAGGCTGGTGTGAAGGATGCTTCA
Organism: Rana temporaria; assembly: GCF_905171775.1. NCBI lineage: Eukaryota > Metazoa > Chordata > Amphibia > Anura > Ranidae > Rana > Rana temporaria. Next base: position 753,734 of record NC_053494.1, read on the forward strand.
GTTTAAATTCTCCCTGCTAAGTAATATTGTGTGTGGGTTAAGTGTAACAGGCTTTTGAAATGTTAATGACCCTTCCTCAGCCAGTACTATTTCAAAGGGTAATTGTGTGTGTGAAGGAGCCCTGTGTTTACTGTTTACTGTGATTAGATAAATGGCTCATGTTAATTATTCTGATTGCTTCACTGTGGTAATTATCCCTTCTATGTGTGGGGCCAAGCTGTCTAGATAATGTATTCTGTACAACTAGTAATTACCTTCACTGATGTCATTATCTAAAGAAAATGTGTTTTCAGGATCGACTCCGAAAAGTCTGCCTATCATCTGTATGGAAGCCCCCCACTGTGTGTGAGAAGGGGGTGGAGATTTCATTGTTCCTTGATTGAGGATTTAGCTTGAAAACTGTGTATATACCAGCAGCATGCTGCCATTAAAGTGTCTTGTTCCAGCAGTAAGCGTGACTCATGTGTGGCTTATTATGGCGATTCCAGGATGGGATGTTCTTTTATGGGGAGAAGGGAATCTTTGACGGGGATATCATTCTAATACCGTCACAGCTGGGATAGAGGAAGCAGTGGAGGCTGAGATGGACGAAGCAGTGGAGGCTGGGATGGACGAAGCAGTGGAGGCTGGGATGGACGAAGCAGTGGAGGCTGAGATGGAGGAAGTAGTGGAAGCTGGGATGGAGGAAGCAGTGGAGAATGGAAGAAGCAGGGGAGGATGGACGAAGCAGTGGAGGCTGGGATGGACGAAGCAGTGGAGGATGGACGAAGCAGTGGAGTCTGGGATGGACGAAGCAGTGGAGGATGGACGAAGCAGTGGAGGCTGGGATGGAGGAAGCAGTAGAGGCTGGGATGGAGGAAGCAGTGGAGGCTGGGATGGAGGAAGCAGTGGAGGCTGGGATGGACGAAGCAGTGGAGGCTGGGATGGAGGAAGCAGTGGAGGCTCAGATGGAGGAAGCAGTGGAGGCTCAGATGGAGGAAGCAGTGGAGGCTGAGATGGAGGAAGCAGTGGAGGCTGGGATGGAGGAAGCAGTGGAGGCTGGGATGGAGGAAGCAGTGGAGGCTGAGATGGACGAAGCAGTGGAGGCTGGGATGGACGAAGCAGTGGAGGCTGAGATGGAGGAAGTAGTGGAAGCTGGGATGGAGGAAGCAGTGGAGAATGGAAGAAGCAGGGGAGGCTGGGATGGAGGAAGCAGTGGAGGCTGGGATGGAGGAAGCAGTGGAGGCTGGGATGGAGGAAGCAGTGGAGGCTGAGATGGACGAAGCAGTGGAGGCTGAGATGGACGAAGCAGTGAAGGCTGGGATGGAGGAAGCAGTGGAGGCTGGGATGGACAAAGCAGTGGAGGCTGGGATGGAGGAAGCAGTGGAGGCTGAGATGGACGAAGCAGTGGAGGCTGGGATGGACGAAGCAGTGGAGGCTGAGATGGAGGAAGTAGTGGAAGCTGGGATGGAGGAAGCAGTGGAGAATGGAAGAAGCAGGGGAGGATGGACGAAGCAGTGGAGGCTGGGATGGACGAAGCAGTGAAGGATGGACGAAGCAGTGGAGGCTGGGATGGACGAAGCAGTGGAGGATGGACGAAGCAGTGGAGGCTGGGATGGAGGAAGCAGTAGAGGCTGGGATGGAGGAAGCAGCGGAGGCTGGGATGGAGGAAGCAGTGGAGGCTGGGATGGACGAAGCAGTGGAGGCTGGGATGGAGGAAGCAGTGGAGGCTCAGATGGAGGAAGCAGTGGAGGCTCAGATGGAGGAAGCAGTGGAGGCTGAGATGGAGGAAGCAGTGGAGGCTGGGATGGAGGAAGCAGTGGAGGCTGGGATGGAGGAAGCAGTGGAGGCTGAGATGGACGAAGCAGTGGAGGCTGGGATGGACGAAGCAGTGGAGGCTGAGATGGAGGAAGTAGTGGAAGCTGGGATGGAGGAAGCAGTGGAGAATGGAAGAAGCAGGGGAGGCTGGGATGGAGGAAGCAGTGGAGGCTGGGATGGAGGAAGCAGTGGAGGCTGGGATGGAGGAAGCAGTGGAGGCTGAGATGGACGAAGCAGTGGAGGCTGAGATGGACGAAGCAGTGAAGGCTGGGATGGAGGAAGCAGTGGAGGCTGGGATGGACAAAGCAGTGGAGGCTGGGATGGAGGAAGCAGTGGAGGCTGGGATGGAGGAAGCAGTGGAGGCTGGGATGGACGAAGCAGTGGAGGCTGAGATGGAGGAAGCAGTGGAGGCTGGGATGGAGGAAGCAGTGGAGGCTGGGATGGACGAAGCAGTGGAAGCTGGGATGGAGGAAGCAGTGGAGAATGGAAGAAGCAGGGGAGGCTGGGATGGACGAAGCAGTGGAGGCTGGGATGGAGGAAGCAGTGGAGGCTGAGATGGACGAAGCAGTGGAGGCTGAGATGGAGGAAGCAGTGGAGGCTGAGATGGACGAAGCAGTGGAGGCTGGGATGGACGAAGCAGTGGAGGCTGAGATGGACGAAGCAGTGGAGGCTGGGATGGAGGAAGCAGTGGAGGCTGAGATGGACGAAGCAGTGGAGGCTGGGATGGAGGAAGCAGTGGAGGCTGGGATGGACAAAGCAGTGGACGCTGGGATGGAGGAAGCAGTGGAGGCTGGGATGGAGGAAGCAGTGGAGGCTGAGATGGACGAAGCAGTGGAGGCTGAGCTGGAGGAAGCAGTGGAGGCTGGGATGGAGGAAGCAGTGGAGGCTGGGATGGACAAAGCAGTGGAGGCTGGGATGGAGGAAGCAGTGGAGGCTGAGATGGACGAAGCAGTGGAGGCTGAGCTGGAGGAAGCAGTGGAGGCTGGGATGGAGGAAGCAGTGGAGGCTGGGATGGACGAAGCAGTGGAGGCTGGGATGGAGGAAGCAGTGGAGGCTGAGATGGAGGAAGCAGTGGAGGCTGGGATGGAGGAAGCAGTGGAGGCTGGGATGGAGGAAGCAGTGGAGGCTGAGATGGACGAAGCAGTGGAGGCTGGGATGGACGAAGCAGTGGAGGCTGAGATGGAGGAAGTAGTGGAAGCTGGGATGGAGGAAGCAGTGGAGAATGGAAGAAGCAGGGGAGGCTGGGATGGAGGAAGCAGTGGAGGCTGGGATGGAGGAAGCAGTGGAGGCTGGGATGGAGGAAGCAGTGGAGGCTGAGATGGACGAAGCAGTGGAGGCTGGGATGGAGGAAGCAGTGGAGGCTGGGATGGAGGAAGCAGTGGAGGCTGAGATGGACGAAGCAGTGGAGGCTGGGATGGACGAAGCAGTGGAGGCTGAGATGGAGGAAGTAGTGGAAGCTGGGATGGAGGAAGCAGTGGAGGCTGGGATGGAGGAAGCAGTGGAGGCTGAGATGGACGAAGCAGTGGAGGCTGGGATGGACGAAGCAGTGGAGGCTGAGATGGAGGAAGCAGTGGAGGCTGGGATGGAGGAAGCAGTGGAGGCTGGGATGGAGGAAGCAGTGGAGGCTGAGATGGACGAAGCAGTGGAGGCTGGGATGGACGAAGCAGTGGAGGCTGAGATGGAGGAAGTAGTGGAAGCTGGGATGGAGGAAGCAGTGGAGAATGGAAGAAGCAGGGGAGGCTGGGATGGAGGAAGCAGTGGAGGCTGGGATGGAGGAAGCAGTGGAGGCTGGGATGGAGGAAGCAGTGGAGGCTGAGATGGACGAAGCAGTGGAGGCTGGGATGGAGGAAGCAGTGGAGGCTGGGATGGAGGAAGCAGTGGAGGCTGAGATGGACGAAGCAGTGGAGGCTGGGATGGACGAAGCAGTGGAGGCTGAGATGGAGGAAGTAGTGGAAGCTGGGATGGAGGAAGCAGTGGAGAATGGAAGAAGCAGGGGAGGCTGGGATGGAGGAAGCAGTGGAGGCTGGGATGGAGGAAGCAGTGGAGGCTGAGATGGACGAAGCAGTGGAGGCTGAGATGGACGAAGCAGTGGAGGCTGGGATGGAGGAAGCAGTGGAGGCTGGGATGGACAAAGCAGTGGAGGCTGGGATGGAGGAAGGAATGGGAAGGATTCAGAAAGTGTTGGAGGCCAGGAAGTGTGACACAGACAGAGGTAGAGAAGGTCGTATTTTACTTACGGGATTTTGCTGTGGTCTGGGAATTCACCACTAGGAGAAAAGAGAAGATGAATTTAGTGTCCCGGGTATGACCCCGGATATCACTCTGTTCCCTGTATCTCCCCTCCCCCTCCCTATGTTATTATCACAGGGGGCACTCCTGGCTCTTCTCGGCCTCATCCCTGGAGGAGCACTGGTGGGAACCTCTCTGGAGGCCCTTCTGCATGAGACCTCCTAACCCCATACAACGGTCACGCCACACCTGGAGGGGAATAGGGGTTCCCTCTGCTTCATTAGGGTGTGTGTGGGGGAGGGGCGTCTCCCACCAATTTTCCATTTCCTGGTATGTTTGGTAAGTATACAGCCTGTATGGGTGGGGGCGGGGCAGTGCCGTCCCCTGAGGGCACCTGCCTACCAAACCAGATCCTGGTGCGGGTCCACGCCCTGACCCCAATTGGAGGGCGTGGGAACCCTCTGGGTGCGTCACATGGCCTCGGGGCAGGGCGGGGTCTTGCACAATCTTCTGGGGGTTGGGTTTAGGTTTGGATATTTTTGGCCACGCCCAGATTCAGAGACAAAACTTAGGAACTTTTATTTTTGGAAAGGGTGGAAGAGCCGGTGTAGTGTCAGTCTTCTGCCTATCCCAGAATGCTGCGGAAGTCACGTGGCGGCCAACTGCGCATGCGCGATGCGTTCCAAAGGATTCACGACAGTGCACACCAGCGAACCCGGCATCCGGGGCGACGTGGAATTAGAGGAAAGTGGCCAGTTGGCCTCACGTCCTCACGTCCTCGCTCCGCCTCCTAGCTCATTTTTTAACATCCTCCAATCCACGGGGATGATAAGGAAAGAGCCTGGATGCCGGCCGAGGTTTCCCTGGTGTGTACTGTCGTGAATCCATTGGAACGCATCGCGCATGCGCAGTTGGCCGCCACGTGACTTCCGGAGCATTCTAGGATAGGCAGCAGACTGTGACAATACACCGGACTGAATGTCTGGCAATGAAAACTTCCTGAGGGCTGGGGGAGGGGGGGAAGGAGCTGCATGGAGTGTGTCTGGAAGGGTGAGAATGACAAACTCCATCCTGCTCTTGTTTGCAACTATTTCCTATAGGAGGCTCATCAGCTATGGGTTCACTACAAGGACCAGCATGCACTCTCACCTCGACTGTTTATTGTCCATCACCCCCCCCCCCCATGTGTACCCCAATATATCCATCTATTGGTCACCCCCCCCCATGTGTACCCCAATATTATCATCTATTGGTCACCCCCCATGTGTACCCCAATATTATCATCTATTGGTCATCACCCCCCCATGTGTACCCCAATATTATCATCTATTGGTCATCACCCCCCATGTGTACCCCAATATTATCATCTATTGGTCATCACCCCCCATGTGTAACCCAATATTATCATCTATTGGTCATCACCCCCCATGTGTACCCCAATATTATCATCTATTAGTCACCCCCCCCCCATGTGTACCCAATATTTCCATCTATTGGTCATCACCCCCCATGTGTACCCAATATTATCATCTATTGGTCATCACCCCCCATGTGTACCCCAATATTATCATCTATTGGTCACCCCCCCATGTGTAACCCAATATTACCATCTATTGGTCATCACCCCCCATGTGTACCCCAATATTATCATCTATTAGTCACCACCCCCCATGTGTACCCCAATATTATCATCTATTGGTCATCACCCCCCATGTGTACCCCAATATTATCATCTATTGGTCATCACCCCCCATGTGTAACCCAAATATTATCATCTATTGGTCACCCCCCATGTGTACCCCAATATTATCATCTATTGGTCATCACCCCCCCCATGTGTACCCCAATATTATCATCTATTAGTCACCACCCCCCATGTGTACCCCAATATTATCATCTATTAGTCACCACCCCCCATGTGTACCCCAATATTATCATCTATTGCTCATCACCCCCCATGTGTACCCCAATATTATCATCTATTGGTCATCACCCCCCATGTGTACCCCAATATTATCATCTATTGGTCATCACCCCCCATGTGTAACCCAATATTATCATCTATTGGTCATCACCCCCCATGTGTACCCCAATATTATCATCTATTGGTCATCACCCCCCATGTGTACCCCAATATTATCATCTATTAGTCCCCCCCCCCCCCATGTGTACCCCAATATTATCATCTATTAGTCACCACCCCCCATGTGTACCCCAATATTATCATCTATTGCTCATCACCCCCCATGTGTACCCCAATATTATCATCTATTGGTCATCACCCCCCATGTGTACCCCAATATTATCATCTATTGGTCATCACCCCCCATGTGTACCCCAATATTATCATCTATTGGTCATCACCTCCCATGTGTACCCCAATATTATCATCTATTGGTCATCACCCCCCCATGTGTACCCCAATATTATCATCTATTGGTCATCACCCCCCATGTGTAACCCAATATTATCATCTATTGGTCATCACCCCCCATGTGTACCCCAATATTATCATCTATTGGTCATCACCCCCCATGTGTAACCCAATATTATCATCTATTGGTCATCACCACCCATGTGTACCCCAATATTATCATCTATTGGTCATCACCCCCCATGTGTAACCCAATATTATCATCTATTGGTCATCATCCCCCATGTGTACCCCAATATTATCATCTATTGGTCATCACCCCCCATGTGTACCCCAATATTATCATCTATTGGTCACCCCCCCATGTGTAACCCAATATTACCATCTATTGGTCATCACCCCCCATGTGTACCCCAATATTATCATCTATTGGTCATCACCCCCCATGTGTAACCCAATATTACCATCTATTGGTCATCACCCCCCATGTGTACCCCAATATTATCATCTATTGGTCATCACCCCCCATGTGTAACCCAATATTATCATCTATTGGTCATCATCCCCCATGTGTACCCCAATATTATCATCTATTGGTCATCACCCCCCATGTGTACCCCAAATATATCTATCTATTGGTCATCACCCCCCATGTGTACCCCAATATTATCATCTATTGGTCATCACCCCCCATGTGTACCCAATATTATCATCTATTGGTCACCACCCCCCATGTGTACCCCAATATTATCATCTATTGGTCACCACCCCCCATGTGTACCCCAATATTATCATCTATTGGTCATCACCCCCCATGTGTACCCCAATATTATCATCTATTGGTCATCACCTCCCATGTGTACCCCAATATTATCATCTATTGGTCATCACCCCCCATGTGTACCCCAATATTATCATCTATTAGTCACCACCCCCCCATGTGTACCCCAATATTATCATCTATTAGTCACCACCCCCCATGTGTACCCCAATATTATCATCTATTGCTCATCACCCCCCATGTGTACCCCAATATTATCATCTATTGGTCATCACCCCCCATGTGTACCCCAATATTATCATCTATTGGTCATCACCCCCCATGTGTACCCCAATATTATCATCTATTGGTCATCACCCCCCATGTGTACCCCAATATTATCATCTATTGGTCATCACCTCCCATGTGTACCCCAATATTATCATCTATTGGTCATCACCCCCCCATGTGTACCCCAATATTATCATCTATTGGTCATCACCCCCCATGTGTAACCCAATATTATCATCTATTGGTCATCACCCCCCATGTGTACCCCAATATTATCATCTATTGGTCATCACCCCCCATGTGTAACCCAATATTATCATCTATTGGTCATCACCACCCATGTGTACCCCAATATTATCATCTATTGGTCATCACCCCCCATGTGTACCCCAATATTATCATCTATTGGTCATCACCCCCCATGTGTAACCCAATATTATCATCTATTGGTCATCATCCCCCATGTGTACCCCAATATTATCATCTATTGGTCATCACCCCCCATGTGTAACCCAATATTATCATCTATTGGTCATCACCCCCCATGTGTACCCCAATATTATCATCTATTGGTCATCACCCCCCATGTGTACCCCAATATTATCATCTATTGGTCATCACCCCCCATGTGTACCCCAATATTATCATCTATTGGTCATCACCCCCCATGTGTAACCCAATATTATCATCTATTGGTCATCACCCCCCATGTGTACCCCAATATTATCATCTATTGGTCATCACCTCCCATGTGTACCCCAATATTATCATCTATTGGTCATCACCCCCCCATGTGTACCCCAATATTATCATCTATTGGTCATCACCCCCCATGTGTAACCCAATATTATCATCTATTGGTCATCACCCCCCATGTGTACCCCAATATTTACATCTATTGGTCATCACCCCCCATGTGTACCCAATATTATCATCTATTGGTCATCACCCCCCATGTGTACCCCAATATTTCCATCTATTGGTCATCACCCCCCATGTGTACCCCAAATATATCTATCTATTGGTCATCACCCCCCATGTGTACCCCAATATTATCATCTATTGGTCATCACCCCCCATGTGTAACTCAAATATATCATCTATTGGTCATCACCCCCCATGTGTACCCCAATATTATCATCTATTGGTCATCACCCCCCCATGTGTACCCCAATATTATCATCTATTGGTCATCACCCCCCCATGTGTAACCCAATATTATCATCTATTGGTCATCACCCCCCATGTGTACCCCAATATTATCATCTATTGGTCATCACCCCCCATGTGTAACCCAATATTATCATCTATTGGTCATCACCACCCATGTGTACCCCAATATTATCATCTATTGGTCATCACCCCCCATGTGTACCCCAATATTATCATCTATTGGTCATCACCCCCCATGTGTAACCCAATATTATCATCTATTGGTCATCATCCCCCATGTGTACCCCAATATTATCATCTATTGGTCATCACCCCCCATGTGTACCCCAATATTATCATCTATTGGTCACCCCCCCATGTGTAACCCAATATTACCATCTATTGGTCATCACCCCCCATGTGTACCCCAATATTATCATCTATTGGTCATCACCCCCCATGTGTAACCCAATATTACCATCTATTGGTCATCACCCCCCATGTGTACCCCAATATTATCATCTATTGGTCATCACCCCCCATGTGTAACCCAATATTATCATCTATTGGTCATCACCCCCCATGTGTACCCCAATATTTACATCTATTGGTCATCACCCCCCATGTGTACCCAATATTATCATCTATTGGTCATCACCCCCCATGTGTACCCCAATATTTCCATCTATTGGTCATCACCCCCCATGTGTACCCCAAATATATCTATCTATTGGTCATCACCCCCCATGTGTACCCCAATATTATCATCTATTGGTCATCACCCCCCATGTGTAACTCAAATATATCATCTATTGGTCATCACCCCCCATGTGTACCCAATATTATCGTCTATTGGTCATCACCCCCCATGTGTACCCCAATATTATCATCTATTGGTCATCACCCCCCATGTGTACCCAATATTATCATCTATTGGTCACCACCCCCCATGTGTACCTCAATATTATCATCTATTGGTCATCACCTCCCATGTGTACCCCAATATTATCATCTATTGGTCATCACCCCCCCATGTGTAACCCAATATTATCATCTATTGGTCATCACCCCCCATGTGTACCCCAAATATATCTATCTATTGGTCATCACCCCCCATGTGTACCCCAATATTATCATCTATTGGTCATCACCCCCCCATGTGTACCCAATATTATCATCTATTGGTCACCACCCCCCATGTGTACCCCAATATTATCATCTATTGGTCATCACCTCCCATGTGTACCCCAATATTATCATCTATTGGTCATCACCCCCCATGTGTACCCCAATATTATCATCTATTGGTCATCACCCCCCATGTGTAACCCAATATTATCATCTATTGGTCATCACCTCCCATGTGTACCCCAATATTTCCATCTATTGGTCATCACCCCCCATGTGTACCCCAATATTTCCATCTATTGGTCATCACCCCCCATGTGTACCCCAATATTATCATCTATTGGTCATCACCCCCCATGTGTACCCCAATATTATCATCTATTGGTCATCACCCCCCATGTGTACCCCAATATTATCATCTATTGGTCATCACCCCCCCATGTGTACCCCAATATTATCATCTATTGGTCATCACCCCCCATGTGTACCCCAATATTATCATCTATTGGTCATCACCCCCCATGTGTACCCCAATATTATCATCTATTGGTCATCACCTCCCATGTGTACCCCAATATTATCATCTATTGGTCATCACCCCCCATGTGTACCCCAATATTATCATCTATTGGTCATCACCCCCCCATGTGTACCCAATATTATCATCTATTGGTCATCACCCCCCATGTGTACCCCAATATTATCATCTATTGGTCATCACCCCCCCCCCATGTGTACCCCAATATTATCATCTATTGGTCATCACCCCCCATGTGTACCCAATATTATCATCTATTGGTCATCACCCCCCCATGTGTACCCAATATTATCATCTATTGGTCATCACCCCCATGTGTAACCCAAATATTATCATCTATTGGTCATCACCCCCCCATGTGTACCCCAATATTATCATCTATTGGTCATCACCCCCCATGTGTACCCCAATATTATCATCTATTGGTCATCACCTCCCATGTGTACCCCAATATTATCATCTATTGGTCATCACCTCCCATGTGTACCCCAATATTTCCATCTATTGGTCATCACCCCCCATGTGTACCCCAATATTTCCATCTATTGGTCATCACCCCCCATGTGTACCCAATATTATCATCTATTGGTCATCACCCCCCATGTGTACCCCAATATTATCATCTATTGGTCACCCCCCCCATGTGTAACCCAAATATTATCATCTATTGGTCATCACCACCCATGTGTACCCCAATATTATCATCTATTGGTCATCAACCCCCATGTGTACCCCAATATTATCATCTATTGGTCATCACCCCCCATGTGTACCCCAATATTATCATCTATTGGTCATCACCCCCCATGTGTACCCCAATATTATCATCTATTGGTCATCACCCCCCATGTGTACCCCAATATTATCATCTATTGGTCATCACCCCCCATGTGTACCCCAATACTATCATCTATTGGTCACCACCCCCCCATGTGTACCCCAATATTATCATCTATTGGTCACCACCCCCCATGTGTAACCCAAATATTTCCATCTATTGGTCATCACCCCCCATGTGTACCCCAATATTATCATCTATTGGTCATCACCCCCCATGTGTACCCCAATATTATCATCTATTGGTCATCACCCCCCATGTGTAACCCAAATATTTCCATCTATTGGTCATCACCCCCCATGTGTACCCCAATATTATCATCTATTGGTCATCACCCCCCATGCAGTGCTGTATTATGGCCTAGGCCGACAAGGCCCAGGCCTAGGGCGGCACTTTGCGGGGGGCGGCGAAAAAGTCCCTCTGTCCTCATCCCATCCTGTCCCTCTGTCCTCATCCCACCCTGTCCCTCTGTCCTCATCCCATCCTGTCCCTCTGTCCTCATCCCATCCTGTCCCTCTGTCCTCATCCCATCCTGTCCCTCTGTCCTCATCTCACCCTGTCCCTCTGTCCTCATCCCACCCTGTCCCTCTGTCCTCATTTCACCCTGTCCCTCTGGCCTCATCGTACCCTGTCCCTCTGGCCTCATCCTACCCTGTCCCTCTGTCCTCATCCCACCCTGTCCCTCTGTCCTCATCCCACCCTGTCACTCTGTCCTCATCCCATCCTGTCCCTCTGTCCTCATCCCACCCTGTCCCTCTGTCCTCATCCCACCCTGTTCCTCTGTCCTCATTTCACCCTGTCCCTCTGGCCTCATCGTACCCTGTCCCTCTGGCCTCATCCTACCCTGTCCCTCTGTCCTCATCCCACCCTGTCCCTCTGTCCTCATCCCACCCTGTCACTCTGTCCTCATCCCATCCTGTCCCTCTGTCCTCATCCCACCCTGTCCCTCTGTCCTCATCCCACCCTGTTCCTCTGTCCTCATTTCACCCTGTCCCTCTGGCCTCATCCTACCCTGTCCCTCTGTCCTCATCCCACTTTGTCCCTCTGTCCTCATCCCATCATGTCCCTCTGTCCTCATCTCATCCTGTCCCTCTGTCCTCATCCCACCCTGTCCCTCTGTCCTCATCCCATCCTGTCCCTCTGTCCTCATCCCACCCTGTCCCTCTGTCCAAATCCCACCCTGTCCCTCTGTCCTCATCCCACCCTGTCCCTCTGTCCTCATCCCATCCTGTCACTCTCTCCTCATCCCACCCTGTCCCTCTGTCCTCATCCCACCCTGTCCCTCTGTCCTCATCCCACCCTGTCCCTCTGTCCTCATCCCATCCTGTCCCTCTGTCCTCATCCCACCCTGTCACTCTGTCCTCATCCCACCATGTCCCTCTGTCCTCATCCCACCCTGTTCCTCTGTCCTCATCCCATCCTGTCCCTCTGTCCTCATCCCATCCTGTCCCTCTGTCCTCATCCCATCATGTCCCTCTGTCCTCATCCCATCCTGTCCCTCTGTCCTCATCCCATCCTGTCCCTCTGTCCTCATCCCATCCTGTCCCTCTGTCCTCATCCCATCCTGTCCCTCTGTCCTCATCCCACCCTGTCCCTCTGTCCTCATCCCACCCTGTCCCTCTGTCCTCATCCCATCCTGTCACTCTGTCCTCATCCCACCCTGTTCCTCTGTCCTCATCCCACCCTGTCCCTCTGGCCTCATCCTACCCTGTCCCTCTGTCCTCATCCCACTTTGTGCCTCTGTCCTCATCCCATCCTGTCCCTCTGTCCTCATCCCATCCTGTCACTCTGTCCTCATCTCATCCTATCCCTCTGTCCTCATCCCATCCTGTCACTCTGTCCTCATCCCATCCTGTCCCTCTGTCCTCATCCCACCCTGTCCCTCTGTCCTCGTCCCATCCTGTCCCTCTGTCCTCATCCCACTTTGTGCCTCTGTCCTCATCCCATCATGTCCCTCTGTCCTCATCTCATTCTGTCCCTCTGTCCTCATCTCATCCTGTCCCTCTGTCCTCATCCCACCCTGTCCCTCTGTCCTCATCCCACCCTGTCCCTCTGTCCTCATCCCACCCTGTCCCTCTGTCCTCATCCCACCCTGTCCCTCTGTCCTCATCCCATCCTGTCCCTCTGTCCTCATCCCACCCTGTTCCTCTGTCCTCATCCCACCCTGTCCCTCTGGCCTCATCCTACCCTGTCCCTCTGTCCTCATCCCACTTTGTGCCTCTGTCCTCATCCCATCATGTCCCTCTGTCTTCATCTCATCCTGTCCCTCTGTCCTCATCCCACCCTGTCCCTCTGTCCTCATCCCATCCTGTCCCTCTGTCCTCATCCCACCCTGTCCCTCTGTCCAAATCCCACCCTGTCCCTCTGTCCTCATCCCACCCTGTCCCTCTGTCCTCATCCCATCCTGTCACTCTCTCCTCATCCCACCCTGTCCCTCTGTCCTCATCCCACCCTGTCCCTCTGTCCTCATCCCACCCTGTCCCTCTGTCCTCATCCCACCCTGTCCCTCTGTCCTCATCCCACCCTGTCCCTCTGTCCTCATCCTACCCTGTCCCTCTGTCCTCATCCCACCCTGTACCTCTGTCCTCATCCCATCCTGTCCCTCTGTCCTCATCCCACCCTGTCCCTCTGTCCTCATCCCACCCTGTCCCTCTGTCCTCATCCCATCCTGTCACTCTGTCCTCATCCCATCCTGTCACTCTGTTCTCATCCCATCCTGTCCCTCTGTCCTCATCCTACCCTGTCCCTCTGTCCTCATCCCACCCTGTCCCTCTGTCCTCATCCCACCCTGTCCCTCTGTCCTCATCCCACCCTGTCCCTCTGTCCTCATCCCACCCTGTCCCTCTGTCCTCATCCCATCCTGTCACTCTGTCCTCATCCCACCCTGTTCCTCTGTCCTCATCCCACCCTGTCCCTCTGGCCTCATCCTACCCTGTCCCTCTGTCCTCATCCCACTTTGTGCCTCTGTCCTCATCCCATCATGTCCCTCTGTCTTCATCTCATCCTGTCCCTCTGTCCTCATCCCACCCTGTCCCTCTGTCCTCATCCCATCCTGTCCCTCTGTCCTCATCCCACCCTGTCCCTCTGTCCAAATCCCACCCTGTCCCTCTGTCCTCATCCCACCCTGTCCCTCTGTCCTCATCCCATCCTGTCACTCTCTCCTCATCCCACCCTGTCCCTCTGTCCTCATCCCACCCTGTCCCTCTGTCCTCATCCCACCCTGTCCCTCTGTCCTCATCCCACCCTGTCCCTCTGTCCTCATCCCACCCTGTCCCTCTGTCCTCATCCCACCCTGTCCCTCTGTCCTCATCCCACCCTGTCCCTCTGTCCTCATCCTACCCTGTCCCTCTGTCCTCATCCTACCCTGTCCCTCTGTCCTCATCCCACCATGTCCCTCTGTCCTCATCCCACCCTGTCCCTCTGGCCTCATCCTACCCTGTCCCTCTGTCCTCATCCCACTTTGTGCCTCTGTCCTCATCCCATCCTGTCCCTCTGTCCTCATCTCATCCTGTCCCTCTGTCCTCATCCCATCCTGTCACTCTGTCCTCATCCCATCCTGTCCCTCTGTCCTCATCCCACCCTGTCCCTCTGTCCTCATCCCATCCTGTCCCTCTGTCCTCATCCTACCCTGTCCCTCTGTCCTCACACCACCCTGTTCCTCTGTCCTCATCCCATCCTGTCCCTCTGTCCTCATCCCACCCTGTCCCTCTGTCCTCATCCCATCCTGTCACTCTGTCCTCATCCCACCCTGTTCCTCTGTCCTCATCCCACACTGTCCCTCTGGCCTCATCCTACCCTGTCCCTCTGTCCTCATCCCACTTTGTGCCTCTGTCCTCATCCCACCATGTCCCTCTGTCTTCATCTCATCCTGTCCTCATCCCACCCTGTCCCTCTGTCCTCATCCCATCCTGTCCCTCTGTCCTCATCCCACCCTGTCCCTCTGTCCAAATCCCACCCTGTCCCTCTGTCCTCATCCCACCCTGTCCCTCTGTCCTCATCCCATCCTGTCACTCTCTCCTCATCCCACCCTGTCCCTCTGTCCTCATCCCACCCTGTCCCTCTGTCCTCATCCCACCCTGTCCCTCTGTCCTCATCCCACCCTGTCCCTCTGTCCTCATCCCACCCTGTCCCTCTGTCCTCATCCCACCCTGTCCCTCTGTCCTCATCCCACCCTGTACCTCTGTCCTCATCCCATCCTGTCCCTCTGTCCTCATCCCACCCTGTCCCTCTGTCCTCATCCCACCCTGTCCCTCTGTCCTCATCCCATCCTGTCACTCTGTCCTCAATCCCATCCTGTCACTCTGTTCTCATCCCATCCTGTCCCTCTGTCCTCATCCCACTCTGTCCCTCTGTCCTCATCCCATCCTGTCACTCTGTCCTCATCCCATCCTGTCCCTCTGTGCTCATCCTACCCTGTCCCTCTGTCCTCATCCCACTTTGTGCCTCTGTCCTCATCCCATCATGTCCCTCTGTCCTCATCCCACCCTGTCCCTCTGTCCTCATCCCACCCTGTCCCTCTGTCCTCATCCCACCCTGTCCCTCTGTCCTCATCCCATCCTGTCACTCTGTCCTCATCCCATCCTGTCCCTCTGTCCTCATCTCATCCTGTCACTCTGTCCTTATCCCACCCTGTCCCTCTGTCCTCATCTCATCCTGTCCCTCTGGCCTCATCCTACCCTGTCCCTCTGTCCTCATCCCATCCTGTCACTCTGTCCTCATCCCACCCTGTCCCTCTGTCCTCATCCCATCCTGTCACTCTGTCCTCATCCCATCCTGTCCCTCTGTCCTCATCTCATCCTGTCCCTCTGTCCTCATCTCATCCTGTCACTCTGTCCTCATCCCATCCTGTCCCTCTGTCCTCACACCACCCTGTCCCTCTGTCCTCATCCCATCCTGTCACTCTGTCCTCATCCCATCCTGTCACTCTGTCCTCATCCCACCCTGTCACTCTGTCCTCATCCCATCCTGTCCCTCTGTCCTCACACCACCCTGTCCCTCTGTCCTCATCTCATCCTGTCACTCTGTCCTCATCCCATCCTGTCCCTCTGTCCTCATCTCATCCTGTCACTCTGTCCTCATCCCATCCTGTCCCTCTGTCCTCACACCACCCTGTCCCTCTGTCCTCATCCCATCCTGTCACTCTGTCCTCATCCCATCCTGTCCCTCTGTCCTCATCTCATCCTGTCCCTCTGTCCTCATCCCACCCTGTCCCTCTGTCCTCATCCCACCCTGTCCCTCTGTCCTCATCCCACCCTGTCACTCTGTCCTCATCCCATCCTGTCCCTCTGTCCTCATCTCATCCTGTCACTCTGTCCTCATCCCATCCTGTCCCTCTGTCCTCACACCACCCTGTCCCTCTGTCCTCATCCCATCCTGTCACTCTGTCCTCATCCCACCCTGTCACTCTGTCCTCATCCCATCCTGTCCCTCTGTCCTCACACCACCCTGTCCCTCTGTCCTCATCTCATCCTGTCACTCTGTCCTCATCCCATCCTGTCCCTCTGTCCTCATCTCATCCTGTCACTCTGTCCTCATCCCATCCTGTCCCTCTGTCCTCACACCACCCTGTCCCTCTGTCCTCATCCCATCCTGTCACTCTGTCCTCATCCCATCCTGTCCCTCTGTCCTCATCTCATCCTGTCCCTCTGTCCTCATCCCACCCTGTCCCTCTGTCCTCATCCCACCCTGTCACTCTGTCCTCATCCCATCCTGTCCCTCTGTCCTCACACCACCCTGTTCCTATGACAGGACGGGTCTTAAAAAGGAAGAGGTGTAGTCTTGACAGGAAGGGGTGCGACATATATAAAGTAAGGGGTGCGCGAGTTTCGTCAGGCCTAGGGCAGCACAAAACCTAAATACACCACTGCCCCCATGTGTAACCCAAATATTTCCATCTATTGGTCATCACCCCCCATGTGTAACCCAATATTACTGTCTGTTGTCTATCACACCCCATGTGTACCATATTATTACCATCTACCCTCCATCCCCCCAATGTGTACGCCACTATTATAGTCCATTGTCTATAGCCCCATCACCACGTGTACCTCACTATTATTGCCCACCCCCCTCGTGTTTACTCCACTATTACCATCTATTGTCCATCCCTCCCCCATGTGTACCCCCAAATGATTGTCCATCACCCCCATGTATACGCTACTATTACTTTCTGTCGCCCATCACCCCCCATCTGTCCTCCCCTATTACTGTCCATTGTACTATCGTCACCCCCCAGTATCTCTTACCCTGAATCAGGACGATGGCCAGGAGCGCGCTCAGTACAATGGTCTTCATGTTGTGATTGCAGGATGATGACTCGGAGATCTTATATCTCTGATGAGCAGCTCCCTCACCCTCCTTAATTAATGCTCCGCCCTGGGTGCGTCTGATGTTTTCCTCGGGATAAGCCTAGACACGTTGTACCAACAAGCGGAGGACCGATTCTCATGTGTTATCAGAAGAGGTGATGACGATTGTACACTTCAGCTGACCTGTGTAGTGGTGGAAGACAATAGGAGCTCTGTATATGTGTGGGGTATATGTGTGGGGTATATTGTATATGTGTGGGGTATATTGTATATGTGTGGGGTATATTGTATATATGTGTGGGGTATATTGTATATGTGTGGGGTATATTGTATATATGTGGGGTATATTGTATATGTGTATGGGGTATATTGTATATGTGTGTGGGGTATATTGTATATGTGTGGGGTATATTGTATATGTGTGTGGGGTATATTGTATATATGTGGGGTATATTGTATATGTGTATGGGGTATATTGTATATGTGTGTGGGGTATATTGTATATGTGTGGGGTATATTGTATGGACCCTGGCAGAGGCAGTATGGGACTTCAGTGTTCCTTACAATGAGTAGTAAAACTGAGGACCACCCAAGGTCCCCCTTCACATCTGAGGGTTCCCCACCACACAGTGCTGACTGGTCCTCCTAGCCACTGATGGGCTCTGTAATGACACCCCGAGTATGAAAGGGGTTAGAGTCGTTTAGGACATTCCATTCCCGAACACAAAGGCAGCTCCCGGACAATCCAACCAGTCGAACAGGAAACCCATACGAATAATTCTCCCCCAAATACGAGACGAAGCTCCGTCTTGAGGGTCAAGCAGAAATTAGTCTTTATTGAAAGCAATACAAAGCAGAGACATGACTTTTAGGACAGACTTGCCGTCTTGTAGCTCAGAAGACACAATCAACATTATCATAAATCAACACAGAACTCCTTCATACAATGGGTGAAAGAGAAGCCACACTAGACTCATTTACATTCCAACAGACAACAGACAGACACGTGATTGGAGTTGACATCAGCACCTCCTAACACTATGAATCAGTCAGTCTTTCTAATATGGAATATACAGGGTTCCATTTTAAGTAACCCAAGCCACATTCTTAATGTCCATTATTTTCTTGCTCACCCTGTGCCCCTAATAGACACAGGGTGACTTAGACATAAGAGGGCCTGGGGAAGCTGAAACAAGGCTATCCCATACTTTCCAAGGGATTCTGGGTTCCACGGGCCCTCCCGTCACATCTCTCCCCTTTCGGGAGAAAACTAACACAGGCGGAGACCCCAGATGGGTTGACTCCGAAGTTAGTCAGTAGTTCCAGTCCTCTAATGACGGTATCCACACAGTACCCTAAGCAAATTGCTCCAAACAGAGCATTACTCATCCAGCCAACCTCTGCCTCTCTCAGAGAACATACCCGCTGCGGGGGAGAGGCCTGGACTGGCCCTTCTCCCTGGAGTTCTTTCAGCCTCTGGAGAGAAGACAGGGTGACTGGGCTCAGTCCGTCATGCTGTTGGGGATCGATGGCCGACTGCCCAGCATCCCTGGGGTATAAAGCAAAGGGAGCCCCACCCTGCTGCTGAGCAGAGTCTAGCAGCTGTCTGTAGGCGATCTCCAGCTCCCATTTCTGGACGGCCAGAAACTCCAAATCTTCCTGTAACCAGTGCCCTTCCGAGACATTCAGTCTTCGCTCTCTGTGCTCCATTATTTCCTCCAAACGCCATTCCCGATCACTCCCAAAGTCAGGATCACTGGACATCCTCCAATACAATAGTCCCAGGCCATCATAGTCATAGCCTTCCGTGGGGCTGTCATCCGCTGACCACGGGCACTCTTGGGCTACATACCACCGGAGGGCTCTGTAGCTCTCGTCCAACCGCATCTCTGCCCGGATCAGCCTGCTTAACTCGGCTGTCCACTCCTGCTTTGGTTGTTCCCCCAATAACAGCATTCGTGCGTCATACTGCGACCAGTACCTTACATGGAAGGAGGGGAGGACCTTCCCCTGGTGTTGGAGCTCGAGAGCTAGCGCTTCCTTCCAGAGTTGGCAACGGATCACATCCGACCATCCCAGCAGGGCCTCCTCTGATACTGGTCCTCTGTGCTGTATCCGCATCTCTTGTAACCTCCTTCTGAATTCTCTTTTCCATGGCGGCTGGTATCTGTACCTCTCCTCTCTCTTCAGTTGGTGCTGCTGTGACTTCTGCTGCTGCAGCACCTCTTTGATGTAGCTAAGTGGCATCCACAGCCGCTATAACTAGGTCTATGATCTCCGCTGGAGGGTTAGGACCATACTGTGCCAGTCTTAAGTTAACAGCCCCTTTAAAACTTGCCTCTTCGGGTGTCCTGTCTGTTACGCTGGGCCTTTCGGTTATGTTGGGTCTTTCGGCTCTATCCTTTTTGACTAGTTCTGCGATACTGTCCCTCTTCTTACGGTTGTTGGCTGGTCTGCCCCGGTTCTCCAGTAAGTCCTTGAGGGTAGAAGCGCTTTAGCCATTCATACTGAGCCTCCATTGGCCTGTGTACACTTGTAGCTGTCCTTCTGGCGATGGAATCCTCCCGCTGCTTGCCACCAATTGTGACAACACCCCGAGTATGAAAGGGGTTAAAGTCATTTAGGACATTCCATTCCCGAACACAAAGGCAGCTACCAGACACTCCAATCAACCAAACAAGAAACCCATACAAATAATTCTCCCCCAAATACGAGACAAAGCTCAGTTTTGAGGGTCAAGCAGGAATGAGTCTTTATTGAAAGCAATACAAGTTTTATACACAGTGAAAAGAGGAGGTGCCTACCTCCTGCTCATATTACTCTGGAAATACACCTGTGACCAGGAACCTAATTAACATGAGCTCATGTCCTTTAGCCCAGACTTGCCGTCTTGTAGCTCAGAAGACACAATTAACATTATCACTAGGGTTGTCCCGATACCACTTTTTTAGGACTGAGTACAAGTACCGATACTTTTTTTTATGTACTCGCCAATACCGATACTTTTTTTTAAATGTGTCCCCAAATGCAGCCATGTCCCCCCACAAATGCAGCCATGTCCCCCCACATATGCAGCCATGTCCCCCACAAATGCAGCCATGTCCCCCCACAAATGCAGCCATGTCCCCCCCACAAATGCAGCCATGTCCCCAAACATATGCAGCCATATCCCCAAACATATTGCAGCCATGTCCCCCATATAACCAGCCATGTCCCCCACATATCCAGCCATGTCCCCCGTATATCCAGCAATGTCCCCGTATATCCAGCATTGTCCCCAGTATATCCAGCATTGTCCCCAGTATATCCAGCAATGTCCCCAGTATATCCAGCAATGTCCCCAGTATATCCAGCAATGTCCCCAGTATATCCTCCAGCAATGTCCCCAGTATATCCTCCAGCAATGTCCCCAGTATATCCTCCAGCAATGTCCCCCGTACCTGTTATGATGCCGCCGCTGCCACGTTAATCACTGCGGCGCGTGGAACATTTCAGACAGCTTTCTTTTCAACAGCTGTTTTCCCTGGGGGAGTGTCTATGCGCGGCAGGGAAAACAGCTATTCAAACGAAAGCTGTCTGTAATGTTCCCCGCGCCGCGGTGATTAACGTGGCGGCGGCGGTGATGGCGTCGGCAGCGGTGGTGGCGGCGGGGGGGGGGTAAGTATTCTATTTTAGTATCGGCGGTATTAGCGGGAGTACGAGTACTCCCGCTAATACTCGGTATCGGTCCCGATACCGATACTGGTATCGGTATCGGGACAACCCTAATTATCACAAATCGACACAGAACTCCTTCACACAATGCAGGGTTAATTAGCCCAGACTATAATGACTGAAAGAGAAGCCACACTAGACTTATTTACATTGGCCCAGATTCAGGTAGCAATTGTGCCTGTGTAACCATAGTTACGCAGCGCAATTGCTGACTTGCGCCGGCGTAACGAGTTCTCCTGATTCAGAGAACTCGTTACGCCGACTGCAGCCTAAAATCTGCGTGGCATAAGGCTCTTATGCCACGCAGATTTTAGGCTGCATTCTAGCGATGACCGCTAGGGGGCGCTCCCATTGTGATCTGTGTATAGTATGCAAATTGCATACTAACACCGATTCACAACGTTGCGCGAGCCCTGCGTACGCAAATGACGTAGTTTGCGTACGTCGGGTTTCGCGTAACGTTACACATCCTAATAGCAGGCGCAGCCAATGCTATAGGATACCCGGCGTTCCCGCGTCGCGACGTTCGAAGTTTACGTTGTTTGCGTAAGTGAATCGTGAATGGCGCTGGACGCCATTCACGTTCACTTTGAAGCAAATGACGTCCTTGCGACGTCATTTGCCGCAATGCACGTCGGGAAAGTTTCCCGACGGAGCATGCGCTGTACGCTCGGCGTGGGAGCGCGCCTAATTTAAATGATTCCCGCCCCCGGCGGGATCATTTACATTGCGCGCGCTTACGCCGGGCAATTTTGCTGGCGCGCCCTCGCAATTTACGGAGCTACTGCTCCGTGAATCGAGGGCAGCGCAAATTATTTGCGGGGGCGTAGGGCAAAATCGTTGCCCTGTGCCTCCGCAAATAATGCGCAAGTCGTACCTGAATCCGGGACATTATAACAGACAGACAGGTGGCTGGAGTTGACATCAGCACCTCCTAACAGTATGAATCAGTCAGTCTTTCTAATATGGCGTATACAGGGTTCCATTTTAAGTAACCAAAGCCACATTCTTATTGTCCAGGAGCATGGGGAGCTGAAACAGGGGTATCCCATACTTTCCAAGGGATTCTGGTTTCCCCGGGCCCTCCCATCACAGGCTCCAAGTAGGTCAGCAGGGTTACCATTCTGCATTGTGCCTATATCGGCTAATCACTGGTCCTGAGGTGATCAGTATCTGGGACTGACCTTTGTAGGGGTTCTCTTCCCGGGGCCTCTGCCCAGATGGGTTAGGTGTTGAGAGGTCATCTTCTTCAATGTTGGACTACGAATATGAACGTTACTCTAGAATTAGGAGAGTCTCTGGGGCCCCACATAATAGAAGAGGTGAGTGACTGCCCAAGGGAACCTTCTCAGATGTCCACCATGATACCTCTAGAGCCTAGACTACGGAATCCTACCTAGTCTGTGAGGACGGGGAGACCCTTCTGTGGAGGTACAGAGACCAGGCCTGAGATCTGTGAAATTTGGGGTGTCCTGTGTCCCCTCACCCTCCTTTCTATGGAGTTCTAAACATGAACCCTTATGACATTCTCCACTCAATATACAAATATAATCCAGGCGGTGGAAGTTCCGGGGGAAAATCCGGAAAGGTACCTGGACTGGACATCTCCTGTGGTCCCCCACACCTTCCAAGGGGCAGATCCTAGATCTCCAGCGTGGTGTTACCATAGTAATCACTAGGGGGGGGCAGAATTCTCTTTACACTGATAGCTTGTATACATCAGAGTACCCCTTAACATGAAATGTGCCCATCAGAGTATCCCTTAACATAAAATATACCTATCAGCCTGCCCCTAACATAAAATAAGGGGCATGCTGATGGACACATTTTAATTTAAGGGGACACACTTATGGGCACATATTATGTTGAGGGAGCACTCTGATGGGGACACCTAATGTAAGGGTTCATTCTGACAGGAAAAGCTAATGTAAGGTGGCACTGTAATGCGGACTCCTAATGTAAAGGGGCACTCCGAAGGGGATCCCTGATGTAAAGGGGCACTCTGATGGGGACACCTGATGTAAAGGGGCACTGTGATGGGGACACCTGATGTAAGGTGGTGATGTGATGAGACACCTGATGTAAAGGGGCACTCTGATGGGGACACCTGATATAAAGGGGCACTGTGATGGGGACACCTGATGTAAGGTGGTGATGTGATGAGACACCTGATGTAAGGGGGTACTCTGATGGGGACACCTGATGTAAAGGGGCACTGTGATGGGGACACCTGATGTAAGGTGGTGATGTGATGAGACACCTGATGTAAGGGGGCACTCTGATGGGGACCTCGATCTAAGGGGGCACTCTGATGGGGCCTCGATCTAAGGGGGCACTCTGATGAGGACCTTGATGTAAAGTGGCACTCTGATGGGGACCCCTGATGTAAAAGGGAAAATTGATGGGCACACCTAATGTAAAGGAACACTCTGATGGGGACCTCGATGTAAGGGGGCACTCTGATGGGGACCCTGATGTAAGGGGGCACTCTGATGGGAACCCCAATGTAAGGGGGCACTCTGATGGGGACCCCGATGTAAGGGGGTACTCTGATGGGGACCTCGATGTAAGGGGGCACTCTGATGGGGACCTCAATGTAACGGGACACTCTGATGGGGACCTCGATGAAAGGGGGCACTCTGATGGGGACCTCGATGTAACGGGACACTCTGATGGGGACCCCTGAGAATTAAAAATAATGCAGCGCTTATAAAAACAACAAATAAAGTCCATAAATTGGTGAATCAATGATAACAAAAATTGTGTCAAACAAAAAATCCAATTTGTACCCTTTCCCCCCTTCCAAACGTTACTTTTTATGGGATGCCCTTGCTGGGCTCAGGAGCACCCTTTGTGTAAATTGCCAGCCATAGGGACAGGCTGGATGTTGGGGGGGGGGGGAGTGAGTGTAGCTACGTGATAGGGTTTTCTTAGGTTAGGTACATTTTCAGGCTTGGCTGTGTGTTTTT
Source organism: Rana temporaria (assembly GCF_905171775.1). Lineage (NCBI taxonomy): Eukaryota > Metazoa > Chordata > Amphibia > Anura > Ranidae > Rana > Rana temporaria. The sequence goes on from NC_053494.1 coordinate 777,832, forward strand.
CTGGGTCGAGTGAGTGACACCGGTAGGCTGGGTGACTCAGCAGCAGCTTCTCTAGTAACTCCTCCCTGCTTGATGGAGACTTGGAGAAGATTCCTGAAGCAGTTGGGAGGGGTCTAGGAGGAGCTGGCTGCGGTGCTCCTGCTTCACCACCAACAACAGCTTCACCTGAAAGTCCTTGTGTAGGCCGAAAAGCCCAGGACTCTTCTGGGCAGTGGCAGCTGGTGTTTTTTTTGTTTGGGGGGGCAAACAACCAGTCCCCCCCCCCACGTGGCACCTCAAACCTCTCTCCCCTGATGTCTGCACTTACCCGTTCGGCGGTGGGCACATTGTGGATCGGTGAGCACATCAGGCAAGGGGACAGGATGCAGCGGGTATCTGTCTCCTGTGTCCTCTTCTCTTGTGAGATCACGGCGGAACGGTAACGGCAGAAGAAGAGGTCCCATGGCCTACACCTGCTTCTACTGCCATTACTATTGCTGATCCTGATGTTGTGACTGTTTCGTTCACCACTGCCATCAGCATGTCATCGACTGCTACTCCGATGGTGTCGCCAGGGGTAAGCGACACCGAAAGCAAAGAGAATATACCTGCTGTAAAGGTGGATGCTGCTACTGAAACAGTATGCATGGCGGTGGTCCCCGCTTGGCTCACCTCTGGGAAAATGGGTCCCGTCAAGGTCTCCCACGGCTGTGGACAAGGCCTACCGATGTGTGGACATGACAAAGGTTCCAGGGAGAGCGTTTCCCCTGGCCAAGATAAATCCAAACCCAAGGACAAGGTCAGTACACTTGTTAAAGAACGTGTCTGTCTGCCTGCTGAAGAGTACCACACCTCTGAGATTGACTCTTCCTCCGATGTGGGGGATGATCAGTGGTTTGAGCCGGAGCTGCCTGAGTCACAATGCGGCAGAAACTCCCGTGCTTCCAAACCCTGCAAGCATAAGAGACGTTCCAGGGATTCCGCGCCACAGGCGGATGTCCCGCAGTTAACTTGGGGAGTTGCGGTGCCAAGCACCAGTGTCACTAGAGAGACTGCTCCAATACCCGCTGCATTGCCTGTTGCGAAAAGAGAACCTGATGCCATTGTTATGTCAGGACTTGGACACCCCCGTACCATACCGAAACTGGCTCGGCTTCAGCGCATAGTAATGAAGAAGGTGGCCCAGGATTACGGGTGGGAATTCCCCTACGTGCCCCCAGCTCTCATGACACTAATTGAGGAAATGAGAGAGGAGTGGTGCAAGGATGCAATTTGGGAATATCTGGAAGTACCGAAGGCCGATCGCGGCACTGAGTATGCTTTCATCTGTACCGGCCACCGGTTTGACGGTTGCCTAAAGGAATGGAGCCCTGGTCGGTACATCTACAGTGACAGAGTGGTCATCAAGAGTCCCGGAAAAGTGGATCGAGTTTATTCAATTACCACAATGAATGGCCAAGGGGACATCCTCACTTTGCCGGATCCTAGATTTTACTTGTAGGACCAATACCTACAGTGTCATTTCTTTGTTGTTGCTGCTATTTGAAGGAATCATGGACGGGAGCGATCATCCCTTTTCAGTTTTTGTTTTCATTTTTCCACCGGATCCCGTTGTCTGTGTCAGTACAGAGACTCGATCTATGGGAGGATGGACTGCTCAATTCTATCTCTTGCGTGTCCTCCAATCTCGCAATGTTCTGGAGCCAGGGCAGCCACGCACGCGTGCTGGTGGGAGCGCGACGCATGACGTCACTCCTCCCAGGTCTCCAGCTTCTGGGCAGGGGGTGACGCGGTGCGCCGCGGCACCCGGAGGAACGCACTATTCAGTCCCTGGCGAGATGTGGCATTGATTGCGCACTTCGCCAGCTGGGGGATTGTTATGCAACACCGCCCCTATTTAAGGGCTGGGTCTTGGCTGGCTCAGTCAGGAGCGTTCACTGATGAGGAGTGGAGACACCAACAGTCTCCTGAACAAGGTCATTTTAATAGTTTTCATTTTCATGTTCTCCTTGTGGGGATTTTCTGCCGGCCTCTGCGAAATGCGGTGTTTTTACACGCAGCATGCCATAACTAGACCTTTTTGTGTATATACAGATCTTCAGGCTGTCCCAACATTTGGACTGCCAAGCCAGTGGAGCTATCCTTGGGACCTTTTTCCGGTCTATCTTATGTCCAACACTTGGTGGTGTTGATCAATTGGTGGCCCTAGAAAAAGATTTCTTCTCTCTGGTCAATGATTCTGTGCCGACATCTACCATCATGGGGCGACTCATCCTCTCCAACTATACAAGATGTTTTAGAGGTAAACAACATACATGATAATGGTGAATGTAACGGAATGGCCCGTGACACCCAGAGACCTTTGAAGGATGTGGGGTACTCCTGTGCCAGCTTCACTAATGACTCTTGGGTCTAGGGTGACCCTGTGCCCCTTTTGGGCATAGGATGGCTGAGAAATGATAATTCATTTATTGCAGGAGATCTTAGAATATTACAAGTTGTTCCTTATGAACAGGTCAATAGACTCCTAAGATATTCCATTGTCCATTGTGTGATGCTAATACTGTTTTGTGTCCATTGTGCTAATTAAGTCTGTAAAGGTCAGATGTCTAACTTTGAGGTGTTAATTGAGTCTGGCTTCTGAAAGACCTTTCATCGTGGATGCTAATGACACTGTATGGTGTGAAAAGCCTATTGGTGATCAGGTGTGAATAGCTTATTGTCGGAGACAGAACGTCTGACATAGGAATGTGTATTATGCAGGTGAATCGCTTATTGTCGGAGTCAGGACGTCTGGGGGATAATTAACTCATCTGAATGTCATTATCTAAAAGAATGTGTATTGTGTAGCAGGTGAGAATAGCTTATCGCGGAGTCAGAAAGTCTAAGATGTGTATTGAGGGGGACTCATTAGCACCCATTGTGTGATGTTGTGGGTGGAGTGTGTCATTGTCCCTTTGATTACTACAGCATGCTTTCTAACTGTATATAAGAAACCTGAGTTTACCATTAAAGTCATTCTGTTTGGAACCAGAGAACAGAGCTGTGTGTGTCTCATTCTTCTGGGGGAAATCCAATGGGTCCTGTCTGCTGGATTGTGGAGTGTCGGAAGCTGTCTTGGGTTGGTGGAATGGAATATCGTAACGGCGTTAACCCCTGACCATTACACTCGGTATCTCTTCTTATTCTGTATGTATGGACTCTGCACAGTACTACTTACATTTATATATTTTACATATTTGATATCTGGATGACAATGACAGATTTTCAGACACAGAAGTTCTTTAATCCGAGTTTATTGAATTTCAATACATTGGTGAAGTCCTTGTCTCTCTCCTCCTGGTGGCTCTCTCAGGCGTTGCACAGGGGCTCCTGGCAGCACTCTACTGTGATTTTGAGATTCCCCTTCATTTTCTTCTGTTTTTCTTCCTCACATTTTACTTTGGTGCTGCAACCACGTCCCCAGACTGGAGGAAAGACATCAGGGGGGTCAGTAGGTGATGGTCTGGGGGTATAGAGTGTGTGGGTTGGGGTAGGGCGGTGGAGATTGGTGGGGGGGTCAGTAGGGGGGTACAGAGTGTGTGGGTTGGGGTAGGGAGGAGATCGGGGGGGTTAGGTGATGGTCTGGGTATAGGGGTACAGAGTGTGTGAGTTGGGGTAGGGAGGAGATTGGGGGGGGGGTCAGGTGATGGTCTGGGGGTACAGAGTGTGTGGGTTGGGGTATGGAGGTTAGTGGTGGGGGTCAGGTGATGGTCTGGGTGTGGGGGGTACAGAGTGTGTGGGTTGGGGTAGGGAGGAGATCTGGGGGGGGGTGTCAGGTGATGGTCTGGGTATGGGGGGTACAGAGTGCGTGGGTTGGGGTAGGGAGGAGATCGGGGGGGTCAGGTGATGGTCTGGGTATGGGGGTACAGAGTGTGTGGGTTGGGGTATGGAGGAGGTTAGGGGTGGGGGTAGAGATTTTAGAAAGGGGGGTTTAATGGGGTTAGGAGTGGGGGGAGGAATCTCATGGGGTGCGGGGGTGTAATGGAGGCTGCTTACCCATAATGTCCTTGGCGTATTTGGCGTAGTAGTTGTACTTGTTCTCGGTCCCGCTGGGGTCAGTGATGGGTCGGTGGATCTTCACACAGGTGTCCTGGGTACTCGCACAGTCCGTCTCATTGTGACGTTTGCACCCCTCCGGCATCTCACATACATGACATCTCAGTGCTGAGGATGGAGAGAGAATTAGGAGACTCGGCCTCCAATATAGATCATTGTATATAGAGGTACCATTCAGAATCGGGGAGGAGGCCAATGCAGAATGAAGACAGGAAAAAGCCTTAGAATGGGCATAGAGCTCATTGGCGGCTAGAAGAGGCTTGGAGGTGAGACCAAAAGAAGAGACATGCAGGTCAGTGGAGTCTGGGATGGAGGGTTTGGAAAGTGGAGTGTAGAGGCTGGGATGGAGGGTGAGGAGAGTAGAGGGCGGAGGCTGGGATGGAGGGTGAGGAGAGTAGAGGGCGGAGGCTGGGATGGAGGGTGAGGAGAGTAGAGGGTGGAGGCTGGGATGGAGGGTAAGGAAAGTAGAGAGTGGAGGCTGGGATGGAGGGTGAGGAGAGTAGAGATTGGAGGCTGGGATGGAGGGAGCAGTGGAGGCTGGGATGGAAGAGATAGTGGAGGCTGGGATGGAAGAGATAGTGGAGGCTGAGATAGAGGAAGCAGGGAAGGCTGGGATGGAGGAAGCAGTGGAGGCTGGGATGGAAGAGATAGTGGAGGCTGGGATGGAAGAGATAGTGGAGGCTGAGATAGAGGAAGCAGTGGAAGCTGGGATGGAGGAAGGAATGGGAAGGATGCAGAAACTGTTGGAGGCCAGGAAGTGTGACACAGACAGAGGTAGAGAAGGTCGCTCTGAAGTTTCGTATTTTACTTACGGGATTTTGCTGTGGCTGCGGACTCCACCACTAGGAGAAAAGAGAAGATGAATTTAGTATCCCGGGTATGACCCCGGATATCACTCTGTTCCCTGTATCTCCCCTCCCCCTCCCTATCACAGGGGGCACTCCTGGCTCTGCTCGGCCTCATTCCTGGAGTAGCACTGGTAGGAACCTCTCTGGAGGCCCTTGTGTATGAGACCTCCTAACCCCATACAATGGTCACCTCTCAGCAGCATGCCAGAGAATCGGCAGTGGAAACTCCGGAGATTGCCGTCTCCAAAGCTGAAGTGCTGATAACAGGGAAGAGCTCTGCTAACCTCTGCCCAACACCAACAGCAGCTTCAGCCTCCCTGAGAGGAGAGGCAGTTGGCCTTTCTCCCACAATACTGATAGAGACGTGGGATTTTCTGCAAGCAGCATCTGTGGAGTCAGCAGAAACTTCTGCAGCTGAAGCGCTGACACCTGGACAGAGGGCCCAAGACCTCTGCCCCACACCTGCGGCAGTTCCAGAGGCCCAGGGTGAGGAGGTGGTGGTCACTCCCAAGCAGCAGATCAGGACCCAAGGAGAGAATGCAATCGGCACCTCACAACGGCAGCTTGATCTGGTGTCGGTGGATGGGCCTGCGGTGTCCACAATCCTAAACCCAGCAGAAGTGCTGGCAACTGGGCATAGTGCTACCAACCTGTGCCCAGCACCGGCAACAACTACAGAGTTCCAGGGAGCTGGGAATGTGGGGTCCTCAGCTGAAGTGCTAACAGGGCAGTGCTACTGGCCCCTACACACAACTGGAGCTGATATCGGGGGGTGGGACTGCGGTCTCCACTCACAGCCACCCAGCAGAAGGGCTGGCAACAGGGCGGAGTCCTGCTGGCCTCTGCCCTCAACTAACAGAGGACAGATTTTCTGTGAAGGTGGATGGGACTCTAGTCTTCACCTATATACCCCAGGGATGGGGGGCAGTCGGCCCAGATAGCCAACAGCATGACGGAGTGAGCCCAGTCACTTTGTCTTCTCCCCCCGGCTGAAAGGACTCCAGGGAGAAGGGCCAGTCCAGGCCTCTCCCCAGCAGCGGGTATGTTCTCTGAGAGAGGCGGAGGTTGGCTGGGTGAGTAATGCTCTGTTGGGACAATTTATTTGGGGTACTGTGTGGTTACGGGCATTGGAGGACTGGAACTACTGACTAACTTCGGAGTCAACCCGTCTGGGGTCTCCTCCTGCGTTAGTCTCCTGCCTGGGGAGATGTGTGACGGGAGGTCACTTTGGGTGGGGGGTTTGTGTGGCTCAGCTTACCTTGGAGAGCTTTGGAAACTCTGTGTCCAGCTTCCCCGACCCTCTTATGTGTAGATCCCCCCTGTGTCTCTAATAGGGGTACAGGGGGACTGAGAACCCCACTATGATCTGTGCTAGTCACACTCAATGTTGTATATATTGTGTGTTGTCTGTTGTGGACTCTTTGCTGGGATGGTTTGGGGTGTGACTGTATTCTATTGTCTATTGTGGTGTCTGCCTCAAATATTATGGGATGTGTGAGTGTCTTACTGTGTGGAAAGAGGGAGGGGGGATTCCTCCAGCAGCCCCCCTGCTGATAAGACTGTTTACCGATGAGAAGTTTGAACCCACCTGACCTGTGTGTCCATTGCCATTGGACAGTTTAACCCGCCCTGTTTTCCAACGGTGGGGGGAGGAGTCTCAGAGTTATTTATCTGTTGTGTCCATGTGTGATAATAAAACATTTTTTGTTGTTGTTTGCCCCTCTACACTGGTGTTGCGGCTGGTGACTGGGGGGGCTAAAGAGTGTTGGATGGGGCTGGTTCTGGACAGAGGAAGCATTGATGGTGGACATAGTCCTGGGTTCGTCACAGTAAGTATACAGCCTGTATGGGTGAGGGCGGGGCAGTGCCGTCCCCTGAGGGCACCTGCCTACCAAACCAGATCCTGGTGCGGGTCCACGCCCTGACCCCAATTGGAGGGCGTGGGAACCCTCTGGGTGCGTCACATGGCCTCGGGGCAGGGCGGGGTCTTGCACAATCTTCTGGGGGTTGGGTTTAGGTTTGGATATTTTTGGCCACGCCCAGATTCAGAGACAAAACTTAGAAACTTTTATTTTTGGAAAGGGTGGAAGAGCCGGACTAAATGTCTGGCAATGAAAACTTCCTGAGGGCTGGGGGAGGGGAAGGAGCTGCATGGAGTGTGTCTGGAAGGGCGAAGAATGACAAACTCCATCCTGCTCTTGTTTGCAACTATTTCCTATAGGGGGCTCATCAGCTATGGGTTCACTACAAGGACCAGCATGCACTCTCACCTCGACTGTTTATTGTCCATCACCCCCCCCCCCATGTGTAACCCAAATATATCCATCTATTGGTCATCACCCCCCATGTGTACCCCAATATTATCATCTATTGGTCATCACCCCCCATGTGTAACCCAATATTATCATCTATTGGTCATCACCCCCCATGTGTACCCAATATTATCAACTATTGGTCATCACCCCCCATGTGTACCCAATATTATCATCTATTGGTCACCACCCCCCCATGTGTAACCCAATATTATCATCTATTGGTCACCCCCCCCCCCCATGTGTAACCCAATATTATCATCTATTGGTCATCACCCCCCATGTGTAACACAATATTATCATCTATTGGTCATCACCCCCCATGTGTACCCCAATATTATCATCTATTGGTCATCACCTCCCATGTGTACCCAATATTATCATCTATTGGTCATCACCCCCCATGTGTACCCCAATATTATCAACTATTGGTCATCACCTCCCATGTGTACCCAATATTATCATCTATTGGTCATCACCCCCCATGTGTACCCCAATATTTCCATCTATTGGTCATCACCCCCCCATGTGTAACCAATATTATCATCTATTGGTCATCACCCCCCATGTGTACCCCAATATTATCATCTATTGGTCATCACCCCCCATGTGTACCCCAATATTATCATCTATTGGTCATCACCCCCCATGTGTACCCCAATATTATCATCTATTGGTCACCCCCCCCCCCATGTGTAACCCAATATAACTGTCTGTTGTCTATCACCCCCCATGTGTACCCCAATATTATTACCATCTACCCTCCATCCCCCCAATGTGTACGCCACTATTATAGTCCATGGTCTATCGCCCCGCCACCACGTGTACCTCACTATTATTGCCCACCCCCCTCGTGTTTACTCCACTATTACCATCTATTGTCCATCCCTCCCCCATGTGTACCCCCAAATGATTGTCCATCACCCCCATGTATACGCTACTATTACTGTCTGTCGCCCATCACCCCCCATCTGTCCTCCCCTATTACTGTCCATTGTACTATCGTCACCCCCCAGTATCTCTTACCCTGAATCAGGACGATGGCCAGGAGCACGCTCAGTACAATGGTCTTCATGTTGTGATTGCAGGATGATGACTCGGAGATCTTATATCTCTGATGAGCAGCTCCCTCACCCTCCTTAATTAATGCTCCGCCCTGGGTGCGTCTGATGTTTTCCTCGGGATAAGCCTAGACACGTTGTACCAACAAGCGGAGGACCGATTCTCATGTGTTATCAGAAGAGGTGATGACGATTGTACACTTCAGCTGACCTGTGTGGTGGTGGAAGACAATAGGAGCTCTGTATATGTGTGGGGTATATTGTATATGTGTGGGGTATATTGTATATATGTGTGGGGTATATTGTATATATGTGTGGGGTATATTGTATATATGTGTGAGGTATATTGTATATGTGTGGGGTATATTGTATGGACCCTGGCAGAGGCAGTATGGGACTTCAGTGTTCCTTACAATGAGTAGTAAGGCTGAGGACCACCCAAGGTCCCCCTTCACATCTGAGGGTTCCCCACCACACAGTGCTGACTGGTCCTCCTAGCCACTGATGGGCTCCAAGTAGGTCAGCAGGGTTACCATTCTGCATTGTGGCCTCTGCCCAGATGGGTTAGGTGTTGAGAGGTCATCTTCTTCAATGTTGGACTACATATGGAGAATGTAACGGTCAGGGGTTAACGCCGTTACGATATTCCATTCCACCAACCCAAGACAGCTTCCGACACTCCACCATCCAGCAGACAGGACCCATTGGATTTCCCCCCAGAATAACGAGACACAGCTCTGTCCTCTGGTTCCAAACAGATAGACTTTAATGGTAAACTCAGGTTTCTTATATACAGTTAGAAAGCATGCTGCAGTAATCAGCAGGACAATGACACCCTCCACCCACAACATCACACAATGGGTGCTAACGAGTCCCCCACAAACCACATCTTAGACAGACTTTCTGACTCAGCGATAAGCTATTCTCACCAGCTACACAATCCACATTCCTTTAGTGAACATAAGTCAGACGTCTGACCAGAGTGTGTTACCTCACAACACATATTATCATCAATAGAACTTTCACACAATACAGGGTTAGTTAGCATAGCACCATGAAATATCTTAGGAGCAAGACTTAATTAACACAATAGACAATAGAATGCAATCACAGCAAGCTTCCATCACTACAGCCAGGTAGCTGGAGGTGATTAACATCAATTAACATCTCAACAGTCTATGTTCCACATTGAAGGAGACACTCTATTGACCTGTTGTGTTCAGAATGAACAACTTGTAATATTTCAAGATCTCCTGCAATACATGAATTATCATTACTGTCCCATCTCATGTAATCCATGATATCAGTTCTCAGTCATCCTATGCCCCTAGTGGACATAGGATGACCCTAGACACAAGAGTCATTGGTGAAGCTGACACAGGAGTACCCCACATCCTTCAAGAGCCTCTGGGTCCCACGGGCCATTCTGTTACATCTCTCCCGTTTCGGTGGGAGACTAACACAGGAGGCGACCCCAGACGGGTTGACTCCGAAGTTAGTCCATAGTTCCATTCCTCCAATGCTGGTATCCATACCGTACCCCAAATAAATGGCTCCAAACAGAGCATTACTCACCCCGCCAACCTCTGCCTCTCTCAGAGAACCTGCCTTCCGCTGGGGAGAGGCCTGGACTGGCCCTTCTCCCTGGAGTCCTTTCAGCCGCTGGAGAGAAGACAGGGTGACTGGGCTCAGTCCATCATGCTGTTGGGGATCTGGGCCAACTGCCCCCCATCCCTGGGGTATACCAGTGGAGACTGAAGTCCCATCCACTGGTGGTAGGTGAAAATCCCCCGACATCAGCTCAAGCTGCAGTGGTGTGCAGCGGCCAGTAGCATTCTGCCCCGCTGCCAGTGATTCAGCTGGGAGTAAAAGCTTTACAACCTCAGCTTGTTGCTGGAGAGAGGGGCCAACTTCCCCGGCTCCCTGGAACTCCACAGTTGGTTCTGGTGCTGGACAGAGATTGGTAGCACTCCTGCTGGGGATGCATAATTCATAACATCCTCTGAACGGTCCATTAAGTCCATGCATTCTGTAATCTGTGGCTAGGGAGATGAGCCAACTGCCCTAGCCCCCTGGAACTCCACATCATCCGCTTCGGCTTTAGGAATGGCAATCTCCATATTTTCCACTGTCGATTCATCAGCCAGGATTTTAGAGTTGTCATCTGAAATTTCCTCATAGTCCCAGGCACCGGGAGCCCCACCCTGCTGCTGAGCAGAGTCTAGCAGCTGTCTGTAGGCGATCTCCAGCTCCCATTCCTGAATGGCCAGAAACTCCAAATCTTCCTGTGCCCAGTGCCCTTCCGAGACATTCAATTTTTGCTCTCTGTGCTCCATTATTTCCTCCAAACGCCATTCCCGATCATCCCTGAAGTCAGGATCACTGGACATCCTCCAATACAACAATCCCAGGCCATCCTAGTCATAGCCTTCCGTGGGACTGTCATGCGCTGACCACGGGCACTCTTGGGCTACATACCACCGGAGGGCTCTGTAGCTCTCGTCCAACCGCATCTCTGCCCGGATCAGCCTGCTTAACTCGGCTGTCCACTCCTGCTTCGGTTGTTCCCCCAATAACGGCATTCGTGCGTCATACTGCGGCCAGTACCTTACATGGATGGAGGGGAGGACCTTTCCCTGGTGTTGCTGCTCAAGAGCTAGCGCTTCCTTCCAGAGTTGGCAACGAATCACATCCGACCATCCCAGCAGGGCCTCCTCTGATACTGGTCCTCTGTGCTGTATCCGCATCTCTTGTAACCTCCTTCTGAATTCCACTTCCATGGAGACTGGTACCTGTACCTCTCCTCTCTCTTCAGTTGGTGCTGCTGTGACTTCTGCTGCTGCAGCACCTCTTTGATGTAGCCAAGTGGCATCCACAGCCGCTATAACCAGGTCTATGGTCTCCGGTGGAGGGTTAGGACCATACTGTGCCAGTCCTCGTTTAACAGCCCCTTCAAAACTTTCTTCCTCGGGTGTCCTGTCTGTTACGCTGGGCCTTTCAGCTCTATCCATTTCCACAAGTTCTGCGATAATGTCCCTTTTCTTACGGTTGGAGGCTGGTCTGCCCCGGCTCTCCAGTAAGTCTTTGAGGGAAGAGAGCTTCAGCCGTTCATACTGCGTCTCCATTGTCCTGTGTCCTCTTGCAGCCGTCCTTTAAGGCTGTGGAATCATCCCACTGCTGCCACCAATTGTAATGGTCAGGGGTTAACGCCGTTACGATATTCCATTCCACCAACCCAAGACAGCTTCCAACACTCCACCATCCAGAAGACAGGACCCATTGGATTTCCCCCCAGAATAACGAGACACAGCTCTGTTCTCTGGTTCCAAACAGACAGACTTTAATGGTAAACTCAGGTTTCTTATATACAGTTAGAAAGCATGCTGCAGGAATCAACGGGACAATAACACACTCCACCCACAACATCACACAATGGGTGCTAACGAGTCCCCCTCAATTCACATCTTAGACAGACTTTCTGACTCCGCGATAAGCTATTCTCACCTGCTACACAATCCACATTCCTTTAGTGAACATAAGTCAGACATCTGACCTTTAGATTGTGTTAACTCACAACACATATTATCATCAATAGAACTTTCACACAATACAGGGTTAGTTAGCATAGCACAATGAAATATCTTAGGAGCAAGACTTAATTAACACAATAGACAATAGAATGCAATCACAGCAAGCTTCCATCACTACAGCCAGGTAGCTGGAGGTGATTAACATCATCAATTAACATCTTAACAGTCTATGTTCCACATTGAAGGAGACACTCTATTGACCTGTTGGGTTCAGAATGAACAACTTGTAATATTTCAAGATATCCTGCAATACATGAATTATCATTACTGTCCCATCTCATGTAATCCATGATATCAGTTCTCAGTCATCCTATGCCCCTAGTGGACATAGGATGACCCTAGACCCAAGAGTCATTGGTGAAGCTGACACAGGAGTACACAGTATCCTTCAAGAGCTTCTGGGTCCCACGGGCCATACCGTTACAGAGAATATGAACGTTACTCTAGAATTAGGGGAGTCTCTGGGGCCCCACATAATAGAAGAGGTGAGTGACTGCCCAAGGGAACCTTCTCAGATGTTCACCATGATACCTCTAGAGCCTAGACTACGGAATCCCACCTAGTCTGTGAGGACGGGGAGACCCTTCTGTGGAGGTACAGAGACCAGGCCTGAGATCTGTGAAATTTGGGGTGTCCTGTGTCCCCTCACCCTCCTTTCTATGGAGTTCTAAACATGAACCCTTATGACATTCTCCACTCAATATACAAATATAATCCAGGCCTTGGGAGGTGGAAGTGCCGGGGAACTTCTGAAAGGTACCTGGACTGGACATCTCCTGTGGTCCCCCACACCTTCCAAGGGGCAGATCCTAGATCTCCAGCGTGGTGTTACCATAGTAATCACTTGGGGGGGGGGCAAAATTCTCTTTACATTGTATACATCAGATTGCCCCTTAACATAAAATGTGCTCATCTGAGTACCCCTTAACATAAAATATACCCATCAGCCTGCCCCTAACATAAAATAAGGGGCATGCTGATGGGCACATTTTATTTTAAGGGGACACACTTATGGGCACATATTATGTTAAGGGGGCACTCTGATGGGGACACCTGATTTAAGGGGGCATTCTGACAAGAATATCTAATGTAAGGTGGCACTGTGATGGGGACCCCTGATGTAAAGTGGCACTCTGAAGGGGGCCCCTGATGTAAGGGGGCACTCTGATGAGGACCTTGATGTAAAGGGGCACTTTGATGGGCACACCTAATGTAAAGGAACACTCTGATGGGGACAAATGATAAAAAGGGGCACTCTGATGATGGCACCTAATATAAGGGGGCACTCTGATTGGGACCTTGATATAAGGGGGCACTCTGATGGGGACCTCGATTATAAGGGGGCACTCTGATGGTGACCTGGATATAAGGGGGCACTCTGATGGGGACCCCTGATGTAAAGTGGCACTCTGATGATGGCACCTTATATAAGGGGGCACTCTGATTGGGACCTTGATATAAGGGGGCACTCTGATTGGGACCTCGATATAAAAGGGCACTCTGATGGGGACCTCGATATAAGGGGGCACTCTGATGGGGACCTCGATTATAAGGGGGCACTCTGATGGGGACCTGGATATAAGGGGGCACTCTGATGGGGACCCCTAATGTAAAGTGGCACTCTGATGATGGCACCTAATGTAAGGGGACACTCTGATGGGGACAAATGATGTAAGGGAGCCTTCTGATGAGAACACCTGATATAAGGGGGTACCCTGATGGTAGCAATGGATTTATGGGGGTAGTCTGATGGGGGCACCCAATGTAATGAATTGCCCTGGTAGGGGCACCTGATGTAAGGGGGAACACTATTGGGGACATTCACAGAGTATTACCAGAGTGTGTGGAGGACCCCACCAGAGAGCGCGGCTCGCACCACAAAAGACAAAGAAGATGCGTACAATCTTTCATGGCACAGACTTGTGATTCGGATCCTTGGCTGAATTTTTTTTATAGTGACCGGACCTCACCTGAAATAGTGGATTGGTCGTCACACTGTAGCTTGGAGGAGGAATGGGGGATGGGAGGCTCCCTGGTCCAGGAAGAGATCCAGTCCGAGGTGTTGGATGTACCAGATCCTGCTATGGGAACTGTAGAAGCCGCAGGAACCCCCGTCAGGGCAAGAAAATTCTTCCACCACCCAGACCAGAGCAGCTGAATCCAAACCTTGGGTCAAGAGGTCCCCCAACTCTTGTGTTCTGCAAGGAAAATGGAAGCCAAGAGAACTGCCTGGGTTTTCCAGGTTCCAGCATGAGGTTCAGTGCAGAACAGCTCTGGGGTGGGGACCCCTCTGTCCCTCCTGACATCATGGACACCATTGAGGACTCCAGGGGAGAGGAGGACCTGGTGTGGGTCTTTGTGTACACTGTGTGCGACGTGTTAGCTGCAGGGACCTGTAGCCAGGATGTACTGTATATAATGTGGTGTGTACAGTGTATTTCTTCTACTATTATTTATTTGTATCATGGTGCAAATAAGAAGAAAAAGCACTGACAAAAAAATGGCGTAGAAAGCCGCGTGCAAAAAAACAGATGAACTGTAAAAAGTGTAATACGATTATACAAAAAACAATGCAGCGCTTATAAAAGCAACAAATAAACTCCATAAATTGGTGAATCAATGAAAACTAAAAATGTGTCAAACAAAAAACACAATAAAAAAACGTGTGCAAATTCCACCACGTAATCCACCCAGAGGCGATTCAGTTCGCATGTGTTGCGCTTTACAAGTCTCTCACTCACTCACTCACCACCCGGTGTAAGACTGTTACCGGAGTTCCAGGACTCTATTACAGAGTCAAATGCACCCAGTATAATATGAAATGAATAAAAGATAAGAAGTGTGAAAACAATCAGTGCATGGAATTGATGTCCGAAGCCCTTGATGATGTCAGCTGTGACGAAACGTGTAGGGCGGAGCCTATGTACGTGCCGTTGCCGTGCTGTTTACTGTGTATATCAATCTAATCCCATCCATGGATTGTTTTCACGCTTGTTATCTTTTATTCAATGCGAGTATCTTTAATCCCTTCTTGCAATATTAAAGAGTCCTTTTTTACGGATTTACACTATGTGGATGTTTTCTTCCGTTTATATCCACCATGTGCGCCCTTCTCCCTACATTCACTGAGAGTCACTGGAAGCCCTGCTAGACACTTCGGGCCAGATTCAGGTAGATCGGCGCATCCTTGTGCCGGCGTAGCGCATCTCATATGCGCTACGCCAACGTAACTCTGAGAGGCAAGAGCAGTGTTCACAAAGCACTCGCTCCCTACGTTGCGCCAGCGTAACGTAAATTGTCCGGTGTAAGCCCGCCTAATTCAAAGTAGGAAGGTAGTGGGCGTGATACATTTAAATTAACCGTGACCCCATGCAAATGAAGGGCCGAACAAACGGCGCAAGCGCCGTCCCGTGGACGCTTCCCAGTGCGCATGCTCAGAATCACGTCGGATCGAACGCCTAAGATACGTCGAATCACTGAACGTAACCTACGCCCAGCCCTATTCATGTAGTCCTACGTAAACAACGTAAAATACGACGGCTGTTCCGTCGTCCATACCTTTGCATGGGATGCGCCTCCTATAGGAGGAATAACTTTACGCCGGACGTACGCCTTACGTAAACGGCGTATACTACTGCGACGGGCGCAAGTACGTTTGTGAATCGCCGTATCTCGATCAATTGCATATTCGACGCATAAATCAATTGAAGCGCCCCTTGCGGCCAGCGTAAATATGCGCCCAGGCTCCAACGGCGTAGGAAACTTACGTCGGTCGGATGAAGCCACATTTCAGGCGTATCTTGCATTGAGACTCAGGCGCATAGATACGACGGAGCATCTGTGCACTTACGCGGCGTATCTACACATACGTCGGCGTAAGTGTTACCTGAATCTGGCCCTTCATGTTCTGGAAAGGATATGTCATCCCGGATTCATGCTGATATATTATACTGGGCGCACATGACTCTGTAATCGAGTCCCGTAACTCGGGTAAGAGACCGGCGTCTTACACCTGGTGGTGGATCACGTGGTGGATTTTGCTCATTTATACTTTCTGAACACTTGATTTTTCACAACCTTATGAACTGTTTCCCGGATGTATTTTCATTGGCTTTTTGTTTGACACATTTTTTGTTATCATTGATCCACCAATTTATGGACTTTATTTGTTGTTTTTATGAGCGCTGCATTATTTTTAGTATTATTTGTACCATTGCCCCTTCCCAATTTGTTCCCTTTCCTCCCTTCCAAACCTGACTTTTTATGGGATGCCCTGGGCTCAGGAGCACGCTTTTTGTAAATTTCCAGCTATAGGCACAGGCTGGATGTTGGGGGGGGGGGGGAGTGAGTGTAGCTACGTGATAGGGTTTTCTTAGGTTAGGTACATTTTCAGGCTTGGCTGTGTGTTTTTCTGGGTCGAGTGAGTGACTCTGGTAGGCTGGGTGACTCAGCAGCAGCTTCTCTGGTAACTCCTCCCTGCTTCCTGGAAACTTGAAGATTCCAAAAGCAGTTGGGAGGGGTCTAGGAGGAGCTGGCTGGAGTGTTCTGAGGACCCTGACCAATCCCCAACAGAAGGGTTGGCAGGGCGCAGACCCCCTGAAATACTCAGCGTCAGCCCAGCTGGGGTGGTGTGAGTTTGGGTGAACGATGGAGATGGAGTGTTAGGCTGTTGGAGGCCTTTGAGAGTAACCCCCTAGTCTGAGAGGGGGTGAACTCAGGACTGGGCTTGGGTGCGGAAGGGACCCCTCTTCATGACACACCAAAGGATCTTGACCAGGAGGCACGGTAGCAAGGAGAGGACAACAGGAGGACACTGCCGGGCAAATCTCCAGGGAGGAGGACAGCCAGGAGGGCTCGTGAGTGTAGTCAGAGGACTGAAAGGCATGCCTGAAGGGACTGGGTGCAAGCAGTCTGGGATGGATGCAGAGTCAGTATGGGAGGACTGTGGAGAAGTAGCCAGGAGGGCTAGTGAAAGGGGCATCTGCAGCCAGGTGGGCTAGTGAAAGGGGCATCTGCAGCTGGTAGTGCCTGAAGAGGTGGTACTGGGAGCAGTATCCCCAGGAAAGGATTGCTAGCACCAAAGACCTCTATTAATGATACATCAAAAGGGTCCTGCGGTCCCTGCCCCCAAAGGGCATTTGCTATCATCCTCAAAGTGCTAGCTGATCCTGGGAGTTGTAGTTCTACAGACAAGTCTGTGCTGGAGGTAGAAGAAGAGAAGTGTGTGTATACCGGATGTATGTAGTTGATTTCATCCTATGACAACCCTTCCCCTTCCAAGTTTTATCCCCCTAAATAAAAATACAAAAACAAAGCTGATGATCTGGGTATGGGAATGTTTTATTGTATAGAATGCTTTGGGGACATTGGGGACATTCTTGTCTGTCGCCTCCTGGTGATGATCTCAGGCATTGCAGAGCGGCTCCTGGCAGCAATCTACAGACATACGGCTCGTCATCCTCTTCTTGGCGTTCTCACAAAGTTTTTTCTTTGTACACAAACGCTCAAAAACTGGAAGGAAATAAAGTCATGAAGAGTAAGTGAGCAATGTTTGGGGTATGGAGGTACAATGTGTGTGTGTGGGGGAAGAAAGAAAGGGGGTACAGTGTGTGTGTTGGGATACGGAGCTCGGTATTGGTGGTGGTGAGGGTTGGGATACGGAGCCCGGTACTGGTGGTGGTTGAGTTGGGATACGGAGCTCAGTATTGGTGGTGAGGGTTGGGATACAGAGCTCGGTATTGGTGGTTGAGTTGGGATATGGAGCCTGGTATTGGTGGTGGTGAGGGTTGGGATACAGAGCTCGGTATTGGTGGTTGAGTTGGGATACGGAGCTCGGTGTTGGTGGTGGTGAGGGTTGGGATACGGAGCTCGGTATTGGTGGTGGTGAGGGTTGGGATACGGAGCTCGGTATTGGTGGTGGTGAGGGTTGGGATACGGAGCCTGGTATTGGTGGTGGTGAGGGTTGGGATACGGAGCTTGGTATTGGTGGTGGTGAGGGTTGGGATATGGAGCTCGGTATTGGTGGTGGTGAGGGTTGGGATACGGAGCTCGGTATTGGTGGTGGTTGAGTTGGGATACGGAGCTCGGTATTGGTGGTGGTGAGGGTTGGGATACGGAGCTCGGTATTGGTGGTGGTTGAGTTGGGATACGGAGCTCGGTATTGGTGGTGGTGAAGGTTGGGATACGGAGCTCGGTATTGGTGGTGGTGAGGGTTGGGATACGGAGCTTGGTATTGGTGGTGGTGAGGGTTGGGATATGGAGCTCGGTATTGGTGGTGGTGAGGGTTGGGATACGGAGCTCGGTATTGGTGGTGGTTGAGTTGGGATACGGAGCTCGGTATTGGTGGTGGTGAGGGTTGGGATACGGAGCTCGGTATTGGTGGTGGTTGAGTTGGGATACGGAGCTCGGTATTGGTGGTGGTGAGGGTTGGGATACAGAGCCTGGTATTGGTGGTGGTTGAGTTGGGATACGGAGCTTGGTATTGGTGGTGGTGAGGGTTGGGATACGGAGCTCGGTATTGGTTGAGTTGGGATACGGAGCCTGGTATTGGTGGTGGTGAGGGTACAGTGACTGGTGTTTGGAATGGGAACTTACCTGCAATGCCCTCGCTGGTACTCGCATAGTAGTTGTTTCTGTTCTCATTGCCGCTCGGATCCGTTATGGGCATGTGTGTCCTCTGACAGGTGTCCTGATCACTGCGACATTCTACTTCATTGCGTATTTTACACGCGGCTGGCAATGTGCAGGAATGGCATCTCAATCCTGAGGATGTAGAAAGAACGATCAATCCTCAGGAGGCTCCACAATGCAGCCTCAGGGGCTATTGAGCTCAGTAGGAAGGGAAACTCCATATAAAAGAGACTGGAAGGAGGTCCAGTAGAGTGTAGAGGAGGGTTCAGAGAAGGCTTGGAGGGAGGGGAGGGGAGGTGATTGGGGTGGAAGGAGGCAGTTGGGGCTGGGATGGAAGGGGGAAGAGGCAGTGGAGGGGAGAGGGGGCAATTGAGGTTGGGGGAGGCAGTTGAGGCTGGGATTGTGGAGGAAGAGAAGGCTGGAAGAGAAGTGGGAGGAGGCAGTAGAGGGGAGAAGAGGCAGTTGAGGCTGGGATGGAAGAGAAGGTAGTGGAGGCTGGGATGAGGGAGAAGATAAGGCTGGAATGGAGGTGGGAGGAGGCAGTGGAGGGGAGAGGAGTTGATTGGGGTGGGGGAAGGAATTTGAGGCTGGGATGGAGGGGGCAGAGGGGTGGAGTAGAGGGGGAAGGAGGCAGTTGAGGATGGAGGAAAGCAGGGAGGGGAAGGTAGTTGAGGCTGGGATGGAGGAAAGCAGGGAGGGGAAGGTAGTAGAGGCTGGGATAAAGGGGGAAGAGAAGGCTGGAATGGAGGTGAGAGGAGGCAGTTGAGGGGAGAGGAGGTGATTGGAGTGGGAGGAGACAGTAGAGGCTGGGATGAGGGAGAAGAGAAGGTTGGAATGGAGGTGGGAGGAGGCAGTGGAGGGGAAAAGGGGTTGATTGGGGTGGTGGAAGGAATTTGAGGCTGGGATGGAGGGGGCAGAGGGGTGGAGCGGAGAGGGAAGGAGGCAGTTGAGGCTGGGATGGAAGCGGGAGGAGGCTCTGGAGGGGAGAGGAGGCAATTGAGGTGGGGGGAAGCAGTTGAGGCTGGGATGAGGAAAGAAGGGAAGGGAAGGTAGTCGAGGTTGGGATGGAGAAAAGAAGGGAGGGGAAGGTAGTTGAGGTTAGGATGGAGGAAAGAAGGGAGGGGAAGGTAGTTGAGGTTGGGATGGAGGAAAGAAGGGAGGGGAAGGTAGTTGAGGTTGGGATGGAGGAAAGAAGGGAGGGGAAGGTAGTTGAGGTTGGGATGGAGGAAAGAAGGGAGGGGAAGGTAGTTGAGGTTGGGATGGAGGAAAGAAGGGAGGGGAAGGTAGTTGAGGTTGGGATGGAGGAAAGAAGGGTGGGGAAGGTAGTCAAGGTTGGCATTGAGGAAAGAAGGGTGGGGCCAAAGGAAGGGTACAGACCTCAGGGGAGGCCATAGGAAGGGTACAGACCTCAGGGGAAGCCATAGGAAGGATACAGACCTCAGGGGAGGCCATACGAAGGGTACAGACCTCAGGGGAGGCCATAGGAAGGGTACAGGCCTCAGGGGAGGCCATAGGAAGGGTATAGACCTCAGGGGAGGCCATAGGAAGGGTACAGACCTCAGGGGAGGCCATAGGAAGGGTACAGACCTCAGGGGAGGCCATAGGAAGGGTACAGACCTCAGGGGAGGCCATAGGAAGGGTACAGACCTCAGGGGAGGCCATAGGAAGGGTACAGGCCTCAGGGGAGGCCATAGGAAGGGTACAGACCTCAGGGGAGGCCATAGGAAGGGTACAGACCTCAGGGGAGGCCATAGGAAGGGTACAGACCTCAGGGGAGGCCATAGGAAGGGTACAGGCCTCAGGGGAAGCCATAGGAAGGGTACAGACCTCAGGGGAGGCCATAGGAAGGGTACAGACCTCAGGGGAGGCCATAGGAAGGGTACAGACCTCAGGGGAGGCCATAGGAAGGGTACAGACCTCAGGGAGGCCATAGGAAGGGTACAAACCTCAGGGAGGCCATAGGAAGGGTACAGGCCTCAGGGGAAGCCATAGGAAGGGTACAGACCTCAGGGGAGGCCATAGGAAGGGTACAGACCTCAGGGGAGGCCATAGGAAGGGTACAGACCTCAGGGGAGGCCATAGGAAGGGTACAGGCCTCAGGGGAAGCCATAGGAAGGGTACAGACCTCAGGGGAGGCCATAGGAAGGGTACAGACCTCAGGGGAGGCCATAGGAAGGGTACAGACCTCAGGGGAGGCCATAGGAAGGGTACAGACCTCAGGGGAGGCCATAGGAAGGGTACAAACCTCAGGGGAGGCCATAGGAAGGGTACAGGCCTCAGGGGAAGCCATAGGAAGGGTACAGACCTCAGGGGAGGCCATAGGAAGGGTACAGACCTCAGGGGAGGCCATAGGAAGGGTACAGACCTCAGGGGAGGAATTTTACTCACTCTGCTTTTTCGGTGCTGGCTCCACCACTAAGAGAAAAAAAGAAGACTGTGTTAGAATCTGATCGTCGGTCTGACATGTCACAGGGAGGCCAAAATGGAGGAAATGGAAAAACCGGGACTGATCGCCTTCTGAAAATGCCAGGTTCCTGGCTGTCTCTGTCACTGAGCTGGCAGAGGAAGTGCAGCCTCACCTTGTATGATGGCGGTCAGGGCTCCCTACCCCGGGTCTTCAGAATGGGCTGAAGCCAGAGGAGCAGCATGACAGCCAGGCACCCAGTATATCCGGGGGGGTATGACAGCCAGGCACCCAGTATATCCGGGGGGGGGTATGACAGCCAGGCACCCAGTATATCCAGACAGATCCTGGAACGTGGAGTGGACTCCATCTTAGTCTATGTCTGGGGAGAGGGCAGCAGGGTTCAAGAAGCAATTGCGTCTGCATAACCTTAGTTACGCAGCGCAATTGCTTAGTTGCGCCGGCGTAACGACTTCTCCTGATTCAGAAAGCTCGATACGCCGACTGCAGCCTAAGATATGCGCGGCATAAGGCTCTTATGCCCGCATATCTTAGGCTGCATTCTTACGCTGGCCGCTAGGTGGCGTTCCCGTAGTGGTCAGCGTAGAGTATGCAAATTGCATACTCACGCCGATTCACAACGTTACGCGAGCCCTGAGTACGCAGTTTACATCGTTTGCGTACGTCGGGTTTCGCGTAAGGCTGCCCCTTCTAATAGCAGGGGCAGCCAATGCTAAGTATACCCGTCGTTCCCGCGTCGTGAGGTTTAAATTTTACGTCGTTTGCGTGAGTGAATCGTGAATGGCGCTGGACGCCATTCACGTTCACTTTGAAGCAAATGACGTCCTTGCGACGTCATTTACCGCAATGCACGTCGGGAAAGTTTCCCGACGGAGCATGCGCTCTACGCAGGAACACGGGAACGCGCCTAATTTAAATGATTCCCGCCCCCTACGGGATCATTTACATTAGGCGCCCTTACGCAGGGCATTTTTGAGGAGCGCCCACGCAATTTACGGAGCTACTGCTTCATGAATGAAGCGTAGCGCAAATAATTTGCGTAGGCGCAGGGTAAAAAGGGTACACTGCGCCTCCGTAAGGAGCGCACAGCTGTACCTGAATCTGCCCCAGTGACTGCAGTTTTCTGCTCCCCCCTCTCAGTACAAGTCTATGGGTTGGGAATACATTTTATAACGCTCTAATCCCATCCCCCGACATACAGATCTCCACAGGACACACAAGGATCAAAATATGGGACAGCAAAGTCCTCTGTACCATTCACATCAATCCTAATACAGGGAAAGAATGAATGGAGACGTGACGTGCGGAGCTGCCGGGCGGGCGGGCGGGCGCGGGTACATCCTGACAGTAATTGGAGGGTGTGAGGCCACAAGTACATTGAGTGCCGCCGTGTTCTATTGACACATGGCGGCCGCTCCCAGCCAGGCACACCGCATTGTTCTCATATCCAGACGTTCCCAGCTCCGCCCTTATTATGGAAGAGTCTATATAGAACTCCGCCCTTATTAATAATACAGAAGAGGCTATACATTATATCACCAAAAGTATTGGGACGCCTGTCTTTATATATACTGTATATATACACCCCCTCCCTCCTCTATACACACTATATCACCAAAAGTATTGGGACGCCGGCCTTTACACTCACATGAACTTTAATGGCCCCCCAGTCTTAGTCCGGAGGGTTCAATATTGAGTTGGCTCCGCCCTTTGCAGCTATAACAGCTTCACCTCTTCTGGGAAGGCCGTCCACAAGGTTTAGGGGTGTGTCCATCGGAATGTTACCATCCATTGTCCATCACCCCCCTCCTCTGTCCCCCCCTATTACCATCCATTGTCCATCACCCCCCTCCTCTGTCCCCCCCTATTACCATCCATTGTCCATCACCCCCCTCCTCTGTCCCCCCCTATTACCATCCATTGTCCATCACCCCCCTCCTCTGTCCCCCCCTATTACCATCCATTGTCCATCACCCCCCTCCTCTGTCCCCCCCTATTACCATCCATTGCCCCCCCCCCCCCAATGTTGGCGTCTCTTACCCTGAATCAGGATGACGGCCAGCAGTGCGCTCAGTACAATCGCCTTCATGTTGTTTTTGCAGGACAAGGTCTGGTGGCTCTTATATATAATCTGATGCCCCCCCCCCCCCCGTTATAATCTGCTTACTCCTAATTCTCCACCCAGAGGACTGACTGCCTCTGGATTTTGTCCTTCAGTAAACAATGAGTTGGAGACACAAAGTCCGTGATATTTCAGGACATTTCACAACATAGGAGGACAAAGCCACCAATTCTCTGCCCATCCTCCGATCCCTCAACCAAACCACCACCATGGGGGGTCACATGTCCCTAATTATTGGGGTTCATCCAGTGACCAAACCACCACCATGGGGGGGTCACATGTCCCTAATTATTGGGGTTCATCCAGTGACCAAACCACCACCATGGGGGGTCACATGTCCCTAATTATTGGGGTTCATCCAGTGACCAAACCACCACCATGGGGGGGTCACATGTCCCTGATTATTGGGGTTCATCCAGTGACCAAACCACCGCCATGGGGGGGTCACATGTCCCTGATTATTGGGGTTCATCCAGTGTTAGAATTACATGAAGGTTTATAGTTGGGTTCATTGTATGACATCTCCATTCCTCACCCAATGGGTGTACCATACTCAGACTTACTCATTCTCTGTACCATGGATGGGGGTGAGTGGGATGGAGGAGGAGGTGTAACAATGGTGGGCCATGGATGGGGGTGAGTGGGATGGAGGAGGAGGTGTAACAATGGTGGGCCATGGATGGGGGTGAGTGGGATGGAGGAGGAGGTGTAACAATGGTGGGCCATGGATGGGGGTGAGTGGGATGGAGGAGGAGGAGTAACAATGGTGGGCCATGGATGGGGGTGAGTGGGATGGAGGAGGTGTAACAATGGTGGGCCATGGATGGGGGTGAGTGGGATGGAGGAGGAGGTGTAACAATGGTGGGCCATGGATGGGGGTGAGTGAGATGGAGGAGGAGTAACAATGGGGGGCCATGGATGGGGGTGAGTGGGATGGAGGAGGAGGAGTAACAATGGGGGGCCATGGATGGGGTGAGTGGGATGGAGGAGGAGGTGTGACAATGGGGGGCCATGGGTGGGGGTGAGTGGGATGGAGGAGGAGTAACAATGGTGGGCCATGGATGGGGGTGAGTGGGATGGAGGAGGAGTAACAATGGTGGGCCATGGATGGGGGTGAGTGGGATGGAGGAGGAGGTGTAACAATGGTGGGCCATGGATGGGGGTGAGTGGGATGGAGGAGGAGGTGTAACAATGGGGGGCCATGGATGGGGGTGAGTGGGATGGAGGAGGAGGTGTGACAATGGTGGGCCATGGATGGGGGTGAGTGGGATGGAGGAGGTGTAACAATGGTGGGCCATGGATGGGGGTGAGTGGGATGGAGGAGGAGGTGTAACAATGGTGGGCCATGGATGGGGGTGAGTGGGATGGAGGAGGAGGTGTAACAATGGGGGGCCATGGATGGGGGTGAGTGGGATGGAGGAGGTGTAACAATGGGGGGCCATGGATGGGGGTGAGTGGGATGGAGGAGGAGGTGTAACAATGGTGGGTCATGGATGGGGGTGAGTGGGATGGAGGAGGAGGAGTAACAATGGTGGGTCATGGATGGGGGTGAGCGGGATGGAGGAGGAGGAGGTGTAACAATGGTGGGTCATGGATGGGGGTGAGTGGGATGGAGGAGGAGGAGTAACAATGGTGGGTCATGGATGGGGGTGAGTGGGATGGAGGAGGAGTAACAATGGGGGGCCATGGATGGGGGTGAGTGGGATGGAGGAGGAGGTGTAACAATGGGGGGCCATGGATGGGGGTGAGTGGGATGAAGGAGGAGGAGTAACAATGGGGGGCCATGGATGGGGGTGAGTGGGATGGAGGAGGAGTAACAATGGTGGGCCATGGATGGGGGTGAGTGGGATGGAGGAGGAGTAACAATGGTGGGCCATGGATGGGGGTGAGTGGGATGGAGGAGGAGTAACAATGGTGGGCCATGGATGGGGGTGAGTGGGATGGAGGAGGAGTAACAATGGTGGGCCATGGATGGGGGTGAGTGGGATGGAGGAGGAGTAACAATGGTGGGCCATGGATGGGGGTGAGTGGGATGGAGGAGGAGTAACAATGGTGGGCCATGGATGGGGGTGAGTGGGATGGAGGAGGAGTAACAATGGTGGGCCATGGATGGGGGTGAGTGGGATGGAGGAGGAGTAACAATGGGGGGCCATGGATGGCGGGACCCCCCGGGTGTCGGAGGTGATGGAGGATTTGCAGAGTTGAGGTCATCAATGGGGGTACGGAGCCAATTAGCGGCCCTCACAGGGATACGGCTACATTTGGAGACCCCCCCCCCCCCCGGGACACTCGAACAAGTCAGGTGTCCAGGGTAGAAGAGACTACGGACCTGGGGTCACCGCCACTGACTGGGGCCGAGAACGGTTCTGAAACTGCCAGGAGTGACCCCATCATTGTCCGGTGGCACCGCCACACCCCCGCCCTGACCGGACATTTTCTGAATACCTATGTGGGGGATGGTGACACTTGACAAAGAGAAAGATCCGTGTTGCTTTTTTCTCGTTTAAATGGACAAACTCACACATCGGGTACCTTGGGACTAAAATACCAAAGAAATGAATAGAGTTCTGGAATAAAATCTGGCACCGTTGGTAAGACAAATGAAGTTGGACCGGCAGAAATGGGATACAGAAGTCTTTACTTGGCGGAATCATAAAGATGAATGTAATGCCGAGGTTGTTGTACCTATTACAGACGCTTCCAGCGAGGATACCCCAGGGGCTTCTCAGAGACGTCAGAGCAAAGTTTGCGCGATTTATATGGGCAGGGAAACCAGCCAGAGTGCAGAGAGACATTTAGCGCTACCAAAGGAAAAAGGGGGGGGTGGGATTCCCAGGACCACTCTCGTATTATGAGGCACTACATCTGTGAAGAGTATCGGATTGGTGCGTCACACCAAAAGACAAACCATGGATCATTCTGGAACAGGCAATGTCACCATTACAAGGCCTGATTTGGTTAAAGTGGAGTTCCACCCTTTTTTTTATGTTTGTCTGTGCTGCATGCTCTAATCTCATAGTGTTCAGAATGGACAATTTTTATTTAATTTGTTGCTTGTAAATACCTTTATTTTGTAGTCCTTCATTACTTCCTCCTCCTTATTAGCCTAGGCTATTTGCAAGGGTTTCTGGGATAGGCATCGTGTTTCCCAGTAGTCCTTGCAAACCTGACTGAAACCTATTACACTGCTTGTGCACTGAGCATGTGCGAGATATGCAAAGCTGAAATCCAGGAAGTCATACAGTCTGGCTTCATGATGCCCACACTTAAGATGGCCACGGTCTATTTCTACACTCAATGGGCCAGATTCACAAAGGTTAGCGGATCTTTAGATCCGTGTAACCTATGTGTTTTAAGATCCACCCTCGCAAGTTTGTGAGGAAAGTGTCAAATTCACAACACACTTACCTCCAAACTTGCGACGGCGGATCCTAACTCCCCCGGCGGAATTCTAATTCCGCGGCTGGGGGAGTGTACTATTTAAATCAGGCGCGCTCCCGCGCCGATTTAAATACGCATGCGCCGTCCGGGGAATTTCCCGGCGTGCATTGCTCCCACTGACGTCAATAGGACGTCAGTGGTTGCGACGTGAGCGGGACTTGCGACGCGCGTGTTCGTGAATCGGCGTACGCAAACGACGTAGGAAATTTCAAATTCGACGCGGGAACGACGGCCATACTTAACAATACTTACCCCTGCTTTTAGCAGGGGTAAGTATACGACGGGTACCGCGCTACGGAAACGACGTAAGAACACAGCGTCGGGTCCGCGTACGTTCGTGAATTTCGCGTATCTCGCTGATTTACATATTATTCAGTGTAAATCAGCGGGAACGCCCCCGGCGCCATTTTTAAATGGAAAAAAAGATCCGACAGTGTAACACATTGTAACACTGTGGGATCTTAGCCCTATCTATGCGTATGTGATTCTATGAATCAGGCGCATAGATAGGACCAGTGTAAGTCAGAGATACGATGGGGGATCAGGAGATATCAGGAGATAATACACCGGAGTGTCTCTTTGTGAATCTGGCCCTATTTCTAGATTATAAACTATCTAAATGCTGTAACAACCTAACAAAACAGACCTTAGTTTGCAGACTAACTTTACTAGAATACATTAAGCTTGTGTATTACAGGGGTATTTATATTTAAACAGTGAAATTGTGGGTGGAACTCCCCTTTAAGTGACTCCGCGATACCACAGACAGTTAAACGACATCCAACGATCGGGACGACTATCAGTGTGGTTAAAAAGATTTAAAAAAATAGACCAACGGAAGTGAGTCAGATGATACCAGTCTTGGGCAACCCGGCTTTTGTACCCGGTTTAAAGGACCCAGGCTTTCTAAATGTGAAAAGACGGGGGAAAACCAGATTTCATGAGGGATAACCATAGAATGAGGAAATAGAAAGTGAATTATCAGAAGATCCGGATCCATACAGGAGGAGACCGCTAAGGGCATACCTTAAAACTCGGCAAGGTCCGGCGGATGCCGGTCCTTTCGCCGTAGATCCCCCCTGCTCATGCGCTGCGGCGCATTGCGAGGGGAATATCTCCTAAACCGTGCAGGTTTAGGAGATATTCTCCTTACCTACAGGTGAGTCTTATTATAGACTCACCGGTAGGTAAAAGTACAAAAAGTGGGTTTACAAGCACTTTAATTGTGATGTGTTATTATCCCTGTGTGAGGGAAAGTAAAATGGAAAAATAAAGAATAAAAAAAAAGAAAGATCCATGTTCCTGATTGGTGGGAATCACAGATCTCTCTCTTCCTCTGTGACAGAACGACGATCTGTTATGATAATCCGACCAATAAAATGATAGAGACCGATCGTTTCTTCGTCACAAAGTCAGCAGCCGATCGTATACCCCTCCCCCTCTCTGTATCGGAGGAGTTGGGGAAATGCTGACCGGGAGATCGGCGCTGAGCACAGACTTTGATCACAATAATATTTACCCAGGGAGATCAGTCACCGAGGACATCGCCTGCCCTCTGACCCCGACTGTTTGTTGTCCGTTATCTTCCCAGAAAGCTGCGTACTGTCTGTTCATCTCTGGGGGCCCCCGCCATAGTACACTAATACCCCCACAGGGGGCGGATTCTACACTAATACCCCCACAGGGGGCGGATTCTACACTAATACCCCCACAGGGGGCGGATTCTACACTAATACCCCCACAGGGGGCGGATTCTACACTAATACCCCCCACAGGGGGCGGATTCTACACTAATACCCCCCACAGGGGGCAGATTGTACACTAATACCCCCACAGGGGGCAGACTCTACACTAATACCCCCACAGGGGGCAGACTCTACACTAATACCCCCACAGGGGTCAGATTCTACACTAATACCCCCCACAGGGGGCGGATTCTACACTAATACCCCCCACAGGGGTCAGATTCTACACTAATACCCCCCACAGGGGGCGGATTCTACACTAATACCCCCCACAGGGGTCAGATTCTACACTAATACCCCCCACAGGGGGCGGATTCTACACTAATACCCCCCACAGGGGTCAGATTCTACACTAATACCCCCCACAGGGGGCGGATTCTACACTAATACCCCCCACAGGGGTCAGATTCTACACTAATACCCCCACAGGGGGCGGATTCTACACTAATACCCCCACAGGGGGCGGATTCTACACTAATACCCCCCACAGGGGGCGGATTCTACACTAATACCCCCACAGGGGGCGGATTGTACACTAATACCCCCACAGGGGGCGGATTCTACACTAATACCCCCACAGGGGGCGGATTCTACACTAATACCCCCCACAGGGGGCGGATTCTACACTAATACCCCCACAGGGGGCGGATTCTACACTAATACCCCCACAGGGGGCAGATTCTACACTAATACCCCCCACAGGGGGCGGATTCTACACTAATACCCCCCACAGGGGGCAGATTGTACACTAATACCCCCACAGGGGGCAGACTCTACACTAATACCCCCACAGGGGGCAGACTCTACACTAATACCCCCACAGGGGTCAGATTCTACACTAATACCCCCCACAGGGGGCGGATTCTACACTAATACCCCCCACAGGGGTCAGATTCTACACTAATACCCCCCACAGGGGGCGGATTCTACACTAATACCCCCCACAGGGGTCAGATTCTACACTAATACCCCCCACAGGGGGCGGATTCTACACTAATACCCCCCACAGGGGTCAGATTCTACACTAATACCCCCCACAGGGGGCGGATTCTACACTAATACCCCCCACAGGGGTCAGATTCTACACTAATACCCCCACAGGGGGCGGATTCTACACTAATACCCCCACAGGGGGCGGATTCTACACTAATACCCCCCACAGGGGGCGGATTCTACACTAATACCCCCACAGGGGGCGGATTGTACACTAATACCCCCACAGGGGGCGGATTCTACACTAATACCCCCACAGGGGGCGGATTCTACACTAATACCCCCCACAGGGGGCGGATTCTACACTAATACCCCCCACAGGGGGCGGATTGTACACTAATACCCCCCACAGGGGGCGGATTCTACACTAATACTCCCACAGGGGGCGGATTCTACACTAATACCCCCCACAGGGGGCGGATTGTACACTAATACCCCCCACAGGGGGCAGATTCTACACTAATACCCCCACAGAGGAGAGATTGTACACTAATACCCCCACAGAGGAGAGATTGTATACTAATACCCCCACAGGGGGCGGATTGTACACTAATACCCATGGAGACATTATAAGAGAGACATCCATGGAGACATTATAAGAGAGACATCCATGGAGACATTATAAGAGAGACATCCATGGAGACATTATAAGAGAGACATCCATGGAGACATTATAAGAGAGACATCCATGGAGACATTATAAGAGAGACATCCATGGGGACATTATATGAGAGACATCCATGGAGACATTATAAGAGAGACATCCATGGAGACATTATACGAGAGACATCCATGGAGACATTATAAGAGAGACATCCATGGAGACATTATAAGAGAGACATCCATGGAGACATTATAAGAGAGACATCCATGGAGACATTATAAGAGAGACACCCATGGAGACATTATAAGAGAGACATCCATGGAGACATTATAAGAGAGACATCCATGGAGACATTATAAGAGAGACATCCATGGAGACATTATAAGAGAGACACCCATGGAGACATTATAAGAGAGACATCCATGGAGACATTATACGAGAGACATCCATGGAGACATTATACGAGAGACATCCATGGAGACATTATAAGAGAGACACCCATGGAGACATTATAAGAGAGACATCCATGGAGACATTATACGAGAGACACCAATGGAGACATTATAAGAGAGACATCCATGGAGACATTATAAGAGAGACACCCATGGAGACATTATAAGAGAGACATCCATGGAGACATTATAAGAGACATCCATGGAGACATTATAAGAGAGACATCCATGGAGACATTATAAGAGAGACACCCATGGAGACATTATAAGAGAGACATCCATGGAGACATTATACGAGAGACACCCATGGAGACATTATAAGAGAGACACCCATGGAGACATTATACGAGAGACACCCATGGAGACATTATAAGAGAGACATCCATGGAGACATTATAAGAGAGACATCCATGGAGACATTATACGAGAGACACCCATGGAGACATTATAAGAGAGACATCCATGGAGACATTATAAGAGAGACACCCATGGAGACATTATAAGAGAGACATCCATGGAGACATTATACGAGAGACATCCATGGAGACATTATACGAGAGACATCCATGGAGACATTATAAGAGAGACACCCATGGAGACATTATAAGAGAGACATCCATGGAGACATTATACGAGAGACACCAATGGAGACATTATAAGAGAGACATCCATGGAGACATTATAAGAGAGACACCCATGGAGACATTATAAGAGAGACATCCATGGAGACATTATAAGAGACATCCATGGAGACATTATAAGAGAGACATCCATGGAGACATTATAAGAGAGACACCCATGGAGACATTATAAGAGAGACATCCATGGAGACATTATACGAGAGACACCCATGGAGACATTATAAGAGAGACACCCATGGAGACATTATACGAGAGACACCCATGGAGACATTATAAGAGAGACATCCATGGAGACATTATAAGAGAGACATCCATGGAGACATTATACGAGAGACACCCATGGAGACATTATAAGAGAGACATCCATGGAGACATTATAAGAGAGACATCCATGGAGACATTATACGAGAGACACCCATGGAGACATTATAAGAGAGACACCCATGGAGACATTATACGAGAGACATCCATGGAGACATTATAAGAGAGACATCCATGGAGACATTATACGAGAGACCTCCATGGAGACATTATACGAGAGACACCCATGGAGACATTATAAGAGACATCCATGGAGACATTATAAGAGAGACATCCATGGAGACATTATAAGAGAGACATCCATGGGGACATTATATGAGAGACATCCATGGAGACATTATAAGAGAGACATCCATGGGGACATTATATGAGAGACATCCATGGAGACATTATAAGAGAGACATCCATGGAGACATTATAAGAGAGACACCCATGGAGACATTATAAGAGAGACATCCATGGAGACATTATAAGAGACATCCATGGAGACATTATAAGAGAGACACCCATGGAGACATTATATGAGAGACATCCATGGAGACATTATAAGAGAGACACCCATGGAGACATTATAAGAGAGACATCCATGGAGACATTATAAGAGAGACACCCATGGAGACATTATAAGAGAGACACCCATGGAGACATTATAAGAGAGACACCCATGGAGACATTATAAGAGAGACACCCATGGAGACATTATAAGAGAGACATCCATGGAGACATTATACGAGAGACATCCATGGAGACATTATACGAGAGACATCCATGGAGACATTATAAGAGAGACACCCATGGAGACATTATAAGAGAGACATCCATGGAGACATTATAAGAGAGACATCCATGGGGACATTATAAGAGAGACATCCATGGAGACATTATACAAGAGACATCCATGGGGACATTATAAGAGAGACACCCATGGAGACATTATACGAGAGACACCCATGGAGACATTATACGAGAGACATCCATGGAGACATTATAAGAGAGACATCCATGGAGACATTATAAGAGAGACACCCATGGAGACATTATACGAGAGACACCCATGGAGACATTATATGAGAGACATCCATGGAGACATTATAAGAGAGACATCCATGGAGACATTATACGAGAGACACCCATGGAGACATTATAAGAGAGACATCCATGGAGACATTATATGAGAGACATCCATGGAGACATTATATGAGAGACATCCATGGAGACATTATAAGAGAGACACCCATGGAGACATTATAAGAGAGACACCCATGGAGACATTATACGAGAGACACCCATGGAGACATTATACAAGAGACATCCATGGAGACATTATAAGAGAGACATCCATGGGGACATTATAAGAGAGACATCCATGGAGACATTATAAGAGAGACACCAATGGAGACATTATAAGAGAGACATCCATGGAGACATTATAAGAGAGACACCAATGGAGACATTATACGAGAGACACCCATGGAGACATTATAAGAGAGACACCCATGGAGACATTATACGAGAGACACCAATGGAGACATTATACGAGAGACACCAATGGAGACATTATACGAGAGACACCCATGGAGACATTATAAGAGAGACACCCATGGAGACATTATACGAGAGACACCAATGGAGACATTATACGAGAGACACCAATGGAGACATTATAAGAGAGACACCCATGGAGACATTATACGAGAGACATCCATGGAGACATTATAAGAGAGACACCAATGGAGACATTATACGAGAGACACCAATGGAGACATTATAAGAGAGACATCCATGGAGACATTATAAGAGAGACATCCATGGAGACATTATAAGAGAGACACCCATGAAGACATTATAAGAGAGACACCCATGGAGACATTATACAAGAGACATCCATGGAGACATTATAAGAGAGACATCCATGGAGACATTATATGAGAGACACCCATGGAGACATTATAAGAGAGACACCCATGGAGACATTATACAAGAGACATCCATGGAGACATTATAAGAGAGACATCCATGGAGACATTATAAGAGAGACACCCATGAAGACATTATAAGAGAGACACCCATGGAGACATTATACAAGAGACATCCATGGAGACATTATAAGAGAGACATCCATGGAGACATTATATGAGAGACACCCATGGAGACATTATAAGAGAGACACCCATGGAGACATTATAAGAGAGACATCCATGGAGACATTATAAGAGAGACATCCATGGAGACATTATAAGAGAGACACCAATGGAGACATTATAAGAGAGACACCAATGGAGACATTATAAGAGAGACATCCATGGAGACATTATAAGAGAGACACCAATGGAGACATTATAAGAGAGACACCAATGGAGACATTATACGAGAGACACCCATGGAGACATTATAAGAGAGACACCCATGGAGACATTATACGAGAGACACCAATGGAGACATTATACGAGAGACACCAATGGAGACATTATAAGAGAGACACCCATGGAGACATTATACGAGAGACATCCATGGAGACATTATAAGAGAGACACCCATGGAGACATTATAAGAGAGACATCCATGGAGACATTATACGAGAGACACCAATGGAGACATTATAAGAGAGACATCCATGGAGACATTATATGAGAGACACCCATGGAGACATTATAAGAGAGACATCCATGGAGACATTATAAGAGAGACATCCATGGAGACATTATAAGAGAGACATCCATGGAGACATTATACGAGAGACATCCATGGAGACATTATACGAGAGACATCCATGGAGACATTATAAGAGAGACATCCATGGAGACATTATAAGAGAGACATCCATGGAGACATTATAAGAGAGACATCCATGGAGACATTATAAGAGAGACATCCATGGAGACATTATACGAGAGACACCCATGGAGACATTATACGAGAGACACCCATGGAGACATTATAAGAGAGACCTCCATGGAGACATTATAAGAGAGACACCCATGGAGACATTATATGAGAGACATCCATGGAGACATTATAAGAGAGACATCCATGGAGACATTATAAGAGAGACATCCATGGAGACATTATAAGAGAGACATCCATGGAGACATTATACGAGAGACACCCATGGAGACATTATAAGAGAGACATCCATGGAGACATTATAAGAGAGACATCCATGGAGACATTATAAGAGAGACATCCATGGAGACATTATAAGAGAGACATCCATGGAGACATTATACGAGAGACACCCATGGAGACATTATACGAGAGACACCAATGGAGACATTATACGAGAGACACCAATGGAGACATTATAAGAGAGACACCCATGGAGACATTATACGAGAGACATCCATGGAGACATTATAAGAGAGACACCCATGGAGACATTATAAGAGAGACATCCATGGAGACATTATACGAGAGACACCAATGGAGACATTATAAGAGAGACATCCATGGAGACATTATAAGAGAGACATCCATGGAGACATTATAAGAGAGACACCCATGAAGACATTATAAGAGAGACACCCATGGAGACATTATACAAGAGACATCCATGGAGACATTATAAGAGAGACATCCATGGAGACATTATATGAGAGACACCCATGGAGACATTATAAGAGAGACACCCATGGAGACATTATACAAGAGACATCCATGGAGACATTATAAGAGAGACATCCATGGAGACATTATAAGAGAGACACCCATGAAGACATTATAAGAGAGACACCCATGGAGACATTATACAAGAGACATCCATGGAGACATTATAAGAGAGACATCCATGGAGACATTATATGAGAGACACCCATGGAGACATTATAAGAGAGACATCCATGGAGACATTATAAGAGAGACATCCATGGAGACATTATAAGAGAGACACCAATGGAGACATTATAAGAGAGACACCAATGGAGACATTATAAGAGAGACATCCATGGAGACATTATAAGAGAGACACCAATGGAGACATTATAAGAGAGACACCAATGGAGACATTATACGAGAGACACCCATGGAGACATTATAAGAGAGACACCCATGGAGACATTATACGAGAGACACCAATGGAGACATTATACGAGAGACACCAATGGAGACATTATAAGAGAGACACCCATGGAGACATTATACGAGAGACATCCATGGAGACATTATAAGAGAGACACCCATGGAGACATTATAAGAGAGACATCCATGGAGACATTATACGAGAGACACCAATGGAGACATTATACGAGAGACACCAATGGAGACATTATAAGAGAGACATCCATGGAGACATTATATGAGAGACACCCATGGAGACATTATAAGAGAGACATCCATGGAGACATTATAAGAGAGACATCCATGGAGACATTATAAGAGAGACATCCATGGAGACATTATACGAGAGACATCCATGGAGACATTATAAGAGAGACATCCATGGAGACATTATAAGAGAGACATCCATGGAGACATTATAAGAGAGACATCCATGGAGACATTATAAGAGAGACATCCATGGAGACATTATACGAGAGACACCCATGGAGACATTATACGAGAGACACCCATGGAGACATTATATGAGAGACATCCATGGAGACATTATATGAGAGACATCCATGGAGACATTATAAGAGAGACATCCATGGAGACATTATACGAGAGACACCCATGGAGACATTATAAGAGAGACATCCATGGAGACATTATAAGAGAGACATCCATGGAGACATTATAAGAGAGACATCCATGGAGACATTATAAGAGAGACATCCATGGAGACATTATACAAGAGACACCCATGGAGACATGATAAGAGAGACACCCATGGAGACATTATACAAGAGACATCCATGGGGACATTTTTGGGGCAGTGAAGATATTTCTGTCTTTTATAAATATCCTCCACACACTCCGGACTCCCTTACACGGCCGGAGGACCGACAGCTGACTGCCAGCGACAGCTGAGAGCGACGGCCTGACCTCTGACCCCCGCCATGTCCTGAGCTATTCCTGACACTCCGTCACCCAACAAAGCCTCAGGTGTCCTGTGATTGGCTGCTAGGGGGGGAGCCAGGTGCCAATCACTGAGAGGTAATAAATTATTGGGGGAGGTTTATGGAAAGTCCTCGGGCAGCACCAAGAATTTCTCCGACAAAATGGCGACCACCGCGCTGTTCTGTGATGGGGGGTGTGCCGATATCCCGATATTCCAGACGGACGTCCATGGAGGCCAACCGCGTCCTCACAGCCCACATTCCTCCGGAGCCGCCATCTTGGAACACCCCCCTATCATACATCCATATTATTGGTTCAACTGGGTGGACTTTTTTCAACCAGACTAATTATGTAACAATGTAACTATATAACTATGTAACTGTATAACTATATAACTATGTAACTGTATAACTATGTAACTATATAACTATGTAACTATATAAATGTATAACTATATAACTATGTAACTATATAACTATGTAACTATATAACTATATAACTATGTAACTATAGAACTATATAACTATGTAACTATATAACTATATAACTATGTAACTATGCAGCTGTGTAACTATTAGCCAGATTCAGATAGACTGGCTCACTTTTGAGGCGGCGTAGCGTATCGCATATACGCTACGCCGCCGTAAGTCAGAGAGGCAAGTTCTGTATTCACAAAGCACTTGCCTCCTAAGTTACGGCGGCGTAGCGTGAATGGGGCCGGCGTAAGCGCGCCTAATTTAAATGATGATGAGGGGGGCGTGTTTTATGTAAATGATTGGTGACCCGACGTGATTGACGTTTTTTTACGAATGGCGCATGCGCCGTCCGTGGACATATCCCAGTGTGCATTGCTCCAAAGTACGCCGTCATGACGTGAACGTAAATTACGCACAGCCCGATTCGCGTACGACTTACGCAAACGACGTAAAAAGATAGGCTTGTTCCGACGTCCATACTTTGCATGGGCTGCGCCACCTAGGGAGCAGCTTTATCTTTACGCCGGCGTATCTCTAACGTAAACGGCATAACTAATTGCGACGGGCGCACGTACGTTCGTGAATCGGCGTATCTAGTCATTTGCATATTCTACGCCGAACTCAACGGAAGCGCCACCTGGCGGCCCAGCGGGAAAATTGCACCCTAAGATACGACGGCGTAGGAGACTTACGCCGCCCGTATCTTAGCCTAATTTAAGCGTATCTGGTTTCCGGAATACTCTTAAAATTACGACGGCGCAGATTCAAAGTTACGACGGCGTATCTACTAAGCTTCTATCTACTGATACGCCGGCGTAAACCTATCTGAATCCACCTATATGTAACTGTATAACGTTCACAAACAGATCAGAATGAATGGGCTCACATGATCATTGTGACTCCACAGCGCCACCCTCTGGTCACCTGTAGGCCTTGCTGCACGTTACATTGGACCAATCTCCTCTGTCCCAGGATCTGCTACTCACACACCTCTACCCGACAGCACGGCCAGGAGGGGACAAAGCCTTCTTATATATAACCTTGGATGACATTCCTCATAAAACATTCCCATTCATTTAAATAAAATCCTCTTTTCCTCCTTTGTTACATCTCGCTGCTGATCTCCTGCCGCCTCTTTGCAGCTACTTCCGGCCTACATACACTCCAGTGACGGCTCTCAGGGCCGGCCTCACAGACAACCCAAGAGATCAGAGGGGTCATGGAGGTACACTGGGGTCACTGGACACTCTGGGGTCACAGGGTACTATGGTCGTCACTGGAAACTCTGGGGTCAGTCGGTGTCACAAGATTTGAGATCACTCAGTGTCACAGGGTGTTTTCGGGGTAACTGGGTATCACAGGGTGCTCAGGGGGGTCACTGAATGCTTTGGGGTCACTGGGTATCACAGGATGCTTTGGGGTCATTGGGTATTACTGGATGCTTTGGGGTCACTGGACACTCTGGGGTCACTGGATGCTTTGGGGTCACTGGACACTCTGGGGTCACTGGATGCTTTGGGGTCACTGGGTGTCACTGGATGCTTTGGGGCCACTGGACACTCTGGGGTCACTGGATACTTTGGGGTAACTGGGTGTCACAGGGTCACTGGGTGTCACTGGATGCTTTGGGGTAACTGGGGGTCACAGGGTCACTGGGTGTCACTGGATGCTTTGGGGTAACTGGGGGTCACAGGGTCACTGGGTGTCACTGGATGCTTTGGGGTCACTGGACACTCTGGGGTCACTGGGTGATTTGGGGTCACTGGACACTCTGGGGTCACTGGGTGATTTGGGGTCACTGGACGCTTTGGGGTCACTGGGTGTCACTGGGTGATTTGGGGCCACTTGGTGTCACTGGATGATTTGGGGTCACTGGGTGATTTGGGGTCACTGGGTGATTTGGGGTCACTGGGGGTCACTGGGTGATTTGGGATCACTGGGGGTCACTGGGTGATTTGGGATCACTGGGGGTCACTGGGTGATTTGGGGTCACTGGGGGTCACTGGATGCTTTGGGGTCACTGGATGCTTTGGGGTCACTGGGGGTCACTGGGTGATTTGGGGTCACTGGGTGTCACTGGACGCTTTGGGGTCACTGGGTGTCACTGGGTGATTTGGGGTCACTGGGGGTCACTGGGTGTCACAGGGTCACTGGGTGTCACTGGATGCTTTGGGGTCACTGGACGCTTTGGGGTCACTGGAAACTCTGGGGTCACTGGATGCTTTGGGGTCACTGGACGCTTTGGGGTCACTGGAAGCTTTGGGGTCACTGGACACTCTGGAGTCACTGGATGCTTTGGGGTCACTGGACACTCTGGGGTCACTGGGTGTCACTGGATGCTTTGGGGTCACTGGACACTCTGGGGTCACTGGACGCTTTGGGGTCACTGGGTGATTTGGGGTCACTGGACACTCTGGGGTCACTGGACGCTTTGGGGTCACTGGACGCTTTGGGGTCACTGGGTGATTTGGGGTCACTGGACACTCTGGGGTCACTGGACACTCTGGGGTCACTGGACGCTTTGGGGTCACTAGACACTCTGGGGTCACTGGGTGATTTGGGGTCACTGGGTGATTTGGGGTCACTGGGTGTCACTGGGTGATTTGGGGTCACTGGGTGATTTGGGGTCACTGGACACTCTGGGGTCACTGGACACTCTGGGGTCACTGGACGCTTTGGGGTCACTAGACACTCTGGGGTCACTGGGTGATTTGGGGTCACTGGGTGATTTGGGGTCACTGGGTGATTTGGGGTCACTGGATGCTTTGGGGTCACTGGGTGATTTGGGGTCACTGGGGGTCACTGGGTGATTTGGGGTCACTGGGGGTCACTGGATGCTTTGGGGTCACTGGGGGTCACTGGATGCTTTGGGGTCACTGGACACTCTGGGGTCACTGGACACTCTGGGGTCACTGGACGCTTTGGGGTCACTAGACACTCTGGGGTCACTGGGTGATTTGGGGTCACTGGGTGATTTGGGGTCACTGGGTGTCACTGGGTGATTTGGGGTCACTGGGTGATTTGGGGTCACTGGACACTCTGGGGTCACTGGACACTCTGGGGTCACTGGACGCTTTGGGGTCACTAGACACTCTGGGGTCACTGGGTGATTTGGGGTCACTGGGTGATTTGGGGTCACTGGGTGATTTGGGGTCACTGGATGCTTTGGGGTCACTGGGTGATTTGGGGTCACTGGGGGTCACTGGGTGATTTGGGGTCACTGGGGGTCACTGGATGCTTTGGGGTCACTGGGGGTCACTGGATGCTTTGGGGTCACTGGACTCTCTGGGGTCACTGGGTGATTTGGGGTCACTGGGTAATCTGGACCATCAGCTGAGTGTTTTCAGTGATGAAAATAAAATTTGTAAATAAATTGGGAA
Organism: Rana temporaria; assembly: GCF_905171775.1. Taxonomy (NCBI): domain Eukaryota; kingdom Metazoa; phylum Chordata; class Amphibia; order Anura; family Ranidae; genus Rana; species Rana temporaria. The sequence goes on from NC_053494.1 coordinate 817,945, forward strand.
AAACTCTGAAGAATCTCAATTCCAATTTTCATCAATGAACAAAACTGGAAAAAAATGTGAGGGAGGGTCATTTACCCACCTGACCTTCCGCTTTCCCCAGAACTCCGCCTCCCCTGACTCTATTGGCTGAGAGACGCGGACTCCCACCAATCCTTTCCCTTTCCTATGCAGTTCCACACATTACACTCATTCACGCTGTCTCTCTGTCTCTCTGGCGCCCCCTGCTGAGCTTTTCTGAATCAGCAACACAATTCCATCCCCAGCCTATAATAATAGAACATACATGTCCTGCACTTCCACAGAGGAACCAGTGGGGGGCGCCGACTAAACTGCTTAGAAAAATAAAATGAAGAAAAAGGTGTTTCTTATTTATTGTTGGTGATATTTGTGTGATGCACTTCTGTTTGTAAAAATAAATATTTTTGTTGGTTTTTGAAACTTTGTAGACATTTTATATGACAACAGCGAAATCTTTGTGTCTGGAAATAATCTCATCCTATTGGATGGTCACTCCTGGGGGATCGAAGGAGATCGGCAATTTTAGAGAAATGCTTCAAAAATGTGTCACAATGTAACTAATCCACATAGATTTTATTCCGATCCTCCTCCCCCAGTACATAGACATCCCCCCCGATCCTCCTCCCCCCGTACACAGACACCCCCCGATCCTCCTCCCCCCGTACACAGACACCCCTGATCCTTCTCCCCCAGTACATAGACACCCCCCGATACTCCTCCCCCAGTACACAGACATCCCCCAATCCTTCTCCCCCAGTACACAGACACCCCCGATCCTTCTCCCCCAGTACACAGACACCCCTGATCCTTCTCCCCCAGTACATAGACACCCCCCGATACTCCTCCCCCAGTACACAGACATCCCCCAATCCTCCTCCCCCCGTACACAGACACCCCCCGATCCTCCTCCCCCCGTACACAGACACCCCTGATCCTTCTCCCCCAGTACATAGACACCCCCCGATACTCCTCCCCCAGTACACAGACATCCCCCAATCCTTCTCCCCCAGTACACAGACACCCCCGATCCTTCTCCCCCAGTACACAGACACCCCTGATCCTTCTCCCCCAGTACACAGACATCCCCCGATACTCCTCCCCCAGTACACAGACATCCCCCAATCCTTCTCCCCCAGTACACAGACACCCCCGATCCTTCTCCCCCAGTACACAGACACCCCCCTACAATCCTTCTCCCCCAGTACACAGACACCCCCCGATACTCCTCCCCCAGTACACAGACATCCCCCAATCCTTCTCCCCCAGTACACAGACACCCCCAATCCTTCTCCCCCAGTACACAGACACCCCCGATCCTTCTCCCCCAGTACACAGACACCCCCGATCCTTCTCCCCCAGTACACAGACACCCCTGATCCTTCTCCCCCAGTACATAGACACCCCCCGATACTCCTCCCCCAGTACACAGACATCCCCCAATCCTTCTCCCCCAGTACACAGACACTCCCCTACAATCCTTCTCCCCCAGTACACAGACACCCCCCGATACTCCTCCCCCAGTACACAGACATCCCCCAATCCTTCTCCCCCAGTACACAGACACCCCCAATCCTTCTCCCCCAGTACACAGACACCCCCGATCCTTCTCCCCCAGTACACAGACACCCCTGATCCTTCTCCCCCAGTACATAGACACCCCCCGATACTCCTCCCCCAGTACACAGACATCCCCCAATCCTTCTCCCCCAGTACACAGACACTCCCCTACAATCCTTCTCCCCCAGTACACAGACACCCCCCGATACTCCTCCCCCAGTACACAGACATCCCCCAATCCTTCTCCCCCAGTACACAGACACCCCCCGATACTCCTCCCCCAGTACACAGACATCCCCCAATCCTTCTCCCCCAGTACACAGACACCCCCAATCCTTCTCCCCCAGTACACAGACACCCCCGATCCTTCTCCCCCAGTACACAGACACCCCTGATCCTTCTCCCCCAGTACATAGACACCCCCCGATACTCCTCCCCCAGTACACAGACATCCCCCAATCCTTCTCCCCCAGTACACAGACATCCCCCAATCCTTCTCCCCCAGTACACAGACACTCCCCTACAATCCTTCTCCCCCAGTACACAGACACCCCCCGATACTCCTCCCCCAGTACACAGACATCCCCGATCCTTCTCCCCCAGTACACAGACACCCCCGATCCTTCTCCCCCAGTACACAGACACCCCCCGATACTCCTCCCCCAGTACACAGACATCCCCCCTACGATCCTTCTCCCCCAGTACACAGACATTCCCCCGATACCTCAATAGATGTCACCTCACATAAGTTTCTGAGACACCGACCATCTTTCATTCTGAGTGTTTCCTGGGATAATATAATATCTTTAATATAAAATATCTGACGAGGAGACGATAAAAGGGGACATTACATGGGGGGAGGGTACATGAGACTTGAACCATTTCTGGTATTGAAGAAGTCAGTCTATAATATGAAATACTGATCAGACAACGTCCAAGAATCCAGAGCCAATCACAATGTAACAATGCAGCCAATCACATAATCCGACGTTCACCCGGCCGGACGCGGCGTTTATCAGACGTACAATGATTATGTACTGGATATAGATTGGCACCATCCTTAAATAAAGGAACTTTGTGACCCAATCACAGCAGATAATTCCATCCAATCACAGAGCAGGATCCAGCAGGAAATCACCTCAGTCCGTCTTCTGGATCCAGCAGGCCATGGTGGACAATCCGGAATCCGTTTCCATCTTCATGCTTCAAATTTCTGGTAAATGGATTCAACATAGAGAAGAACTTTCTGCCAATCGGGGCCCTGCATCTGGAGCATGTGATCTACGGTCTGGCGGGAAGGAAGAGAAGGGGGCGGATTAGAAGAAAAGGTGTGGTGGGGGGGTGGGGTGGGGGGTAATAATAGGAAGACTTACCAAGAGAGGGGTGATCCCAACACTCTCCGCTGCCTGGAACGCCAACTGTAGATTTTTCCTCTAAGGAAAAGAAGATTATAAAATTGGAGGCCAACAGTTGGGTGGATTGTGAGAGGCCAGAGAAGAGGTGGAGCTGCTGGCTACCCCCACAACCAATCCCGTTTCATCCTTCTAGAAGCAACCGGATTGGTTGTTATGGCCAGGGCTGGCCTTTGGGGTGTGCGAGCTGTGTGGCCGCACAGGGCGCCATGGGCAACAGGGGCGCCGTGCGGCCATCACATTTTGCAGAATGTAAGTCGCAGTCAGTTGCTCACATGATCACATGGGAACCGATGGTACCAATGTACCAGGCGGCACTTTCAGGGGGGTGGCAAATTGCACAATGTCTTGGGGGCGCCACAGGATTAGTGAAGATGGGGGGGGGGCACGGGATTAGCTTGCACAGGGCACCTGAACACCTAAGGCCGGCCCTGGTTATGGCCAACGGCCTCACCTGTTCTCCAACAGAAATCAGATATGTGACTGTGACAGACCAGCCGGGACAGAGGCTTTGGGAGAGGACTCAATGCCGGCGTCTTGCCTTCTGATTATGGGCCCTGACATTTGGGGGGAACAATACTCTTTGTGAGGTGTATGTCTGGGGACCTTGAAGTAATGTGACTTTGGATTCAAGTTCATGTCCCCCTGTCATGGAAATTTGGCTGTAGGCTATGCGCACACCATGGATCCATTGCGCTAATAAGCACGCATTTCGTCTAATGATATGATGCATCTTACCTATCACTCTATTTCCCGTATATCCCCAGTAAACAGACATCACCACAGCTACGTACCTCAGCTCCGTCAGCATGATGGCCAGAGACCAGTCTGACTGGCTCTTTTATTCGTAAAAAAGACAAAAGAAATTACAAACAGGAAGTCCTGGCTCCAACAGCCAATCGCCTCCTACACAGGATGTGACCTCACAGGATGTGACCAAATAAGGATGTGACAACACAGGAAATCCTTCCAACAGGATTAGTTAATACAAACAAGAACATGAATGCATCCTGTCTCTGCCCAGACACGCCCATAAGCCTTTAGCCATTATTCATTGGTTGTATTAACTAAGGAATAATGGCTAAAGGCTTATGGGCGTGTCTGGGCAGAGACAGGATGCATGGAAGCTAAACAAACATGGACTCCGTCTCTGACCATAACAACCTAAAGAATCTCGTATTACCGCTGATAGGAATCCTTATTCTTTTTTTTTTTTTTAAAGTGTATTTTGTGCGTGTACTCGAGAGAGGAGCCGGACTGCAGGAGTTGGGAGTAGGCAGGCCTCCCCCAGAGGCAATCTGCCACCTTTCTCCATGCCCCGGGTGGCAATGGCGGGTGTGTGAGGGGGTCCTCCCACACAGCCCGCCCTACCTGCTCCGCTTTGAAGCCCAACGGGGCAGAGGATCTAGCCCGCTCAACCAGCCCCGTTAGTCCTTCGCCTCTCTTTTTAGAGACCGCGTGGTCAAAGTGCGTGCATGTTAACCCAATTTCGAGTGCGTGTGTAAGCGTGGTGGTTTTTGTAGGGGGGGGGGGGTGGGCGTACTAAGCGCAGGCTTACCTCGCATAGCACACCCACTGGGAGCCAGGCTGAGACCACCAAACTCAATTCACATGTAGCCGAGACCGGGATCCGAACCCCTAGCTGCAGAGGTGAATGGCTTGTCAGCGCAGTGCCAATCGCGTTGAGCCACCGCAGCTCCCTAGGAATCCTTATTCTGCGCTGTTCCAGAGAACAACACATACCCGGATTATACTACAGCTCCTGGTATGGGAACCAGCTGTGGAAATTTTATGAAGATGTATGTAATATGTATTGTCATGGTGTTAGTACTCCCGCAGCCCGCTCTAAAGAGCTGATTGGGGCAGACTGATGCTGGTTGCGTCCCATCTTGTAGTGGAAAACTTCTTGAGGTTGGAGAGAAGTGTTTGCAGAGTGGGGATATGTCCGCCGGGGGAAGGGCCCCTGTGCATTGCACAGACGATCATCTGAGGAGATATGTTCACTCTGATGGCTTCATAATGTTGGGGCTCATAGAAGATGCTGATGTCTTCAACTCCAGCCACCTGTCTGTCTGTTGTCGGCTATAATGTGTTTATTGTAAATAAGTCTAGTGTGGGCTCTAAGAGCCGGTTCACACAGGGGCGGCAAAACTTCGGGGGCGACTCGGCAAGGCGTTCTGAAGACGACTTCAGAGGCGACTTGCAAAATTACTTCTGTATAGAAGTCAATGCAAGTCGCCCCAAATCGCCCCCGAAGTCGTACAAGAACCTTTTTCTAAGTCGGAGCGACTTGCGTCGCTTCTATTAGAACGGTTCTATTGAATAGAATGGGATGCGACTTGTCAGGCGACTGAGTCGCCTGACGAGTCGCCCCAGTGTGAACCGGCTCTAAGAGTCTTTCACCCATTGTTGTTTGTGTTAATTAACTCTGCTATTGTGAGAAGGTTTTCTGTGTTTCTATTTATGATAATGTTGATTGTGTCTTCTGAGCTACAAGACGGCAAGTCTGTCCCAGCGGACAAAGTTCTGTTGAGGACGAGGGTTTGTCACAGTGACATTTATTTATGAGGGCAATGGGGAGGTTCTTACCTTCTCCAGAGGGCGTAGTTGGTTATAGGGGATCGCCTGCGGGAGGTAGGAGTGCAGGAGTGCACATAGCGCCATGCCGTCCACCCAGGAGGAGCTGAAGTTTGTAATGACCACATGCTGCAAAAATAGATGTGGTCAGGTTTGTATGATGTGAAGACTTTGAAGACCCCATAAAAAAACACACCACATCTGCAGAGTATCCCACCCTTCCCCATGCTAAGTATCTCACCCCTTGCAAAGAAGATATCATAGCTCCTCGCTCACCTTATAGCCGCAGGTACGATCCTGTGCCCAACGCAGGAAGACCCCTCTCTTGGAGCCGCCATATCGGCGCAGGAAGGAGCCAGAGTCCTCAGTTAGATTCTCTCTGCAGGAAGAATATGGATAAAAGATCAGAAATCACATGGGGTAATTACTGGTTGGTGGTAAGGGACATGAAGGACCTACGTGGCTTTAGACTGGTTCAGTAAGGTCTCTAGACTTCCTCTGCGCTCCTTGCGGGCCGAGGCTGCGTCTGACAGAGGAAAGACAGACATAAATGTACAATGGTGTCTCTACAGTGGGAAAGGAACAGCAGGACTGGGCCCAGAAACAACACAAACAGGTGAGGGATGGGTACAAGGAAAAAAATACTACTACACCAAGCCTACACCTGAGCCACGCTCACCCATACCTGAGTCTGTGGAGGAGGACCCTCTGGGAGGGACACTCATGAGGCTGCTGGACTTCACAATTGCGTCCTGCAAAGGAGGGAGACATAAGAAGGAAGGTGGTGGGTGGGAAGGTAAGTGATGGAGTTAGGGAGGGAAGAAAGGTAGGTTATGAGGGTAGGGAGGTGTGACAGTCCCAACCAGGACGAGGGGGACTGCAGGGTAGTCTCTTGCCTACTGACTTTGTGTCCTGGCATTTGAGGGGGCTCTATTCTTGGGAGGTGTGTGCCTGGGGGACCCTTGGAGTAGTCTTGATTTGGATTGGGGTCCATGTCTCCCTGAAACACACAGACTCTGGCAATCTTGGACCGGGATACAGATTTCGGGGTCTTTGTGCCTAAACCAGCAAATGACTCCTTTAGACTGCGAGACTCGGAGTAGATATTAATATAATCAGCTCAAACCAACCTGATTCTGGGGTCTCCTGCTATAATCTGTTTAAGGCGTTATGTGTGTTTTTGCCTCATTGTGTGCCTCCTGGGTGTGAATTGTCAATTGAGTCACCTATTGTTTCTGTCTGTCTGCTCATCTCTTGGAGATGTGATTAATATTGGGTGCACTTTACCTTCTTATGGAACCATTGTGGGATGTTAAGTGGTTATGTTTATGATAATGTGTAATGTACTTTGTATTCAGGGTTTTTGGGCTTGTTGCCGGATTGTTTGGATATCCCGACTAGTCAAGGCTTGTTGTTAATTAGCGTACTGTGTATGTGTACGTTGTGTACGTTGGCTGTTCCTTAGATGTGATTATTCTTAAAGCGGGGGTTCCGCGGCCAAGGATTTTTTTTTTCAAGCATTCACTGTGGTATAACAATATTAAGGTACACTTCACTTCTCTTGTAGCTGTATATAATCGCTGTCCGTTTTCTCGGCAATGAAGGAGTTATAAAATCCGTGTGATGAAGTTTCCATTTTGCTTGTGGGCATTGTGAAGCCCACAAGCAATCACTTCCTGGAAGCGGTGAATGCTGATCTCCCAGCATTCACCGCTCATTCTCTCGATAATGGCATTATTTAACTGCATGCCCTTTCTTAAAATGGCGCAATTAGAGACGCCCTTGTCACGTGACCGGCGTCACGTGATATGTATAATCTCTCGAGATTTCGCTGCACGGAGACCCACACTGTATCTTTGGAAGCACGACACAGTGTCCCACATTGCATTGTGGCAATGGGGAAAGGCTTAGAAACGCCTACTCCCGCGGGAGGGGAATCCCGGAAGTCGCTTTATAAACGGCAATATTAAGGTATTTACATATGGCAAAAATCATGTACATATTGCAGTGGTTGTGTTAGACTATAGTTGTGATTTTGGGTGAACCTCCGCTTTAAGGATAATGTGATCAAGCTTTTATCTGATTTTGTGTGATATATAAATTCTGTGTGAGTTTACAATAAAGTCAGTTCCAGTTTGCACCTAAGTTAGTGTCGTCTAGTCCTTGGGTGCTCAGCTATAATACCTGGAGTAAGCAATATATGTTGACGGAAGCACCCAAGCTGGGTGCTGGACAGTCCATCACAGGAGGGAAGGAAAGGGGGGTGGGGGGGTTGTAGGGAAGGAACAAGGCAGGGGACAGATTAAGGGTTAGGAAGGTAGGTTATAGGGGGTAGGGAGAGAAGGAAGGTAGGCTATGGGGGTAGAGAGGGAAGCAAGATAGGTTATATGGGTAGAGAGGGAAGCAAGATAGGTTATAGGGGTAAAGAGGGAAGGAAGGTAGGTTATGGGGGTAGCGAGGGAAGGAAGGTAGGTTATGGGGGTAGGGAGGGAAGAAAGTAGGTCATGGGGGTAGGGAGGGAAGGAAGGTAGGCTATGGGGGTAGAGAGGGAAGGAAGATAGGTTATATGGGTAGAGAGGGAAGCAAGATAGGTTATAGGGGTAAAGAGGGAAGGAAGGTAGGTTATGGGGGTAGCGAGGGAAGGAAGGTAGGTTATGGGGGTAGGGAGGGAAGGAAGGTAGGTCATGGGGGTAGGGAGGGAAGGAAGGTAGGTTATGGGGGTAGTGAAGGAAGTAATGTGGGGGATGGCAGTAGGGAAGGAAGTAATGTTGGGGATGGCAGTAGCGAAGGAAGTAATATGGGGGATAGCAGTAGCGAAGGAAGTAATGTGGGGGATGGCAGTAGGGAAGGAAGTAATGTGGGGGATGGCAGTAGCGAAGGAAGTAATGTGGGGGATGGCAGTAGCGAAGGAAGTAATATGGGGGATAGCAGTAGCGAAGGAAGTAATATGGGGGATGGCAGTAGGGAAGGAAGTAATGTGGGGGATGGCAGTAGCGAAGGAAGTAATGTGGGGGATGGCAGTAGGGAAGGAAGTAATGTGGGGGATGGCAGTAGCGAAGGAAGTAATGTGGGGGATGGCAGTAGCGAAGGAAGTAATGTGGGGGATGGCTGTAGGGAAGGAAGTAAAGTGGGGGATGGCAGTAGGGAAGGAAGTAATGTGGGGGATGGCAGTAGGGAAGGAAGTAATGTGGGGGATGGCAGTAGGGAAGGAAGTAGTGTGGGGGATGGCAGTAGCGAAGGAAGTAATGTGGGGGATGGCAGTAGGGAAGGAAGTAATGTGGGGGTGGCAGTAGGGAAGGAAGTAATGTGGGGGTGGCAGTAGGGAAGGAAGTAATGTGGGGAATGGCAGTAGGGAAGGAAGTAAAGTGGGGGATGGCAGTAGGGAAGGAAGTAATGTGGGGGGTGGCAGTAGGGAAGGAAGTAATGTGGGGGATGGCAGTAGGGAAGGAAGCAATGTGGGGGGTGGCAGTAGGGAAGGAAGTAATGTGGGGGATGGCAGTAGGGAAGGAAGTAAAGTGGGGGATGGCAGTAGGGAAGGAAGTAATGTGGGGGATAGCAGTAGGGAAGGAAGTAATGTGGGGGATGGCAGTAGCGAAGGAAGTAATGTGGGGGATGGCAGTAGGGAAGGAAGTAATGTGGGGGATGGCAGTAGGGAAGGAAGTAATGTGGGGGATGGCAGTAGGGAAGGAAGTAAAGTGGGGGATGGCAGTAGGGAAGGAAGTAAAGTGGGGGATGGCATTAGGGAAGGAAGTAAAGTGGGGGATGGCAGTAGGGAAGGAAGTAATGTGGGGGATGGCAGTAGGGAAGGAAGTAAAGTGGGGGATGGCAGTAGGGAAGGAAGTAATGTGGGGGATAGCAGTAGGGAAGGAAGTAGTGTGGGGGATGGCAGTAGGGAAGGAAGTAATGTGGGGGATGGCAGTAGCGAAGGAAGTAATGTGGGGGATGGCAGTAGGGAAGGAAGTAATGTGGGGGATAGCAGTAGGGAAGGAAGTAATGCGGGGGATGGCAGTAGGGAAGGAAGTAGTGTGGGGGATGGCAGTAGCGAAGGAAGTAATGTGGGGGGTGGCAGTAGGGAAGGAAGTAAAGTAGGGGATGGCAGTAGGGAAGGAAGTAAAGTGGGGGATGGCAGTAGAGAAGGAAGTAAAGTGGGGGATGGCAGTAGGGAAGGAAGTAAAGTGGGGGATGGCAGTAGAGAAGGAAGTAAAGTGGGGGATGGCAGTAGGGAAGTAGGGGGACAGATTAAGGGTAATGGAGAAGGTGGGGGTGGGGGATGATGAAGTGAGGAAGGAGTGACTTACATTAGACCTCAGCGAGGAGAGGATAACACCCCGAGGAAGGCTGCGGTATCCTTGGACGGTGCCGTTCACAGGGGAGGTCTCTGTCCAGTCCACACTGTCTGACCTGTAATATAACGAATTGAGCCCTCAGTACTTTGTCTCTTACACAATGGACATCATCCTCGGTGTCCATCCTCTGAGGAGATCACAGAACTCTCCACACTGTCCAATCCCTCATCAGGCCATGTGACTCAATGCCATTCCTCTGCAGCCTGAACCTCTAATCCCAGAACCCCATCGATCATATTTCTCCCCACTCACCCCTTCATTCGTAACCTCTTATTCTCTTTCTCGCTCCTCTCCAGCTTCTCCTGGGCTTCCTCCCGAAATCTCTCTGCTACGGCTACGGCGGTGCGGAGGTCAGACTGGAGCAGGTTCAGTTCCTGCACTTCACCCTGTGGAGGAAGAAGAAATAGAAGTCAGGGATTCAGGATGCTTCAGGTTAAATTTCCGAGCACCACCCAAGGAGAGCAGAAGATCGGATACAACTCTGAGCACCACCCAAGGTGAGCAGAACATCGGATACAACACTGAGCACCACCCAAGGAGAGCAGAAGATCGGATACAACACTGAGCACCACCCAAGGAGAGCAGAACATCGGATACAACACTGAGCACCACCCAAGGAGAGCAGAACATCGGATACAACACTGAGCACCACCCAAGGAGAGCAGAACATCGGATACAACACTGAGCACCACCCAAGGAGAGCAGAAGATCGGATACAACACTGAGCACCACCCAAGGAGAGCAGAACATCGGATACAACACTGAGCACCACCCAAGGAGAGCAGAACATCGGATACAACACTGAGCACCACCCAAGGAGAGCAGAACATCGGATACAACACTGAGCACCACCCAAGAAGAGCAGAACATCGGATACAACACTGAGCACCACCCAAGGAGAGCAGAACATCGGATACAACACTCAGCACCACCCAAGGAGAGCAGAACATCGGATACAACACTGAGCACCACCCAAGGAGAGCAGAACATCGGATACAACACTGAGCACCACCCAAAGAGAGCAGAACATCAGATACAACACTGAGCACCACCCAAGGAGAGCAGAACATCGGATACAACACTGAGCACCACCCAAGGAGAGCAGAAGATCGGATACAACACTGAGCACCACCCAAGGAGAGCAGTACATCGGATACAACACTGAGCACCACCCAAGGAGAGCAGAACATCGGATACAACACTGAGCACCACCCAAGGAGAGCAGAACATCGGATACAACACTGAGCACCACCCAAGGAGAGCAGAACATCGGATACAACACTAAGCACCACCCAAGGAGAGCAGAACATCGGATACAACACTGAGCACCACCCAAGGAGAGCAGAACATCGGGCACAACACTGAGCACCACCCAAGGAGAGCAGAACATCGGATACAACACTGAGCACCACCCAAGGAGAGCAGAACATCGGATACAACACTGAGCACCATCCAAGGAGAGCAGAACATCGGATACAACACTGAGCACCACCCAAGGAGAGCAGAAGATCGGATACAACACTGAGCACCACCCAAGGAGAGCAGTACATCGGATACAACACTGAGCACCACCCAAGGAGAGCAGAACATCGGATACAACACTGAGCACCACCCAAGGAGAGCAGAACATCGGATACAACACTAAGCACCACCCAAGGAGAGCAGAACATCGGATACAACACTGAGCACCACCCAAGGAGAGCAGAACATCGGGCACAACACTGAGCACCACCCAAGGAGAGCAGAACATCGGATACAACACTGAGCACCACCCAAGGAGAGCAGAACATCGGATACAACACTGAGCACCATCCAAGGAGAGCAGAACATCGGATACAACACTGAGCACCACCCAAGGAGAGCAGAACATCGGATACAACACTGAGCACCACCCAAGGAGAGCAGAACATCGGATACAACACTGAGCACCACCCAAGGAGAGCAGAACATCGAATACAACACTGAGCACCACCCAAGGAGAGCAGAACATCGGATACAACACTGAGCACCACCCAAGGAGAGCAGAACATCGGATACAACACTGAGCACCACCCAAGGAGAGCAGAACATCGGATACAACACTGAGCACCACCCAAGGAGAGCAGAACATCGGATACAACACTGAGCACCACCCAAGGAGAGCAGAACATCGGATACAACACTGAGCACCATCCAAGCAGAGCAGAACATCGGATACAACACTGAGCACCACCCAAGGAGAGCAGAACATCGGATACAACACTGAGCACCACCCAAGGAGAGCAGAACATCGGATACAACACTGAGCACCACCCAAGGAGAGCAGAACATCGGATACAACACTGAGCACCACCCAAGGAGAGCAGAACATCGGATACAACACTGAGCACCACCCAAGGAGAGCAGAACATCGGATACAACACTGAGCACCACCCAAGGAGAGCAGAACATCGGATACAACACTGAGCACCACCCAAGGAGAGCAGAACATCGGATACAACACTGAGCACCACCCAAGGAGAGCAGAACATCGGATACAACACTGAGCACCACCCAAGGAGAGCAGAACATCGGATACAACAATGAGCACCACCCAAGGAGAGCAGAACATCGGATACAACACTGAGCACCACCCAAGGAGAGCAGAACATCGGATACAACACTGAGCACCACCCAAGGAGAGCAGAACATCGGATACAACACTGAGCACCACCCAAGGAGAGCAGAACATCGGATACAACACTGAGCACCACCCAAGGAGAGCAGAACATCGAATACAACACTGAGCACCACCCAAGGAGAGCAGAACATCGGATACAACACTGAGCACCACCCAAGGAGAGCAGAACATCGGATACAACACTGAGCACCACCCAAGGAGAGCAGAACATCGGATACAACACTGAGCACCACCCAAGGAGAGCAGAACATCGGATACAACACTGAGCACCACCCAAGGAGAGCAGAACATCGGATACAACACTGAGCACCACCCAAGGAGAGCAGAACATCGGATACAACACTGAGCACCACCCAAGGAGAGCAGAACATCGAATACAACACTGAGCACCACCCAAGGAGAGCAGAACATCGGATACAACACTGAGCACCACCCAAGGAGAGCAGAACATCGGATACAACACTGAGCACCACCCAAGGAGAGCAGAACATCGGATACAACACTGAGCACCACCCAAGGAGAGAAGAACATCGGATACAACACTGAGCACCACCCAAGGAGAGCAGAACATCGGATACAACACTGAGCACCACCCAAGCAGAGCAGAACATCGGATACAACACTGAGCACCACCCAAGGAGAGCAGAACATCGTATACAACACTGAGCACCACCCAAGGAGAGCAGAACATCGGATACAACACTGAGCACCACCCAAGGAGAGCAGAACATCGGATACAACACTGAGCACCACCCAAGGAGAGCAGAACATCGGATACAACACTGAGCACCACCCAAGGAGAGCAGAACATCGAATACAACACTGAGCACCACCCAAGGAGAGCAGAACATCGGATACAACACTGAGCACCACCCAAGGAGAGCAGAACATCGGATACAACACTGAGCACCACCCAAGGAGAGCAGAACATCGGATACAACACTGAGCACCACCCAAGGAGAGCAGAACATCGGATACACCACTGAGCACCACCCAAGGAGAGCAGAACATCGGATACAACACTGAGCACCACCCAAGGAGAGCAGAACATCGGATACAACACTGAGCACCACCCAAGGAGAGCAGAACATCGGATACAACACTGATCACCACCCAAGGAGAGCAGAACATCGGATACAACACTGAGCACCACCCAAGGAGAGCAGATCATCGGATACAACACTGAGCACCACCCAAGGAGAGAAGAACATCGGATACAACACTGAGCACCATCTGAGGTATAATTTGGTTACATAGTTACATAGGTTGAAAAAAGACACCAAGTCCCCCCTCTGTGTGTGATTGGATGTCAGTATTACATTGTATATCTCTGTATGTTGGGGTCCTTCAGGTGATTATCTAATAGTTTCTTGAAACCATCGATGCTCCTCCCCCGCTGAGACCACCGCCTGTGGAAGGGAATTCCACATCCTTGCTGCTCTTACAGTAAAGAACCCTCTACGTAGTTTAAGTGTATTGTAATAAGGAGGGTGGTGTATTGTAGTATGGAGGGTGGTGTATTTTAGTATGGAGGGTGGAAATACCATTGGAGACGTCTCACCTGCAGCTCGATGATTCTCTGGGTCAGTGTTATGTTCTCCCTCTCCAGCTGTTTCACCCGATCTAGGAGGAGAGAGCAGAGTGCTGAGTACATATGGACTATCCTCTATATACAGCTGCCTGGAACTGAGCTTTACCCTACAGAACTTTTCCTGCCAAGACACAAATCTAAGCCAATCACTGACTCTCCACCTTGGTGTGTATCTTTCTCGCAAAGCATCCCTCCCCCATGGATCTTTACCCTTAAGTGAGTGAGTGAGAAACTTATATAGCGCAACACATGCGAACTGAATCGCCTCTGGGCGCTTCAGATAGACCGTAGTGTACCGCCCCTGAAGAGCCCCACCCGAGCATCCCTCCCCCATGGAACTTTACCCCTATGCCATGTGCCACCCCTCACCCTTACAGAGCACCTCTGCTGCAGTGTACCTTCCTTGAGGAGCTCCTCCCCTGCGGAGCATCTCTCCCTGCAGTACAGCACCAGGCCTCTCACCTCTCAGTCTCTCCTTCTCTTTGTTGTCCTCCTGTGAGGGTTTCCGGTGTTCTGTGAGCTCCTCCTGTAGAGATTGATCAGAGTGGTCTGTGAGGTCATTGTGTGCAACAGATAGCGTACACAGGGGGTGGGAGGAAACTTATCATGAAATACTTTTAGTGTGGAGCATTCTGGGTAATGTGAAGTACCATGCAGGGTGGAGAATTCTGGAAAAATAGGAACAAGTCATGTACAATATGCAAGGTAATGTGGAGGAGTACCATGCATTGTAGAGCGGTCTATGTGATGTGGAGGAGTACCATGCATTGTAGAGCGGTCTATGTGATGTGGAGGAGTACCATGCATGGTGGAGTGGTCTATGTGGTGTGGAGGAGTACCATGCATGGTGGAGGGGTCTATGTGGTGTGGCGGAGGACCATGCATGGTGGAGCGGTCTATGTGGTGTGGAGGAGTACCATGCATGGTGGAGTGGTCTATGTGGTGTGGAGGAGTACCATGCATGGTGGAGGGGTCTATGTGGTGTGGAGGAGTACCATGCATGGTGGAGCGGTCTATGTGGTGTGGAGAAGTACCATGCATGGTGTAGAGCAGTCTATGTGGTGTGGAGGAGTACCATGCATGGTGGAGTGGTCTATGTGGTGTGGAGGAGTACCATGCATGGTGGAGGGGTCTATGTGGTGTGGAGGAGTACCATGCATGGTGGAGCGGTCTATGTGGTGTGGAGGAGTACCATGCATGGTGGAGCGGTCTATGTGATGTGGAGGAGTACCATGCATGGTGGAATGGTCTATGTGGTGTGGAGGAGTACCATGCATGGTGGAGCGGTCTATGTGGTGTGGAGGAGTACCATGCATGGTGGAGGGGTCTATGTGGTGTGGAGGAGTACCATGCATGGTGGAGGGGTCTATGTGGTGTGGAGGAGTACCATGCATGGTGGAGCGGTCTATGTGGTGTGGAGAAGTACCATGCATGGTGGAACGGTCTATGTGGTGTGGAGGAGTACCATGCATGGTGGAGCGGTCTATGTGATGTGGAGAAGTACCATGCATGGTGGAGTGGTCTATGTGGTGTGGAGGAGTACCATGCATGGTGGAGCAGTCTATGTGATGTGGAGGAGTACCATGCATGGTGGAGTAGTCTATGTGGTGTGGAGGAGTACCATGCATGGTAGAGCAGTCTATGTGGTGTGGAGGAGTACCATGCATGGTGGAGGGGTCTATGTGGTGTGGAGGAGTACCATGCATGGTGGAGGGGTCTATGTGGTGTGGAGGAGTACCATGCATGGTGGAACGGTCTATGTGGTGTGGAGGAGTACCATGCATGGTGGAGTAGTCTATGTGGTGTGGAGGAGTACCATGCATGGTAGAGCAGTCTATGTGGTGTGGAGGAGTACCATGCATGGTGGAGGGGTCTATGTGGTGTGGAGGAGTACCATGCATGGTGGAGGGGTCTATGTGGTGTGGAGGAGTACCATGCATGGTGGAGCGGTCTATGTGGTGTGGAGGAGTACCATGCATGGTGGAGCGGTTTATGTGGTGTGGAGGAGTACCATGCATGGTGGAGAAGTCTATGTGGTGTGAAGTACGTCTGTCTTGGTGGCTCTCTCACCTGAGCATCCTTGGAATCTGATCTCCCTGCTCCCACAGTCAGTATTTTTCCTGGAAGAGACAGCGGATAGGTCAGAGACAAGAGGGACACAGGAAAGATGGCGGACAGCATTTTCCTCCAGCAGTACCTGCACTCAGGGCCTCATACTGGCTCTTTAGGTTCCCGAGTTCCCTCAGTCCACTCTTCAGCTCTTTCCTGACTTCTGTGAGCCGAGCCTCCCAGCCAATGGCAGAGGCCGCTATCCGGGGCCCATCGCTGCCATTTCCAGAGGCAAGGAGACTCCTGAACTGGCTATGCATTTCATCCAATGATCGGGAAGACTGCTGAATCTGTTCCATAGCCTGATGAAAGGGGACGCCCCAGCCCTCTAAGTATTTCTGCTCATTACTGGACACCTTCAGCTCCTCAGGGGTGGGGCCTGTGTCGATGGGGCGGCGCTCAGGACTAGCCACAGGCGTGTAGAAAAGTTCCTGGCTGGGGGATTGTGGAGGGCTTTGGTGAGGTTTGTACAAAGAAGGCGATGTTGGGGCTGCGGAGGCATCTGATAAAAGACAAAACATTCACCATATTGTCCATGAAGAGCCCAGAGGAGAAGCATGAAGGGAAGAAGAAGACGAGACATCACATGACATGACATGGAGAGAGAGGACAAAACTGGAGACAGACAGAACACTGCAAAGGAAGAAAGAGAGGTCACTTACCTGTGTCGGGAGCATTCTTCACACTGTTCCCACCCATCACAAATGGACAACCCAGGAGGAGACCGAAGGCTCTCCGAGGAAGATGGAGGTTGCTGGTAAAAGGTGGAAGTCCAAAATGAGGATAAACCACAGAAAGTGACAGAAGGAGACGGTATTTCTGAAAATTCCTAATCCACAATTGTCCTGGGAGATGGGCGTTGTTGGTCCTGGAGGACAGCCCAGAAAATATATGGAAGATGGTGTACTAGAGAGATGGTAATCTTCAGGGGCTGGGCTCAAGACCCGTTAGGTGTCCAAGGAAAATGCCAGTCCTGGAAGATGGATGGGGGTCAAAAGGACATCATAATAAGAAGTTGAAGGTTCTCAGGGGGACATGGAAGCTTCTGGTGAAGGATGGAGGTCCAGAAAGAGAAAGACAGAAACCCCAGAAGGTCCTGGAAGGAGACGGTATTCCTGGAGATTGGTCCTAATCCACAATTAACCTGGGAGGTGGGCGTTGGTCTGAGAGGAGAGTCTGAGAAATGTATGCAAGGCCTGCAAAATAATGTGCTAGAGAAAAAGGTAGTCCTCGGGGGCTGGGCTCCAGACCAGTTAGTTACTAGAGAGATGGTAGTCCTTGGGGGCTGGGCTCCAGACCAGTTAGGAGTCCAAAGAAAATGCCAGTCCTGGAAGATGGATGGGGGTCAAATGGACACCATAATAAGAAGTTGAAGGTTCTCAGGAGGACATGGAAGCTTCTGGTGAAGGATGGAGCTCCGGAAAGAGACAGAGGACCTTCTGGTAACAGAAACCCCTTGAAGGAGACAATATTCCCGAGTTTCTTCCTAGTTCACCAATATACTGGGAGATGAGTGAAGACCTGGAGGGGAGGCCGGGAAATGTAGGCAAGTCCTGAGGAATGCCCTGAGAAATGCTTTGCTGGACAGATGGGTAGCCCCTCAGGGGCGGGACCCAGGGCCAAAAAACATGCCAATCCTGGGAGATGGATGATGGTCCAGAGGATAGAAGGTGGAACTAAATGTCAGAGAAGAATGTTGCCCTTTGAATGAAGGATAGCAGTCCTGGCAGACAGAGGTACCGAGGATAGATTGCCGTCATAAATGCAAGAAATTACCCCAGAAGACGGCTGCTGGAAACAGGTCCCTATCCACAAATAGTCAGTTCCTGAACATGGATGGTGCCCTTAGTTGGCAGTGGTCAGTCCCTGAAGAAGGATGGTGCTCCTAGTTGGCAGAGGTCAGTACTTGAAGAAGGATGGTGCTCCTAGTTGGCAGAGGTCAGTACATGAAGAAGGATGGTGCTCCTAGTTGGCAGAGGTCAGTACATGAAGAAGGATGGTGCTCCTAGTTGGCAGTGGTCAGTCCCTGAAGAAGGATGGTGCTCCTAGTTGGCAGAGGTCAGTACATGAAGAAGGATGGTGCTCCTAGTTGGCAGTGGTCAGTCCCTGAAGAAGGATGGTGCTCCTAGTTGGCAGTGGTCAGTCCCTGAAGAAGGATGGTGCTCCTAGTTGGCAGTGGTCAGTCCCTGAAGAAGGATGGTGCTCCTAGTTGGCAGAGGTCAGTACCTGAAGAAGGATGGTGCTCCTAGTTGGCAGTGGTCAGTCCCTGAAGAAGGATGGTGCTCCTAGTTGGCAGAGGTCAGTACTTGAAGAAGGATGGCGCTCCTAGTTGGCAGTGGTCAGTACTTGAAGGATGGTGCTCCTAGTTGGCAGAGGTCAGTACTTGAAGAAGGATGGTGCTCCTAGTTGGCAGTGGTCAGTCCCTGAAGACAGATGGTGCTCCTGGTTGTCGATCCCTGAAGACGGATGGTGCTCCTGGTTGTTGATCCCTGAAGACGGATGGTGCTCCTGGTTGTTGATCCCTGAAGACGGATGGTGCTCCTGGTTGTCGATCCCTGAAGACGGATGGTGCTCCTGGTTGTCGATCCCTGAAGACGGATGGTGCTCCTGGTTGTCGATCCCTGAAGACGGATGGTGCTCCTGGTTGTTGATCCCTGAAGACGGATGGTGCTCCTGGTTGTTGATCCCTGAAGACGGATGGTGCTCCTGGTTGTTGATCCCTGAAGACGGATGGTGCTCCTGGTTGTCGATCCCTGAAGACGGATGGTGCTCCTGGTTGTCGATCCCTGAAGACGGATGGTGCTCCTGGTTGTTGATCCCTGAAGACGGATGGTGCTCCTGGTTGTCGATCCCTGAAGACGGATGGTGCTCCTGGTTGTCGATCCCTGAAGACGGATGGTGCTCCTGGTTGTCGATCCCTGAAGACGGATGGTGCTCCTGGTTGTCAGTCCCTGAAGACGGATGGTGCTCCTGGTTGTCAGTCCCTGAAGAGGGATGTTAGTCCCAGGATCAGAAGAGACGGAGGCTGCAGTGAGACGGGGACACACCTGTAGCAGATTTGCTCAGACTGGGATTTCCTGCACAACTTCTTTCTCATTCCTCCACTTTCCCCGTCACTCTGTGCGCACTTCTCATAAATCCTGTGTGACCGCATTACTGTGCACACCCAGCACAGCCGCCTGGCACACCGTGACACACTCCACACCCAACCCAACAATCACAACCACTCCCTGCTGCATGCCCCTACCTGTGTGTATGTACACCTCTACACCCGGACCTGTGTATGTACACCCCGACCTGTGTATGTACACCCGGACCTGTGTATGTACACCTGTACAACCTGACCCATATGTGCTTCTGCCCAATATATAGCCATCACACACAATGCAGTTCACACTGATGTAATCCTGAAGGTACTTATAGTAATAATGACAGAGGTGCCGATCACCTGACATTCCGGGAATCTGGCTCTTCCAGGTGTTTCATTTTTTGGTTTTGAAAGGAGAGGGGAGGGGGGTGAAAAAGCTCTGATAGTATGAAATGAGGGATCAGGAGGACACAAACACCTGGCTGGGGGGTCTCACACCTACGGCCCCCACCCACAACCAAATCTATGAGTAAGCAATGTGCTCCGATCACAGCGTCCTCTTCCAGGGACCCGGCTCTGCTGCATTCCTCTATACCAGGCCATGGAGATGTGTGAAATCAGAACTGTCTGTGACCCCCCAGTAGCCAATCAGCACTCTGTACTCGAGACTTATTCCAGGCAGTCCAATACATAAAGCCGGGGACCTGCTCAACCTTGTGTACAGGGTTCCCCCTGCTGGTCAGGATTAGTATATATATATATATATATATACACACACTCTCCGGACACTTTATTAGGTCCCCCCTTCTAGTAGAGGGTTGGACCCCCTTTATTAGGTTCCCCTTGCTAGTAGAGGGTTGGACCCCATTTATTAGGACCCTCTTGCAAGTCCTGGGTTGGACCCCTTTGGCCTGCATTCTTGGTGGAATAGATACAACAAGGTGTTGGAAACGTTCCTCTCAGATTTCCCTCCATAGTGACCTGATAACATCCCACAGTTGCTGTAGATTTGTCGGCTGCACATCCATGATGCAAATCTCCCGTTCCACCACATCCCAGAGGGTCTCTATTGGATGAGATGTGGTGAGTGTGGAGGAGGCCATTGGAGTACAGGAACCCCATAGTGGTGAGATGATTGAAGCTTTGTGACATGGTGCATGATCCTGCTGGAAGGAGCCATCAGAAGATAGGGGGGGGGGGGGGGGGGACACTGTAATCATAAAGGGTCTGCCAACAACCACGCCACGTCCAAAGTCACCAAAATCCCCTACTATATACACATTATATATATATATATATATATATAAACTTTTTATCTTTCTACAAGGCAAATGTTACACTTTTGTCAAGAACTCGATCTATTGAGATCCTACAAAGGTCACAGGGAGGAGAATGGTGGAGCTACGGGGTGAAACACTCGGTACAAAAAGGTCTCAGACCAGCGAGAAGCCAACCGTCTCCAACAAGATCGAAAGAGCAGAAATCTGATGACTCTGGAAGCGGGATCGTCCAATGCTGCCGCAACAGCCGAATCCTCCAAGGCTCCGGAGTCAATATTCCTCCAACAAGCATGTCTCCTACATCGGCAAGGTGCCCGGGACTACTCCACGCCCCAAAGAGCTGGGATCTCCTACACGGGCAAGGTGCCCGGGACTGCTCCACGCCCCAAAGAGCAGGGATCTCCTACACCCGCAATGTCCCCGGGACTACTCCACGCCCCAAAGAGCTGGGATCTCCTACACGGGCAAGGTGCCCGGGACTACTCCACGCCCCAAAGAGCTGGGATCTCCTACACCGGCAAGGTGCCCGGGACTACTCCACGCCCCAAAGAGCTGGGATCTCCTACACGGGCAAGGTGCCCGGGACTACTCCACGCCCCAAAGAGCTGGGATCTCCTACACGGGCAAGGTGCCCGGGACTGCTCCACGCCCCAAAGAGCTGGGATCTCCTACACCGGCAAGGTCCCCGGGACTACTCCACGCCCCCAAAGAGCTGGGATCTCCTACACGGGCAAGGTGCCTGGGACTACTCCACGCCCCAAAGAGCTGGGATCTCCTACACGGGCAAGGTGCCCGGGACTGCTCCACGCCCCAAAGAGCAGGGATCTCCTACACCCCCCAAAGAGCTGGGATCTCCTACACCGGCAAGGTGCCCGGGACTACTCCGCGCCCCAAAGAGGCCCGAAGGCCACCAAGACCCAAGCAAAAGTTGACTCTAAATCGGAGATTGGAAAGTTTAAACATTCTCCTATGGGGGAAAAAAAACTCTGGTTGTCTGAACTTTGTCCAGGACTAGACCCCGATACTCCAAATAGTGAGTGGGTTCCAGCAACAATTTCTGAAGGTTCAGGATCCATCCATTCCAAACCACTAATGTCTGGGCAGAGCA
The DNA here is from genome assembly GCF_905171775.1 of Rana temporaria. Lineage (NCBI taxonomy): Eukaryota > Metazoa > Chordata > Amphibia > Anura > Ranidae > Rana > Rana temporaria. Next base: position 839,690 of record NC_053494.1, read on the forward strand.
CACACTGAATGTTCAACAGAGGTCTCCGCAGTGCCAATCCCCACTGCCAGAAAAGCGCACTCTACTAGAGCCAGCACCTCGGTGAACAAAATACAAGGGCAGCGCCAACAAAGCTGGTAGTGAAGGGTCCTACAGCAAAACATAAGAAATGCGGATGTACGGGAAAGATCGAGGCATGTAGGTACACGTCCTTAATGTCCACCAAAGCTAGAAAGTCTCCCCAGTAAAGCAAGCCAATGACAGACCTGGTGGATTCCATATGGGTTTTCTGAGCGCAAATGAGGACATTCAATACTTCACATGATGGGGTGGATGTCGCCTTTGTGTTTGGGAACGGTAAACAGAAGAGAAGCAGAGGAACCAGCCACATTTGACGGCCCAAGGAAGACTCCCAAGACGGGATAGCCTCTAGGAGCAGTGGGCTCCACACTGCAGGCATCAGTAGACATGCTGCAACAACCCCAGGACTGTCCTAGGTACTCCTGAAACCATTACCCCAATCGTCACTGAGCCAATCCCCATCGCACCATTACCCCAATCTCCGCAGAGCCAGCCCCCATCCCGCCATTACCGCAATCTATGCAACGGCAATGCCCACAGCACCATTACCCTGATCTCTGCAGAGTCAATCCCAACTGCACCATTACCCCCGATCTCTGTGGAGCCAATCCCAACCACACCATTACACCCAATCTCTGCAAGGGCCATCCCTGCGGCACCATTACCCCCAATCTCCACAGAGCCAATCCCCACGACACCAACTTCCGCAGAGCCAATCCCCATTACCACAATCTACGCAACATCAATCCCCGTCCCACCATTACCCCAATCTCTGCAGAGCCAATCCCAACCACACCATTAACCCCCGATCTCTGCAGAGCCAATCCCTGCTGCACCATTACCCCAATCTCCACAGAACCAATCCCCACCACACCATTAATCTAACTTCCGCAGAGCCGATCCCAACCACACCATTACCCCAATCTCTGCAGAGCCAATCCCCGTCCCACCACTACCCCAATCTCTGCAGAGCCAATCCCCACCGCACCATTACCCCAATCTAAGCAACATCAATCCCCATCCCACCATTACCCCAATCTCTGCAGAGCCAATCCCCACCGCACCATTACCCCAATCTCTGCAGAGCCAATTCCAACCGCACCATTACCCCAATGGCTATCCCACCTGCACCATTACCCCAATGGCTATCCCTGCTGCATCATTACCCCAATCTTCACAGAGCCAATCCCCACCACAGAATTACCCATCTGCACCGCACCATTACCTGAATGTTTGTCAAGCTTTACAACCATCAGAGACACCCCCCCCCCGGGCCTTCAGGTGGCAGATGGACTTGAACCCTAGCTCCCCCGCCAACTCATTAAGTTGTCCCTGGGGTGACAGATGGACTAGCCCCCACCCTATTCAGTTATTTACCAGGTAACCCCCCCCCCCATCACTCCATTCAGCTGTACCCAGATGGCAAGGCCCCCTAACTCCCCCTTTTTTGGACCAGTCATTAGTACATAATGCAGAGCAAGAATCCTCCAATCACAAAAGAGACAGGCAAACAAAATTTATTGTGTTTAAAAAATAAAATAAAACAAAACCAATACAAGACCAACCCGAACCCCAAAAACACAATAGAGAGTGTGCGCAGCCAGGAACGTGACATGGAAGGGAGAGAAGCCTTTCGGGAGGGTGGGGTCACGGTGAATGAGGGGGAGGGGGGACTAGAGGAGAAGCATGGGGGTGGATAGGAAGGGGGAAGGGGAAGATGTTTGAACCCCTTGGCTGGTCGGAGGGAACCCCAAACATTGCTAAGCAGAAAGTGTGGTCTCATCCGACAGGGCGGGGGATACATGGAAGATGGGAGGGGCTAGCACAGAGCTCCCATAATTCACTGCACGGCCTGTTCATTAGCGCTGCCACTCGTCTCCTGTGGTTTCATGACATCGGGGAGCTCGGGCGGGCTGGAGAAGGGCTCTATTCGGAGAGGCTCGAAGGAGTCACCTGGAAGGAGGAAAGACGGAAACGTTAGGGTGAAGTCACTTGCGGAGAACATTTCACATCCGAGGCGCTCTACTCACCCGAGCAGCGGAAAGCTAATCCCACTGTGGCTGGAGCCTGGGGGCGCGCGGTCTGACTGGTGAAGCCACAGTCGCCCAGGCTTTTATTATCATCTAGGAGCTGGTCGTCCTGCAAGAGAGGAAAGCAAGGTGAGAAATGGAGGAGATGCGGTCAGAGAAAGGAAAGAGGCCGGAGGAGGACCATCTCCCACCTTGTACAATCTCTGGTCTTCAGGAGCTCGCTTTAAGATTCCTTCCACAATCCTCTTCAGCTCATACACTGTGGTGTTCTCCTTGGCGTCGGTGAAGATTGTGGTCTTGCCATGACGGATCATCAAAAAAACATCCTGCAGGGAGAGGAGATACAACATACAGAGATTATGGGGGGGGATACAGAGGAGCTCAAAGACTACATCAAATGTGGCAAACACAAGGGCCACCAGGCCAATTCATGTGGCCCTCACACCTGTCCTGCGGCACCCCCCCCCCCCCCCCCGACCACCTTGTCTCAGCAGCAGCAGACTCCAACCCTCCTCCAGACCCTGTACTTTCTGCTTCCCAACAGCAGCACAAGGTAAAGGGAGGAGCAATGTGATATAAGGGAGGGGGGGGGGATTGAACTTCTGATTGTGGGGGGGTTCTGGGCATTAGTCTTACAGATACCATCAGTCCTTTGAGGGCAACTATAATGATATCTGTACATGCCATAAATCTATCTCTAGGGGGGGGGTCAGAAATTCAGATACAGTCGGGTTATATTAATGCCTACAGGAGGGCCGGACCCCCGGCAAACAGAAAAAAAAAACCCAAGCCATCCCCCAGTATAACCCCTCCCTCTACCCAGCATGTGGAAAGAGCAGCTCCAAGGTAGAGCTGCACGATTCTGGCCAAAACGAGAAGCACAATTTTTTTGCTTAGAATAAAGATCACGATTCTCACGGCGCAAAATCTCACACATTATACAAAAAAAAAAAAAAAAATTTGAGCCAACTTTACCGGTTGGTTTCGTGGCAAAATCGCGGTGAAGTCGCAGTAGTGTGAAAGGGACCTTAGCGTTTAACTGGTTAAAACTTTCCTAATTTACATACAGAAGTCCATTCCTTTGATGGCCGAGAACAGAAAGCCATAACGATTCTGGCCGATTAATCATGCAGCTCTACACCAAGGTCTTCCTCAATGGACTTCAAGAAATGGATTTTATGGCAAGAACACAAATCTTACATTGTCCTTCTCGTTCGAGTAGCAGTCCAACACACACAGAGCACTACTAGCTGAAGCCCAGGATACACCGGAAAGGGTTGAGAAGAACCAAGCCACCCATAGCTTAGGGGAACCGACCGACAAAACCATGGGGAGAGCATAAAGGATCAACCCGATGCTCCAAACCCGAATGGAAAAAGGTCACAGCCGGACACACGGACAGCGCTGGTTCTTCTGAACAGGTTGTCAAACACCGGGCACAATCCACAGGGTGGAACACAAAGGACAGGTCCATGTAACAGACCAGCCTGTCCACATAGGAAGGTTCAGCATCTCTGCCACTTAAAGCACGACAATCAAACTCGCCAAAAAAAACAAAAACACATCGGGTAGCCTCTGAGGAGATGGGAAACCCCAGGAATCTACTGGAGAACTGAAGTCAATACATCAACTTGATGCTTCAGAATAGAAAAGGGGTCCTAGACAGAGGAACAAGTCCACATGGGCAGGACCGTCTCTGACTGGGTTGTCAAACACCGGGGACAATCCACAGGGAGAGACAGTTTAAAGAAAAACCAAAACACAAAGGACGGGTCCAGGTATAAGAGCAACCTGTCCACATGGGAAGGTCCTTCATCTTTGCCCCTTAAAGCCTTTGAAGTCAGTTCATGGCACATAATTTTTTCTAGTTTAGCTATTGCTGGGAATCCTCACTGACAGCAGATGAGTCAATGGTTGCTAAGGACGCAGCGTGTACCAGCTCCTTAGCAACCAGCTAGCATTTTTTGATTACCAAGTGGCTATACTAACCCCATATTTAATGACTGCCTTTCTTCACTTTATTTGGGGAATTGACATTAATGCGGTCGGAATTTCCAACAAACAAATGTTTGATGGAAGCTTGTTAGAAATTTCCGACCGTGTATAGGCTCATACGGTCATTTGCTGTCGAAATTTTGACAAAAATTTGAGCTGGTTCTCAAATGTTCCCACAACAAAATCCGTTCTTGTAAATTCTGATCGTGTGTGGACAATTCCGACACACAAAATTCCACGCATGCTCTGAATCAAGTACGAGACGGAAGCGCTCGGTCTGGTAAAACTAGCGTTGGAGCACATTCGTCATGCTGACGGACTGAAAAGCGCGAATCGTCTCTCAAACTTCTACTAACACGACTGGTATTGAACTTCCCTTTAATAGTGCCATTGTATGTCTTGTACGTCACCGTGTTTGGAACTTCCAACAACATTTGTGTGACCGTGTGTATGCAAGACAAGTTTGAGCCAACATTTCGTTGAAAATGTATCCACGGTGTTGTCGGAATGTCCGATTGTCTATACGCGGCATTAGACGGGTGTACATGTCAAGCGTTTTAGTTTCTGCTTTATGACAAACTGAGATTTTTCGCATCACATGAGATATTTGGGTAAAATGTGTCACTTGACCCAAACATTGAACGCGATATCCATTTGTGAATGGAACCCAATGTGATAAAAGTTACCTAGCCAGACATCCAAAAAGGTAAATCAAGGTGGCAAAAGACACCCAAAAAAAATAAAAATGGAGCCAGGCCATAACTAGACAAGCGAGATGAGGACCACTAAAGAACACTAAACGTCCTCTCTGATACTCCTCAGAGGCCCTGGGAAATAGATGCCGAGAGACTTGCCTACTCCCTTTAACTACAGCCGTGGTTTTTGGAGGATCCCGACACCACCAGATCCAACAAAGAATCACCAGCGGGGAGGAGATGAGATCCGAACCAAGATGCTAAGAGCATCCCCAAAAAGGGTCATGGAAGGCAACTTGTGTACCCAACCCAGGGGGCTGCTGATCAGAACACGAATGGTGGCCTAAGCCTCCAGTGAAGAGGTTCCACAAAGTCCTTTGAACAAATCTCCATTGCAGAGACTCCCCGGAGGGCGCTCCACTCAATGGCAATCCAAAGAGACAGAGGGGACGATCCCTACCCGTTCAAAAGATTTGAGGCGCACGCGTGTCTCCTGGCGGTGAGAACGCCACTGGTTAAGGAAAGCCTGGTTCCAAGGCAATAGCCTTCTAAAAGGAGCACCCAAGTGGTGACAACATTCCTGGCATCACTCAGCAAAGGGGTTGTGGAGCTTCCTCCCCCAAAACAGGAAGGATTCCTCGTCCCTCCAAGGGATGAAGGTACCTACAAACACCCACAAGGGGGCTCAAAAGCTGAATAATGTGGGATCTTCCCACATGAAGGAACTAAATGGTTTTAAAGGATCAGACGGCATTCCCAAGGATAGGATTTCACCAGCAGGTGGAATGCCCCAGGGATGGTAAAGAAGATACCCCACGGTGGTCTATGAGGTTACAAGGACTATCTGATCTGCTGAGACAGGATCACAGGCCTGCTCATATCCCAGACCCGCAACCACAGGGGAGGTGGCCGAGAGAAGCCGGGAAGGAACCAGTGGGGAGGCGGTGGGAGGGAGGACAGGAAAGAACCAGTGGGGAGGCGGTGGGAGGGAGGACAGGAAAGAACCAGTGGTGACGCGGTGGGAGGGAGGGCAGGAAAGAACCAGTGGGGACGCGGTGGGAGGGAGGACAGCAAAGAACCAGTGGGGACGCGGTGGGAGGGAGGACAGCAAAGAACCAGTGGGGACGCGGTGGGAGGGAGGACAGCAAAGAACCAGTGGGGACGCGGTGGGAGGGAGGACAGCAAAGAACCAGTGGGGAGGCGGTGGGAGGGAGGACAGGAAAGAACCAGTGGGGACGCGGTGGGAGGGAGGACAGGAAAGAACCAGTGGGGACGCGGTGGGAGGGAGGACAGGAAAGAACCAGTGGGGACGCGGTGGGAGGGAGGACAGCAAAGAACCAGTGGGGAGGCGGTGGGAGGGAGGACAGGAAAGAACCAGTGGGGACGCGGTGGGAGGGAGGACAGGAAAGAACCAGTGGGGAGGCGGTGGGAGGGAGGACAGGAAAGAACCAGTGGGGAGGCGGTGGGAGGGAGGACAGGAAAGAACCAGTGGGGAGGCGGTGGCAGGGCGGCCGGGAAGGAACCAGTGGGGAGGTGATGGGAGGGAGGACAGGAAAGAACCAGTGGGGAGGCGGACAGGAAAGAACCAGTGGGGAGGCGGTGGGAGGGAGGACAGGAAAGAACCAGTGGGGAGGCGGTGGGAGGGAGGACAGGAAAGAACCAGTGGGGAGGTGGTGGTGGGAGGGAGGACGGGAAAGAACCAGTGGGGAGGTGGTGGGAGGGAGGACGGGAAAGAACCAGTGGGGAGGTGGTGGGAGGGAGGACAGGAAAGAACCAGTGGGGAGGCGGTGGTGGGAGGGAGGCCAGGAAAGAACCAGTGGGGAGGCAGTGGGAGGGAGGCCAGGAAAGAACCAGTGGGGAGGTGGTGGTGGGAGGGAGGACGGGAAAGAACCAGTGGGGAGGTGGTGGGAAGAGGACAGGAAAGAACCAGTGGGGAGGTGGTGGGAAGAGGACAGGAAAGAACCAGTGGGGAGGTGGTGGGAGGGAGGACAGGAAAGAACCAGTGGGGAGGTGGTGGTGGGAGGGAGGACGGGAAAGAACCAGTGGGGAGGTGGTGGGAGGGAGGACAGGAAAGAACCAGTGGGGAGGCGGTGGTGGGAGGGAGGCCAGGAAAGAACCAGTGGGGAGGCAGTGGGAGGGAGGACAGGAAAGAACCAGTGGGGAGGTGGTGGTGGGAGGGAGGACGGGAAAGAACCAGTGGGGAGGCGGTGGGAAGAGGACAGCAAAGAACCAGTGGGGAGGTGGTGGGAGGGAGGACAGGAAAGAACCAGTGGGGAGGCGGTGGTGGGAGGGAGGCCAGGAAAGAACCAGTGGGGAGGCAGTGGGAGGGAGGCCAGGAAAGAACCAGTGGGGAGGCGGTGGGAAGGAGGACAGGAAAGAACCAGTGGGGAGGCGGTGGCAGGGCGGCCGGGAAGGAACCAGTGGGGAGGTGATGGGAGGGAGGACAGGAAAGAACCAGTGGGGAGGTGGTGGGAAGAGGACAGGAAAGAACCAGTGGGGAGGTGGCAGAGAGAGGCCAGGAGGGATCCAGTGGGGAGGCGGGCATCTTGATAGACGACTCTGCCTGACAACAAGGGAGCAATATGTACACCACCTTTAGGCTTCTCTCAGGGATGACAAAGTGGCATTGAGGCCCACAAATAAAAGGGTATATTGCGGCTTTCAGTGCACTGTGGTCACCCGTCAGTGGCAATTGGTTTGTCTCAAATCTGCCACGTTTCCTAGGCAGCTTAGTCTGTTAAGTGAAGTTGAAAAACAAAAGAAAAAACAAATGCAGCCACCAAGTCTAAGGATCGGCAATTTGAAATACGTTTCAAACCACTTTAGGCCCCTTTCAGACGTCCGCTCCGTCTGTCCGTTCATTACAAGTCCGTTAACGGATGGGGACGCGTCCGTTAGCGGATGGAGCATCCGCAACCGTCGGGATCCGCTTTTCCGAACGGAAGAAACCCTATTTTTCTTCCGTTCGGCGGAGCGGAACTGATGCAGACGGTCCGTCTGCATCAGGTTCCCCATAGGGCGGAGCAGAGACAGGGCGGTCCCTGCACTGTGTGCGGGGACCGCCCTATCCGCCGACAGCTGAGCGGGGATCCCCGCTGAGCTTTGGCGGACACACGGAGCGGACCCGGAAACGGTCCGCTCCGTGTGAAAGAGCCCTTAAGCTGAACTCGCACATACTCCCTGGAGCCAGGAGGTCACCAGCTGTGGAATCCAAGGAGACCAGATTCACCCCGTTCTTAGAGGACTCTGGCCTATCGGAAGGGTGCTGACTGCACGGATCCCCTCCCCCCATCACACCACAGAGGGGATGGAAGGAGAGAGAGCCAAGCTGAAGCCAAGAACGATCCCGGTGAAGTAGACAGACCGGACACTGGTTGGCCGGTTTAGGGAATGGAATCCCACCGGAGACGTGGAGGACCTGAGAACCATGAAAAGGGGCTGTGCATGTTTGAGATGAGAGGTTTTCTCGGAAGGGGGGGGGGGTGTCCCAGAATACAGTGAAGGCCGGACGCAGGGACCTGAACTGGGAACAACGTAGACAAACTGAGCCCTTCCCCCGGAGGGCAGCTAAAAAACTGAGGGGCATCAGAGGGAAGGTACCAGCCTAAGAGATGAGAAGGGAGCTGCCACCTAGGGAGCCTTCAGGATACAGAGACGGCCCCCTAAGGGATAGATTGGGGGTCACAGCTTTATGCAAAGGGACTGGTAGACCTCCGAGTTGGACATGCCCAGAGCGGCCTGAGGGCACCTCCTGCAGAAGTAGACAACCTCCAACTAGATCTCCTCCTATGTATGGGGCCTCCAGACACGCGGCAGATCTCGCTGTCCAGTGGAGACGCAAAGGCAACCGAGTGCGAGATTCCCGAGCCGAATGGACTTCTCATAAGTGAGCGCAAGAGACGCTCCAAACATTTCCTTCACCCAAAAGTGCGAGTCCGTCCATGGCGAGGAGAAGACGCTGGAGGCCAAGAACCCATTCCGACCCGTCACCTCCCGACGCGAAACCCGTCACCTCCCGACGCGAAACCCGTCACCTCCCCCCGACGCGAAACCCGTCACCTCCCGACGCGAAACCCGTCACCTCCCGACGCGAAACCCGTCACCTCCCGACGCGAAACCCGTCACCTCCCGACGCGAAACCCGTCACCTCCCGACGCGAAACCCGTCACCTCCCGACGCGAAACCCGTCACCTCCCGACGCGAAACGTTACTCACCCGACACGAAACCCGTCACCTCCCGACATTAAACGTTACATACCCCCGACCCCCTAACACTACATACCCCCTCGACCCCCCCCCACACTCCGTACATTACATACCCCCGACCCCCCCACACATTACATACCCCCGACCCCCCCCACACACACACACACACACACACATTACATACCCCCTCGCCCCCCCCCCACACTGTACATTACATACCCCCGACCCCCCCACACTCCGTACATTACATACCCCCCTCGCCCCCCCGTACATTACATACCCCCGACCCCCCCCCACATTACATACCCCCGACCCCCCCCACACACACACACACACACACACACACACACACACACATTACATACCCCCGACCCCCCCCCCACACTGTACATTACATACCCCCGACCCCCCCCCCACATTACATACCCCCGACCCCCCCACACTCCGTACATTACATACCCCCCTCGCCCCCCCGTACATTACATACCCCCGCCCCCCCCCCCACATTACATACCCCCGACCCCCTCCACACACACACACACACATTACATAACCCCGACCCCCCCCCCCACACTGTACATTACATACCCCCCTCGCCCCCCCGTACATTACATACCCCCGCCCCCCCCCCACATTACATACCCCCACCCCCCCCCCACACTCCGTACATTACATACCCCCCTCGCCCCCCGTACATTACATACCCCCGACCCCCCCCCACATTACATACCCCCGACCCCCCCCACACTCCGTACATTACATACCCCCCTCGCCCCCCCGTACATTACATTCCCCCGACATTACATACCCCCGACCCCCCCACACTCCGTACATTACATACCCCCGACCCCACACACACACACACACACACACACACATTACATACCCCCCTCACCCCCCCGTACATTACATTCCCCCGACCCCCCCCCACACACATTACATACCCCCGACCCCCCCACACATTACATACCCCCGACCCCCCCACACATTACATACCCCCGACCCCCCCACACTCCGTACATTACATACCCCCCTCGCCCCCCCGTACATTACATTCCCCCGACCCCCCCCCACATTACATACCCCCGACCCCCCCACACATTACATACCCCCGACCCCCCCACACATTACATACCCCCCTCGCCCCCCCACACATTACATACCCCGACCCCCCCCCCCCCACACTCTGTACATTACATACCCCCGACCCCCCCCCCCCACACTCCATACATTACATACCCCCCCACACTACATACATTAGATATACGTCACCTATACATTACATACCAATGTCACCCCACATACTTCATACTTTACATACCCCCCACTCCTGACACAATTTAGCCACACCTCCCTCAATTACTCCACCCCCTGCTCCTCCCCAGTACACATATAAGCCAATCAGATTCCGCCTCCAGAGAAAGTCTCCTCCCCGGAAGTGGAGGCCGGTCTCCCCTGGTAACCATTCCCCTCCTCCTCCAGAGACGCCATCTTGTGATTGGCGGGTATTTGGGGGGTCCGAGGTGTTCGGTATAAGGCGCCCCCCTCCCATCCCCCCTCCTCCGGTAATCCCGGGATAGTCCCCTCCCCCATACACACAGCTCCGGTCCGCTTCCCCTCATCCCCCGGGCCGGTCCGCCATGTTGTGGTTGGCAGGGGGGGGATTCCTCGGTATTGTCGGTGTGTGTGGTGACCCCTCCCCCCGAGGGGCCCCGTCTACCCTCCCCGGGGATCCCCTCCGTACACCCGCTCCAATCTCTCACCATCCCGGCGGCGGTACAGAGGCCTCACCACCCGTCACCCTCCTGTGCTGTGTCCGTACTGCGACCTCCCTCCCGGCATGCACCGCGCACAGCCCCGCCCACTCACCGCCATCTTGTGTGTGGCGTCTTCCGCCAGAAACCTCCCACTTCCGGGGCGGGACCTCCCTATGGTGACGAGGAGGGGTGGGCGGGGACCTGAGCCGCCTTATCGCTGCAGCTGGGAAAGTTTGGCGCCAAATTCACCTCAGAGAGACCGGAAGTGAGAGATTCGGAACGGAGAAACACCGGAGATACCGAACGACACCGAGCCCGGGCCTCCATGGTGAGTGATACGCCTCCTCTTCCTATATATACTCATTAACACCCCCTCCCTCAACACTATATATCACCCCCTCCCCCAACACTATATATTATCACCCTCTGCCCCATGTATATTATCAATAATCTCTCCTCCCCCAATACATAATCTCCTCCCCCTATATATACTCATAAACGCCCCTCCCCCAACACTATATATTATCACCCTCCGCCCATGTATATTATCAATAATCTCTCCTCCCCCAATACATAATCTCCTCCTCCCCCCCCCCTATATATACTCATAAACACCCCCTCCCCCAACACTATAGATTATCACCCCCTCCCCCATGTATATTATCAATAATCTCTCCTCCCCCAATACATAATCAATCTCCCCCCTATATATACTCATAAACACCCCTCCCCCAACACTATATGTTATTATCACCCTCTCCCCCATGTATATTATCAATAATCTCTCCTCCCCTCTATACATAATCTCCTCCTCCTCCCCCAACACTATATATCACCCCCTCCCCCTACACTATATATCACCCTCTGCCCCATGTATATTATCAATAATCTCTCCTCCTCCCCCTACATATACTCATTAACACCCCCTCCCCCAACACTATAGATTATCACCCTCTGCCCCATGTATATTATCAATCTCCTCCCCCAATACATAATCAATCTCTTCCTCCCCCCCTATATACACTCATAAACACCCCCATACATAATAATCTCCCCTCCCCCAACACTATATATTATTATAGATTATCAATAATCTCCCTCCCCAATACATAATCCCCTTACCACCTGTATACATAATCAATAATCTCTCCTCCCCCTCTATACATAACCAATAATCTCTCCTCCCCCCTCTATACATAACCAATAATCTCTCCTCCCCCCTCTATACATAATCAATAATCTCTCCCCTCCCCCCTCTATACATAATCAATAATCTCTCCCCTCCCCCTCTATACATAATCAATAATCTCTCCTCCCCCTCTATACATAACCAATAATCTCTCCTCCCCCTCTATACATAATCAATAATCTCTCCTCCCCCTCTATACATAATCAATAATCTCTCATCCCCCTCTATACATAATCAATAATCTCCCCTCCCCCTCTATACATAATCAATAATCTCCCCTCCCCCTCTATACATAATCAATAATCTCTCCTCCCCCTCTATACATAATCAATAATCTCCCCCCCCCCCTCTATACATAATCAATAATCTCCCTCCCCCTCTATACATAATCAATAATCTCTCATCCCCCTCTATACATAATCAATAATCTCCCCTCCCCCTCTATACATAATCAATAATCTCCCCTCCCCCTCTATACATAATCAATAATCTCTCCTCCCCCTCTATACATAATCAATAATCTCCCCCCCCTCTATACATAATCAATAATCTCTCCTCCCCCCCTCTATACATAATCAATAATCTCTCCTCCCCCCCTCTATACATAATCAATAATCTCTCCTCCCCCCCTCTATACATAATCAATAATCTCTCCCCTCCCCCTCTATACATAATCAATAATCTCTCCCCTCCCCATCTATACATAATCAATAATCTCTCCTCCCCCTCTATACATAATCAATAATCTCCCCTCCCCCCTCTATACATAATCAATAATCTCTCCTCCGCCCTCTATACATAATCAATAATCTCTCCTCCCCCTCTATACATAACCAATAATCTCTCCCCTCCCCCTCTATACATAATCAATAATCTCTCCTCCCCCTCTATACATAATCAATAATCTCTCCTCCCCCTCTATACATAATCAATAATCTCTCCTCCCCCTCTATACATAATCAATAATCTCCCCTCCCCCTCTATACATAATCAATAATCTCCCCTCCCCCTCTATACATAATCAATAATCTCCCCTCCCCCTCTATACATAATCAATAATCTCTCCTCCCCCTCTATACATAATCAATAATCTCTCCCCTCCCCCTCTATACATAATCAATAATCTCTCCCCTCCCCCTCTATACATAATCAATAATCTCTCCCCTCCCCCTCTATACATAATCAATAATCTCCTCCCCCCTCTATACATAATCAATAATCTCCCCTCCCCCTCTATACATAATCAATAATCTCCCCTCCCCCTCTATACATAATCAATAATCTCCCCTCCCCCTCTATACATAATCAATAATCTCCCCTCCCCCTCTATACATAATCAATAATCTCCCCTCCCCCCTCTATACATAATCAATAATCTCTCTCTCCTCCCCCTCTATACATAATCAATAATCTCTCCTCCCCCCTCTATACATAATCAATAATCTCTCCTCCCCCTCTATACATAATCAATAATCTCTCCTCCCCCTCTATACATAATCAATAATCTCTCCTCCCCCTCTATACATAATCAATAATCCCCCCTCCTCTATACATAATCAATAATCTCTCCTCCCCTCCTCTATACATAATCAATAATCTCTCCTCCCCCCTCTATACATAATCAATAATCTCCCCTCCCCCTCTATACATAATCAATAATCTCCCCTCCCCCTCTATACATAATCAATAATCTCTCCCCTCCCCCTCTATACATAATCAATAATCTCTCCTCCCCCTCTATACATAATCAATAATCTCCCCTCCCCCTCTATACATAATCAATAATCTCTCCCCTCCCCCTCTATACATAATCAATAATCTCCTCCCCCTCTATACATAATCAATAATCTCTCCTCCCCCCTCTATACATAATCAATAATCCCCCCCCCCTCTATACATCATTAATCTCTCCTCCCCCTCTATAGGGAGGGAGGAGAGAGGGGGTACCGTAGAGGAGCCCTGCCCCCGAGGTTGGGGGATTATCGTAGAGGAGCCCTGCCCCCGAGGTTGGGGGAGTACCGTAGAGGAGCCCTGCCCCCGAGGTTGGGGGAGTACCGTAGAGGAGCCCTGCCCCCGAGGTTGGGGGATTATCGTAGAGGAGCCCTGCCCCCCCGAGGTTGGGGGGAGTACCGTAGAGGAGCCCTGCCCCCGGGGTTGGGGGAGGACCGTAGAGGAGCCCTGCCCCGAGGTTGGGGGAGTACCGTAGAGGAGCCCTGCCCCCGAGGTTGGGGGGAGTACCGTAGAGGAGCCCCGGCCCCGAGGTTGGGGGAGTACCGTAGAGGAGCCCCGGCCCCGAGGTTGGGGGAGTACCGTAGAGGAGCCCCGCCCCCGAGGTTGGGGGAGTACCGTAGAGGAGCCCTGCCCCCGAGGTTGGGGGAGTACCGTAGAGGAGCCCCGCCCCCGAGGTTGGGGAGTACCGTAGAGCAGCCCTGCCCCCCGAGGTTGGGGGAGTACCGTAGAGGGGCCCTGCCCCCGAGGTTGGGGGAGTACCGTAGAGGGGCCCTGCCCCGAGGTTGGGGTGTACCGTAGAGGAGCCCTGCCCCCGAGGTTGGGGGAGTACCGTAGAGGAGCCCCGCCCCCGAGGTTGGGGAGTACCGTAGAGCAGCCCTGCCCCCCGAGGTTGGGGGAGTACCGTAGAGCAGCCCTGCCCCCCGAGGTTGGGGGAGTACCGTAGAGGGGCCCTGCCCCCCGAGGTTGGGGGAGTACCGTAGAGGGGCCCTGCCCCGAGGTTGGGGTGTACCGTAGAGGAGCCCTGCCCCCGAGGTCTTGTAGGAACGTGTTTTTCTCTCCTCCGGTGGCACGTTGGGCCTTTCTGGGATCCCGGCCGGTGGTGGACCGGTGTTACTGATATCCCTGACACTGGAGTTGGGGGTTCCTGTCGGCCATGTTTTGTAGTAAAGTGACCCGGGTCTATAGTCCATCTTACCAGCCTGAGGTAGCGCCAGGCAGGGGGGTATAGGTGGGGGAAGGGGCCGCATTTCATGCCGTTTTCTTTGTGTCGTCTTTTCTGACAGATTCCCTTCTCCCACCACGAGTCCTTCCTCTCCCTGGCAGCGGCGGTGAATCATGCCTTTACCCAGAGATGAGATGGGTGATCCTCCTCTCAGCCGCACTCCCATCCCGGCCCCGGCCTACTTCCACCAGGCAGAAGAGAGCTTCTCACTGAAGAAGAGGGGCCGCTCGCTCTACTACACTCTCCCACCATGTCCTCCGGTGAAGAGAGTGGCCTCCATCACCCGACTCTTCCCCAACAAGCCGCGATCATGGAGCCAGCCTCGTCCCCAGAGCGTGTGCTTCCGCAGCCCCCAACCCAAGGCCCCCGACAGCCAAATGTACGACCACAGCAAGGGGGGGACCTTCTTCAAGCAGTGCTTCCAGAGCATCTGCAAACTGGGCCGGGGCTCCTTCGGAGAAGTCTATAAGGTGAGCAATGGTGGAGGCTGAGGAGGTGGTGGTAGGAACCGGGCAGGCTTGTTCTAAAGTGGGCCTCAGGATAACCGAGGATCGGGGGCCTGGCCCATACCAAACTGAAGGCCAGGCATCGGGGCCTGGCCCATACCCGACTCCCCGCATCGGGGCCTGGCCCATACCTGACTCGAGGCCCCGCATCGGGGCCTGGCCCATACCTGACTCGAGGCCCCGCATCGGGGCCTGGCCCATACCTGACTCGAGGCCCCGCATCGGGGCCTGGCCCATACCTGACTCCCTGCATCGGGGCCTGGCCCATACCCGACTCGAGGCCCCGCATCGGGGCCTGGCCCATACCTGACTCGAGGCCCCGCATCGGGGCCTGGCCCATACCTGACTCCCTGCATCGGGGCCTGGCCCATACCCGACTCGAGGCCCCGCATCGGGGCCTGGCCCATACCCGACTCGAGGCCCCGCATCGGGGCCTGGCCCATACCCGACTCGAGGTCCCGCATCGGGGCCTGGCCCATACCCGACTCCCTGCATCGGGGCCTGGCCCATACCCGACTGGAGGCCCCGCATCGGGGGCCTGGCCCATACCCGACTCGAGGCCCCGCATCAGGGGCCTGGCCCATACCTGACTCGAGGCCCCGCATCGGGGGCCTGGCCCATACCCAACTGGAGGCCAGGCATCGGGCCTGGCCCATAACTGACTCCCCGCATCAGGGCCTGGCCCATACCTGACTCTAGGCCCCGCATCTGGGGCCTGGCCCATACCTGACTCGAGGCCCCGCATCGGGGCCTGGCCCATACCTGACTCGAGGCCCCCGCATCGGGGCCTGGCCCATACCTGACTCGAGGCCCTGCATCTGGGGCCTGGCCCATACCTGACTCGAGGCCCCGCATCTGGGGCCTGGCCCATACCTGACTCGAGGCCCCGCATCTGGGGCCTGGCCCATACCTGACTCGAGGCCCCGCATCGGGGCCTGGCCCATACCTGACTCGAGGCCCCGCATCTGGGGCCTGGCCCATACCTGACTGGAGGCCCCCGCATCGGGGCCTGGCCCATACCTGTCTCGGGGGCTCTATATATATGATGACATGGAGTGCCCGGGGGCTCTATATATATGATGACATGGGGTGCCCGGGGGCTCTATATATATGATGACATGGGGGGGTCTATCTCTATATATATATATATATATGATGACATGGGGTGCCCGGGGTCTCTCTATATATGATGACATGGGGTGCCCGGGGTCTCTCTATATATGATGACATGGGGTGCCCGGGGTCTCTCTATATATGATGACATGGGGGGGTCTATCTCTATATATATATATGATGACATGGGGGGGTATAAATATATATATATATACTGTAGATGTGTTCTCACTTTGTAACTCTCTCTCTCAGGTGCGAAGTCGCGAGGACGGCTGTCTTTACGCGGTGAAGCGCTCGGTGTCTCCGTTCCGGGGCGAGTCTGACCGCCAACGTAAACTGGAAGAAGTGAGAAAACACGAGCGCGTCGGAGAGCACCCCAACTGCCTGCGCTTTGTGCGAGCCTGGGAGGAGAAGCGCATGTTGTACCTACAGACGGAGCTGTGTATGGGGAGCCTGCAGCAGCACTCTGAGGATTTCGACGCTCCTCTACCCCCCCGACAAGTGTGGGACATCTCCTGCGACCTCCTGCGGGGGCTGAAACATCTCCACGACCGCAACCTGCTGCACCTGGACATCAAACCGGCCAACGTGTTCATCTCCTTCTCCGGGGTCTACAAGTTGGGGGACTTTGGGCTGATGGTGGAATTGGATTGTGCAGAAGGGAAGGAGGACGCTCAGGAGGGGGACCCCCGGTATATGGCTCCGGAATTGCTGGATGGGGTGTTCACCAAGGCAGCGGACGTGTTTAGGTGAGGGGGGGGGGAAGAGCGCCACCTCTTTTCTGTCTGTGGATTTTATACTAGAAAACATTTCCCAGCATGCTGGCCAGCTAATGTGACACGGGAATTCAGATAGTCGGGTTATACTGCCGCCTACAGGCGGGTGGGACACACTGGCGAGCCGAAAACTTGTATGCCAGCCCTCTATAGCCCCTCCTCTACCCAGCATGCCTAGATTTGTTGTTGGTGTTCTAGAAGGTTGGAGGCCTTTTCTTCTCCTCTTTGCCAGGCTGTATATCCCTCCCACCAGGGGCCCCATGTACGTAGAATTGTTTCCCAACTCCTCTCACGGGACAGCGCCCGGGGAGAGCGTAGCTCCACCCATTTTTTTGGCGCGTCGTATCTTTGTTTTGGTATCCACCAAACAAAATACGACGGCATCTGTGTTAGATGCAATTTTTCGGCTTCCGCTGGGTGGCGTTCCCGTCGTAATCCGCGTCGAGTATGCAAATTGGCTATTTCCGACGATCCATGAACGTACGAGCGGCCGTCGCATTTTTTTACGTTGTTTCCGTTCGGCTTTTTCCGGCGTATAATTAAAGCTGCTATATGGTTGCGTACTCAATGTTAAGTATGGCCGTCGTTCCCGCGTCTAATTTTGAAAATTTTACGTTGTTTGCGTAAGTCGTCCGTGAATGGGGCTGGACGCCATTTACGTTCACGTTGAAAACAATGACGTCCTTGCGACGTCATTTGGAGCAATGCACCCTGGGAGTTTTTACGGACGGCGCATGCGCAGTTCGATCGGCGCGGGGACGCGCTTCATTTAAATGAAACACGCCCCCTACCCGCCCAATTTGAATTCCGCGCCCTTACGCCGCGAGAGATGCACTACGCCGCCGTAACTTACGGCGCAAATTCGTTGAGGATTTAAACCAAAGCCAAGTAAGTTACAGCGGCGTAGCGTATTTGACATCTGCGCCGGGCGCAGCGTATGTATGTGGATCTGCCCCTCAGTCTTTAAAAGGCAGAACACTTCCACCATGGCTGCCTCAGTTATAGCGTTTCCTCCGCCATGGTGGGAGACGAGGGGTGTGTTTCCCTCTCCCCAGGTACTTCTGAGGGTCTTCGTCCGACCTGATCACCTGGCAAACAGGTTTATCTTCCATAACTGATCGTAGCCTCTTCAGAAAGTTCCATCAACACCATTTATTAACCACTTCAGCCCCGGACCATTTGGCTGCCCAATGACCGGGCCACTTTTTGTGATTCGGCACTGCTTCGCTTTAACTGACAATTGTGCGACGTGGCTCCCAAACAAAAAGTTCCTTTTTTTCCCACAAATAGAGATTTATTTTGGTGGTATTTGATCACCTCTGCGGTTTTTATTTTTTGCGCTATAAACAAAAATAGAGCGACACTTTTGGAAAAAAATCTATATTTCTCTTTCGTTCATAGACGGACACAGCATCCTTTGACCTTAGGGTTATGCTTCTTCCTACCAGGAGATTTAGGCAGAATTCTACAGCACTTAAGGTGTTAAAAACTTTCCTTCATGCCGCTCCTCCCAGGGGGCGTGGCTCCCCCAGGCATAACCCCCACTCTGCTTTAGCAGCCTCAGTTTGTTTCTGCCTAACCGTCAGGAGAGTCAGGCTCTCTCTGGAGTCCTGGACTCTGGAGTTTTTTCTTGCAAATTTTTTTGCATTTTGCGAGTTTTTTCCTCGCTTTTTTATTTTATTTTTATTTTTGAATCCTGCGATTCTTCTATCAACAGCCGACTGGGTGACAGGCTGGGTCCTCGACCCTTGTAGTCCCCCCAGGTTCGGCCTTCGAGCGTGTGCCGGCCCTCAGCTCGGCTTTGGGACGTCCACGACAGGCCCCATTGCTCCAGGGGCGGCCGGGGAACTTCGGTTCTAGGGCACACATATGACCGGTCTCTATGGCCTTGTCACAGTGTGTCTGGCTGACAGCCATGCCGTTCGCGGACGTTGGTTCTGTCTGGGATACCTCCAGCCAGGTAGTCGCAGGACAGGTAAGTAGTGGCCCCTTACTCAGGTAAGTGGTCTGGCTGGAATGTTTTCCCTTGGGAGGTCGACTGAGGGTTTTCCCCTGCTTTCCTCTCTCCCTTATTCCTCTCCCTCCTTTCCCCTTTGGGTGACGGCTGTGCAGGGGGTTTTTTCCCTGGGGCTCATATTTTTTTTTTTTTTTTTTTCACTCGGGTATGGCTGGGGCTGTTCTGTGTCACTGCAGGGGACTGTGGTGGACATTCTGGGCATTTTTGTGTGTGCTGTGTGCTGTTTTGGTGTACTGTCATTTTTGGGTACACTGTCTTTTTAAAACTGCGCAACGGCGGCCATTTTGCCGGAGCCGCGCTTGTATTATTCGGCGGCCATTTTCTTGTGGCCGGCGCCATTTTCAGCACTAGTTCGGCCTCTAGTGGCCGTTTCGGCGGGGAAAAAAGACCGCGAATCATCTGAGGGGACAGACGCAGCGCTGCAGCTTCTCCTCAGCACACACTTGCCTTCACAGACCGCGCTGTACCAGGGGGTGGTGAGTCTCAGGGGGCCCCATACTGTGCTCTAGCGGCCGGGAGGTGACCTGTGGGGGACTTTTTTCCTGCCCTTGGCAGTAGGGGTGAAATGGCAACGGCAATATGGAGCCTGAATCAGGCCCCTCATTTCTTACAATGCCGGAATTAACCCTTAAGCGCCCCTCCCCCTGCCACATCTGTTCAATCGGTGTCGGCTGTCCTGGAGTCTTTTCTCACCAGGTTTGAAGCAGCCAGTGCTCGGTTGGGGGGTAAAAAAGCGCCCCCCCCGGAGGCTGTTTCTGGGGATATCTCTGACGCAGAATCTGATGCTTCTGGTTCTGTCATGTCAGAGGATGCGGGCTTAACCCACATGGACAGCGAGGATGACTCTGCTGCGGAGTCTGCTGATAAGGAATTTGTTGGAGCTCTTATTACTGCGGTGCGTGAGGCTCTTCATTTAGAGGATTTGGCGGAGACACCAGCGGTGTCAGTCCTTTTGGATTCCGCAAACCACCGCGTACCGCTAAGGTATTCCCCTGTGTTCCTTATTTAGACAATATGTTGTATAAGGAATGGGATACACCGCAAAAGGCTTTTACGGTTCCTAAAAGCTTTGCTACCGTTACCCCCTGGAGGAGGACTTTTTTAAAAAAGTGGGTCACTCCTCCGTCGGTGGACCCTCCTGTGTCCAGACTGAGTAAGGCTACTACGTTGCCTGTGGAGGGGGCTCCTGCTTTCAAGGACCCCGCTAATAGGAGAGTGGAGGCCGTGGCCCGCTCCCTGTTCTCGGTGGTGGGTTCGGTGGTAAGGCCGGCTCAGGCCGGCTCTGGCCGGAGCCCTGGTAGCTCAGACGCTGACTGAAAGGGCGAAGCTCCTGCTGCAGGACCTGGAGGTCCAGGGGGCTTCCGAGTCCTCTAGGGACCTGGCTGAACAGTTGATTCAGGGTCAGAAGTTTCTCTGCGAGGCGGATATGGATTAGATTCCTTTGCTTTCCAGGGCTTCTGTCTACGCAGTGGTTCTGCGCCGCCTTATATGGCTGAAGTGCTGGTCGGCTGACCAGTACTCAAAAAAGGCCTTGGTAGATTTGCCCTTTAAGGGCGGACGGCTTTTGGGGGCATCCCTGGATGACATCATTAAGGATGCCACTGGAGGTAAGAGCACCTTGCTCCCTCAGTCGGGGAAGGGTAGGGAACCTCGCCGCAAGCAAGGTCCTACTTTTACTACCCCCTAAACGGTTTTTTTCGTGCGCCAGCGCGGCTGGAAAAGGTCCGCAAGGTGCAAAAGCCCTTGCTGCCGGGCGTAAGCGCCCCTGGTTCAAAAAACCGAACAAGCCTGCGGACAAGCCTGCTTCCGCATGAAGGTCTGCCCCCGCCCGGGTCTCGGGTGGGGGGACGGCTTCACGACTTCGTGGATCGGTGGAATTCTCTTCTATCCGACCGTTGGGTTTGCGAGGTGGTCGCCTCGGGGTACAAGATAGAGTTCCTTTCTTGTCCCCCAAACAGATTTTTTTCCATCCAACCTCCAGCTTCCTCCGGATCGTCGGCTAGCCCTGTCCGGGGCTGTCCAGGATCTTCTGGACAGGGGGGTGGTTGTGCCGGTCCCCTCGCTGGAACGGTTTCGGGGGTTCTACTCCAATCTGTTCGTGGTCCCCAAGAAGGGAGGGGTTCGCCCTATCCTGGACCTAAAGGCCCTCAACTCCTTTGTCAAGGTGCAGCGATTCAGGATGGAGTCGGTCCGTTCTATCATGGCGTCCCTCCACCAGGGGGACTTCATGGCGTCCTGAGGCATCATGGACGCATACCTGCATGTTCCCGTTTGCACAAGCCACCAAAGGTATCTGCGCTTTGCGATCGGGGAGGACCACTATCAATTCGTGGCCCTCCCGTTCGGGCTGGCGTCGGCACCACGGGTGTTCACCAAGGTGCTCGCCCCGATCCTGGCCTTGCTACGGCAGCGAGGGATCGCTATCGTGGGATACCTGGACGACCTTCTCCTGAGAGCTTCTTCAGGCTCAGAGTTAGAGGAGGACGTGTCCATCACGTGTCGGACTCTGCAGGAGTTCGGCTGGTTTCTGAATCTCAGAAAATCAGTGTTGGTTCCGTCCCAGAGGCTGGAACCCCTGGGGCTGGTTTTGGATTCGGGGGAGACAAAAGTGTTCCTCCCATCGCAAAACCTGCTGACCCTGCAATCTGCAGTGAGACAGTTGTTGACCCAGAAGTGGTCATCTCTTCGCTTCTGCATGCGGGTTCTGGGTCTGATGGTGGCCTCCTTCGAGGCAGTTCTGTATGCCCAATCCACACCAGGGTACTACAGAAGGAGATTCTGTCACGATGGGACAGGGTCCCATCTTCTCTGGATCACCAGATTCGGTTGAGCCATCTGGCCAAGTCTTCCCTGGCATGGTGGCTGACGTCTCCGGTGCTTCGGTCCGGGAAGTCTTTTCTTCCGTGCCGCTGGACAGTGGTCACGACGGATGCCAGCCTCTTCGGCTGGGGGGGCGTCTGGGGCACCCAGTCAGCCCAGGGGCGCTGGACTCGGGAGGAGTCCCGCCTGCCGATCAATATCCTGGAGCTCCGAGCAATCAAGCTGTGCCTTGTCAGGTGGTCGCTGGAGCTAAAGGGCCGTCCTGTCAGGATCCAGTCCGACAACGCCACGGCCGTGGCGTACATCAATCATCAGGGCGGCACAAGGAGCTCGGCCGCGGCGACGGAGGTCGCTCACATACTTCGGTGGGCCGAAAGGTCCGTTCCGGCCCTGTCGGCGGTATACATTCCGGGAGTTCTGAATTGGCAAGCCGACTCCCTAAGTCGCATGACTCTGGATCAAGGGGAGTGGTCTCTCCACCCGGAGGTGTTTCAGATCCTGTGCCAAAAATGGGGCACTCCAGACGTGGACCTTCTGGCGTCCCGTCTCAATCGGAAGGTACCATGGTTTGTGGCTAGGTCAAGGGACCCGTGGGCAGACACGTCAGACGCGTTAGTGGCTCCCTGGGTCAATATCACCTGATTTACGCCTTCCCTCCTCTAAGGCTCCTACCCCGCCTGCTGCGCAGGGTGGAAGCCGAAGGTATTCCAACGATCCTGATCGCCCCGGATTGGCCGCGTCGCTCTTGGTACGCGGACCTGGTACGTCTGGTGACAGACGCCCCCTGGCGTCTGCCTCTGAGGGAAGATCTCCTGTCTCAGGGCCCGATCTTCCATCCTGCTTTACGGTCACTGGCTTTAACGACGTGGCTGTTGAAAACCAGGTACTGAAGGACCGGGGCCTGTCGGGCCCGGTAATCTCTACCATGCTGCGTGCACGGAAGTCCACTTCTCGAAAAATTTACCATCGTACATGGAAAGCATACATCTCTATGTGTGAGGAGATGAAGTGGCACCCCCGTACTTACGTGGTGTCCCGGATCCTGCTGTTCCTACAGCGGGGAGTGGACCAGGCTCTTGCCTTGAGCACGATCAAGAGTCAGATTTCTGCTCAGGCTGTTTATTTTCAGCGTCCCTTGGCAGCGAATTCTTTGGTTCGCACGTTTGTGCAGGGGGTCCGGCATGTGGCCCCCCCGGTGCGCCCTCCGCTACCTTCTTGGGACTTGAACTTGGTCCTCTCGGCGCTTCAGCGTGCCCCCTTTGAGGACATTCGGGAGATCCCCTTGCTGACTTTGTCGCAGAAGGTGGTCTTTCTGGTAGCTATTACCTCTATCAGACGAGTGTCTGAACTGGCGGCCTTGTATTGCAAGGCCCCCTACTTGGTCATCCATCAGGATAAGGCGGTGCTGCGCCCGCAGCCCTCTTTTCTTCCGAAGGTCGTTTCGGCCTTTCACATTAACGAGGACATTGTTGTTCCATCATTATGTCCTCAGCCGAAGAACCCGAAGGAGGCCTCTTTACATTCTCTGGATGTGGTTCGGGCCCTTCGAGTTTACTTGTCGGCGACAGCTCCGTTCCGGAAGTCGGACTCGCTGTTCGTGTCTGTGTCCGGTCCCAGTAAGGGCCTGGCAGTCTCGTCGGCCACCATTTCCAGGTGGATCCGACAGGTTGTGCTTCAGGCCTACGCCCTGAAGGGGCGGGCGCCTCCCTTTCGGGTCATGGCGCATTCGACCAGGGCGATCGGGGCCTCCTGGGCTTCCGACACCAAGCCTCTGTGTTACAGGTGTGTAAGGCAGCGACCTGGTCGTCGTTCCACACTTTTTCAAAGTTTTATAAGGTGGATGTGAGTGCATCTTCTGATGCCTCCTTCGGCCGCAGGGTGTTACAGGCGGCAGTTTAAGGTTGGAGTTCCTCCGTTGAGTAACTCCGGTTTTGTTTGGGGTGTAACCTGTTTTTGCTGTGTTATTTTCCCACCCCTCGAATTTTTTTGACACTGCTTGGGGACGTCCCTAAGGTCAAAGGATGCTGTGTCCGTCTATGAACGAAAGAGAAAAAAGGATTTTTGTACTCACCGTAAAATCCATTTCTCTGAGTTCATAGACGGACACAGCACCCACCCCTCCTTTGTTTGTACTGCTTGTTACGAACTGAGGCTGCTAAAGCAGAGTGGGGGTTATGCCTGGGGGAGCCACGCCCCCTGGGAGGAGCGGCATGAAGGAAAGTTTTTAACACCTTAAGTGCTGTAGAATTCTGCCTAAATCTCCTGGTAGGAAGAAGCATAACCCTAAGGTCAAAGGATGCTGTGTCCGTCTATGAACTCAGAGAAATGGATTTTACGGTGAGTACAAAAATCCTTTTTTTTTACTTTTTGCTATAATAAATATCCCCAAAAATATATAAAAAAAATGTATTCCTCAGTTTAGGGCGATACGTATTCTTCTACCTATTTTTGGTAAAAAAAAAACACAATAAGCGTTTATCGATCAGTTTGCGCTAAAGTTATAGCGTCTACAAAATAGGGGATAGTTTTATTGCATTTTTATAATAATGTTTTATTATTATTAGGCGGCGATCAGCGATTTTTTTTTTTTATTTTTTTTTTATTGTGACTACGATATTATGGCGGACACATCGGACTCTTTTGACACATTTTTGGGACCATTTTCATTTATACAGCGATCACTGCTATAAAAATGCACTGATTACTGTATAAACGTGACTGGTAGTGAAGGGGTTAACCACTAGGGGGCGCTGATGGTGATAAGTGTGACCTAGGGATGTGTTCTAACTTAGAAAAGTCGACTAACAAGGTCCCAGACCTCCACCTGGTCTGGACATGCATTAGTCGGACAAAGTGACCTCACATAGTCTGTCCGCATGACCTCCAATCTTGGCTGCAAGGAGTAGTTGACACCAGTAGGGGTGGGGCAGAGGTCAGCTGGGTGGTTTTTAACATTCCGGGGCTTGGTCTGCTGCTGGGCAGAGGGGCCGACCACCCCAGCTTCCTCAAGCTGTAGAGACACTGTAGGTGCTAGGCATAGGCCAGAGGCGCTCTGCCCTTTTACTTCACTTCTGCTGGGGACTCCACATCATCCGCTCCGGCTAACCGTTGGGGAAGGAGGCTGGATTCCTCCACACCCAAACTGTGTAGCTGCCATTGGGGAGGTGAGCTGGATGCTTCCTTTTCCGTTCCCTCATCTGGCTGCTGGGACAACATGTCTGTGGTACTGTCTTCCAGAGGCACGGATCTTTTCTGGGGAGGAAAGACCACGTTCTCCACCATGGCCAACAGTTGGGGAGGGATGATGAACACCACCTCCTCTCCCCTCTCCCCCTGCTGCTGGGAAGTGATCACCACCTTCTCACCCTGAGCCTCCAGAACTGCCACAGGGGTGGGGCAGAGGTCTTGAACCCTCTGTCCGGTGACCAGCGCTTCAGCTGGTGAAGTTCCTTGCAACTCCACAGATACTGCCCTTGCTACTGGGCAGAGCACAGTGAAGTTTGGCCCTTCTGCTGGAGGCTCCTCGGGTTGTTCTTCCTCAGCAGAAAAGTCTATTGAATCCCCCTGCTGCCACCAATGTAACGGAACGTCCCACACTCCGCTTAAGTGCTTCCGTCATATACCGCTTCCTATCAGTCTGGATATAGATATCGGATATTCCAGCTGCTCTCAGCACACAACGAGATGAGACTTGTCTGTCTGCTGAACATAAATTACCATGAGCTAATTAACTAATCATTTACCCAGACTAGGTGACACTAAAGGTTCAAATATATATATAATTTTTAAATAACAAACATGTCATACTTACCTTCACTGTGCAGTTTGTTTTACACAGGGTGGCCCCCGAACCTGGTCTTCTGGGTTCCCTCGGCGGCTCCTCCCCTCTTCTAATGACCCCCTCTGGGAAGCGCTCTCCCAAGGGGGTTACCTTGCGGGCGCACTCCCGACTACAGGACGCATGAAGATTGAAAAAATATAAACCTTTAAGCCCCTTTCACACTGAGGAGTTTTAGCACTAAAAAATAGCGCCTAAATACCACCTGAAAAACTCCTGCCCTGCAGTCTGTGTGAAAGCCTAAGGGCTTTCACACTGGAGCGGTGCACTAGCAGGACCGCTCCAAAAGTCCTGCCAGCCGCATCTTTGGAGCAGTGAAGGAGAGCACCACTAGTGGCCGAATACCGCTGCAATTTCAACGGTATAGCGCCGCTATACTGTCAGCGCACCTCCCGCCTCAGTGTGAAAGGGGTCTTACAACCCCTTTTAAGCATCAGGTTGATCTTCTGTGGCTTCCTCTTAGTTGTTGGCAGATTCCTCTGTCTTGCAGGTGGCTCCTCCTTGGTTGAGATTCGGGAGTTGGTCCTTCATGTAGTTCTTGGTTGCAGGTAGTCAATAGTTTAATCTGTCCTTGTCTGTTGACCACTCCTCTGCTTTTGGGTATCCCTTCTGTATCTGAATTCCTGTGTCCCTCAATGGACGAGAGATGAAATGTATTCATTGATTTGTGATGGGATGGAAGTTCTGTTAGGCTGGAGTTGGTTTATACAATTTACAGTTTTATGTTTCCCAATTTCCTAAATCTGACAGTCTAAAGACATTGATTGGGTTGAGGTTGATGGTTTATATGTTCTTTCAGCCTAAAAACATTGATTGGGTTGAGGTTAAGGTTCCTCCAGCCTGAGGTAGAGGTCGACCGATATTTGGCCTTTTTTAAGAAATCGGGCATTTATTATGCACATTCAGCCAATTTAGTCACAACGTGCCCCGTCGACACACTCCATTTTGGCAGAGCCACGCTTTCCAGAGCCGCTGTGTGTGTGAAACTGACATGCAGAGAGAGAGAGAGGAGCTGTCAGAATTCAGTGTTGATGTCGGTGGTGGGTGGGACCCAGCAGCTATCAAACACTAGCCAATGGGATGAAATCTGGGCGGGCTGCTACGTATATGTGGCCTGCCCCCTTTCTGAAGCTGCCCAATCATTGACTGGTGTTTGATAGCTGCTGGGTCCCTCCCACCCCAGGCCCCGACATCACTAAATTTTGACAGCTGGTCTCTCTGCATTCATTTACATAGCCGATATAGTGTAACTGTGTGAAACCTGCCAGTGCAACCAATCTGTGCCACCTGCCAAAATAGAAAAAACAATTGGCCTAAAATATAGGCTGCAAAAATCTGCATCATACATCGGCCGTCTCGATTTCTAAATATCGGCCAGAGAAAACCCCATATCAGTTGACCTCTAGCCTGAAGGCATTGATTGGGTTGAGGTTGATGGTTCTTCCAGCCTAAAAACATTGATTGGGTTGAGGTTGATGGTGTACATGTTCTTCCAGTCTGAAGACATTGGTGGGGTTGAGGAGGTTGATGGTGTACATGTTCTTCCAGTCTGAAGACATTGGTGGGGTTGAGGAGGTTGATGGTGTACATGTTCTTCCAGTCTGAAGACATTGGTGGGGTTGAGGAGGTTGATGGTGTACATGTTCTTCCAGTCTGAAGACATTGATTGGGTTGAGGGGGTTGATGGTGTACATGTTCTTCCAGTCTGAAGACATTGATTGGGTTGAGGAGGTTGATGGTGTACATGTTCTTCCAGTCTGAAGACATTGATGAGGTTGATGGTGTACGTGTTCTTCCAGTCTGAAGACATTGATTGGGTTGAAGTTGATGGTGTACATGTTCTTCCAGTCTGAAGACATTGGTGGGGTTG
This sequence comes from Rana temporaria, assembly GCF_905171775.1. NCBI lineage: Eukaryota > Metazoa > Chordata > Amphibia > Anura > Ranidae > Rana > Rana temporaria. The sequence continues at coordinate 867,515 of NC_053494.1, forward strand.
AGGAGGTTGATGGTGTACATGTTCTTCCAGTCTGAAGACATTGATTGGGTTGAGGTTGATGGTGTACATGTTCTTCCAGTCTGAAGACATTAGTGGGGTTGAGGAGGTTGATGGTGTACATGTTCTTCCAGTCTGAAGACATTGGTGGGGTTGAGGAGGTTGATGGTGTCCATGTTCTTCCAGTCTGAAGACATTGGTGGGGTTGAGGAGGTTGATGGTGTTCATGTTCTTCCAGTCTGAAGACATTGGTGGGGTTGAGGAGGTTGATGGTGTACATGTTCTTCCAGTCTGAAGACATTGGTGGGGTTGAGGTTGATGGTGTACATGTTCTTCCAGTCTGAAGACATTGATGGGGTTAAGGAGGTTTATGATGTACATGTTCTTCCAGTCTGAAGACATGGATGGGGTTGAGGAGGTTGATGGTGTACATGTTCTTCCAGTCTGAAGACATTAATTGGGTTGAGGTTGATGGTGTACATGTTCTTCCAGTCTGAAGACATTAGTGGGGTTGAGGAGGTTGATGGTGTACATGTTCTTCCAGTCTGAAGACATTGGTGGGGTTGAGGAGGTTGATGGTGTCCATGTTCTTCCAGTCTGAAGACATTGGTGGGGTTGAGGAGGTTGATGGTGTCCATGTTCTTCCAGTCTGAAGACATTGGTGGGGTTGAGGAGGTTGATGGTGTACATGTTCTTCCAGTCTGAAGACATTGGTGGGGTTGAGGAGGTTGATGGTGTACATGTTCTTCCAGTCTGAAGACATTGGTGGGGTTGAGGTTGATGGTGTACATGTTCTTCCAGTCTGAAGACATTGGTGGGGGTGGGGTTGAGGTTGATGGTGTACATGTTCTTCCAGTCTGAAGACATTGATTGGGTTGAGGTTGATGGTGTTCATGTTCTTTCACCTAACTGATGATCTGTGTCCCCCATTCTTCTAGTCTTGGCATGACGCTGCTGGAGGTCGCTTGTAATATGGAGCTCCCGAAGGGAGGGGAGAGCTGGCAGCAGCTACGGCGGGGTCATCTTCCCACAGAGTTCACCTCAGGTGAGTTCCTAAGCTGGACCAGAGGGAAAGATGGGTCCACGTGTTCAGATTAGGATACATGGACCCTCTGCCTGTTGCTGGGGAGCCCCCCCCCCCCTCACATTCTGTCCCAGGAAGTGAGAAGGAATCTTTCAGCCCAGATACCAAAACAATCATCATCCTGGAACATTCATTGAATAATTCTTCCGTGTTTTCTAGAATTGCCGCCGGATTTCCTGAAGGTTCTGGGCGGCATGCTGGAGCCGGACTATCGCTGCCGTGCTACTGTGGACTGGCTCCTCTCCCTATCTGCAATTAGCAGGGCTGAACGATGGAGAAAAGTCACCCTGACAACCAAAAAGATGCTTTCCAAAATATTTGTCGTCCTTCAGGTACGATCACTCTGTGCCTACCAGGTTTTCATGCTGTGCCTCACCTCTCCTTCGATCTTCTACCTTCACCTCCTACATGCTTTTAGTTATAGGGAAATCTTTCCTGGGAGAAACACAGGAAAATCCCACTTCACTAATTCCCCCCCCCCCCCCCCCCGTGCTGGGATTTCCTGCTGCCGGCCACTACATTGGTACAAGACATGGTAATGGCTTAGGAGACGATAAAAGGAACTATAGAGGGTTATAGAACCACAGGGCCCCAAAGGGGGAGACCAGGACATGCCACAGGGGATGATGATGGGAACCACAGGGGCCCAGCAGGGGATGATAGGAACCGCGGGGAACAAGAGCACACCAAAGGGGACAATGGAAGAAACCACAGGACGCAGCAGGGGGTCCAGGACACACCATAGGGGACAATGTGAGGAGCCAGAGGGACTAAGATGCACCATGGGGACAATGTAAAGAACCATAGAGCCCAGCAGGGGATAAGGACACACCAAAGGGGACAATGGAAGGAACCACAGGACCCAGCAGGGGGTCCAGGACACACCATAGGGGACAATGTGAGGAGCCAGAGGGACTAAGATGCACCATGTGGACAATGTAAGGAACCAGCAGGGGGTCCAGAACACACCATAGGGACAAGCGGGTGACCAGGACACACCATAGGGGACAATGTGAGGAGCCAGAGGGACTAAGATGCACCATGGGGACAATGTAAGGAACCATAGAGCCCAGCGGGGGATAACGACACACCAAAGGGGACAATGGAAGGAACCACAGGACTCAGCAAGGGGTCCAGAACATACCATAGGGCCCAGGACACACTAAGGGGACAATGAAAGGGACCACAGGACCTGGGGGGGGGGGCGGTGCCAGGACACACCATAGGGGAAGGAACCACAAGGCCCAGCGGGAGACTAGGACACACCCAGAAGTGTTGCCAAATGTTGAAAGGAGATCGTTGCTGAAAGATCCCCAGCACATCGGAGTTGGTCGGTTTGGTCAGGTGAATATTTTTTGCTTTGGAGGGATGGAAAGTTTTCTCAGTCTGAACAACAACATTTTCATGAGGGGTCGGCCGTGGCCACCCCCATATTTCAGGTCCAAATAGTGTTAAGTTGATCCCCCTGATCTACAAAAGTGGGCCTAGTAGAAGGCTTCTTATTTGGGAGGCTGTCCTTCACATGTGTAACTTTCATGTCTGTCTTCTCTATCTCCCTCGCAGCTTCTCATGTGGCTCATGTCAGTGGTGGTCCACGGCCTGAAGCGCCCAGTGATGTGGCTGTGGCGATGGGGGAGGGGTATCCCTCCGTTGCAATCTCCGCCTTCCTCTCCCTCGCCCAACCTACTTGCGGAGAGCAGCCTATCCAGTGACTGGGAGGAGGACAGCTTTGGGGAAGATGTGTTTGAGGTTCCACCCAGCCCGCTAGGCATCATCCAGAGACTCACCTACGACGGACCGGAGTTCTCCCTCAGGTGAATACAGAACATTATGGTGACTTGCTATATCTGCCTGTGGTACAGCTGCTGCCAGCTAGTAAGACCTGCCTGGTGTCCTCTTCCAGAATTACATGAACCATTTTCTGTGGAGGACAGAACCCAGACTAGATCTTTACAGGTCGGTCCACCTAAGGCTGGATCCAGCTAAGGGTAGCGACTCTTGGGGAAGCTGCCATATACCTGCAGCAGCTTTCATTGGGCCCCCGTTCCCCTCCCTCCTCGGCTGTCATTGGGCCCCCGTTCCCCTCCCTCCTCGGCTGTCATTGGGCCCCCGTTCCCCCTCCCTCCTCGGCTGTCATTGGGCCCCCGTTCCCCCTCCCTCCTCGGCTGTCATTGGGCCCCCCCCCCCCCCTCCTCGGCTGTTATTGGGCCCCATCTTTGCATATTGTGTTACCTTTCCGTTTTACTCTTTAGACATTCTCCAGAGCTGATGTCACGGCCATCCCTGGGCAGCACATCAACGCCTTGCAACAAGTCTCCCGATTACAGCACAAGGAAGAGGTAAGTGCTTGGTCTTTTCTCTGTAAGTGATTTATTTTATCTATACTTCTTCCCACGTCATCCTTCCCCATTATTGGTTTGTGAGTTGCAGAAGGTATGTGCTCGTCTGTTTCGGATATTGGGGGACAGTATTGATTTAGGAGGTGTGGAAGGTATGTGCTTCTCATGGTGAGTTCCCGATACTGAGGGAAGGTATTGGTGTGGGGAGGTATGTCCTTGTCATGGTGAGTTTCTGATACTGAGGGGTGTATTGGATTGGAAGGTGTAGAAGGTATGTGCTTGTCATAGTGAGTTCCCGATACTGAGGGAAGGTATTGGATTGGGAGGTGTGGAAGGTATGTGCTCTTCATGGTGAGTTCCCGATACTGAGGGACATTATTAGGTTGGGAGGCAAGTGCTCGTCATGGTGAGTTTCTGATATTGGGGGGCATTATTGGGTTGGGAGGTGTAGAAGTTATGTTCTTGTCATGGTGAGTTCATAATACCAAGGGACTGTATTGGTGTAGAAGATATATGCTCGTCATGGTGAGTTCCCGATACTGAGGGGGCGGTATTGGTTTGGGAGGTGTGTCCTTGTCATGGTGAGCTCCTGAGGGCGGTATTGGTTTGTGAGGTTTGTCCTTGTCATGGTGAGCTCCTGAGGGGTGGTATTGGTTTGGGAGGTGTGTCCTTGTCATGGTGAGCTCCTGAGGGGTGGTATTGGTTTGGGAGGCGTGTCCTTGTCATGGTGAGCTCCTGAGGGGCGGTATTGGTTTGGGAGGTGTGTCCTTGTCATGGTGAGCTCCTGAGGGGTGGTATTGGTTTGGGAGGCGTGTCCTTGTCATGGTGAGCTCCTGAGGGGTGGTATTGGTTTGGGAGGCGTGTCCTTGTCACGGTGAGCTCCTGAGGGGCGGTATTGGTTTGGGAGGTGTGTCCTTGTCATGGTGAGCTCCTGAGGGGTGGTATTGGTTTGGGAGGCGTGTCCTTGTCACGGTGAGCTCCTGAGGGGCGGTATTGGTTTGGGAGGTGTGTCCTTGTCATGGTGAGCTCTTGAGGGGTGGTATTGGTTTGGGAGGTGTGTCCTTGTCATGGTGAGCTCTTGAGGGGTGGTATTGGTTTGGGAGGCGTGTCCTTGTCATGGTGAGCTCTTGAGGGGTGGTATTGGTTTGGGAGGTTTGTGTCCTTGTCATGTTGAGCTCCTGAGGGGTGGTATTGGTTTGGGAGGCGTGTCCTTGTCACGGTGAGCTCCTGAGGGGCGGTATTGGTTTGGGAGGTGTGTCCTTGTCATGGTGTGCTCTTGAGGGGTGGTATTGGTTTGGGAGGTGTGTCCTTGTCATGGTGAGCTCTTGAGGGGTGGTATTGGTTTGGTATTTTAGAATCTTCTGACCAGATATTGAATTGCTCCGTCTCTCGTAGGTCGGCACTGACCCTGACCCCGAACATCAGTCGTATCAGCCAGGATTCTCTGCGCAGCGCGAAGGCCATCACCCCGGACACCAGCGGCAGCTCCTCGGGATTTATAGACACGGAAGGGCCGCGCTCTGGATTTCTCCCCCGCAATCTTCTCACCATGTTTGATGATGCGTTGGATCAATAAATCCCGTTTTGTGAAGTCAGCAGACTATTGCGGCAATAAAGCCAGTTCATCTGCCACCTACCCACACACCTGGCTCTCCGTCTCTCCAGGAACTGCCAACACCTCAACTGTCTTCTTTTTCTTTTTTAAAGCTTGTGCCACCACAAGGTGTGATTTGTAGATATGGAGGACTCTGCCAGGACCGGCACAGCCAATCACTTCCAGGTTTATGCAGGAAGAGGCGGGACGGGGAAGTGTTAGTGGGAGGTACAGACTGTTTACGTTCATTAAATAAGAATTACTTTCAGGTTTTATCAAAGGTTCGTTGAACAACATCCTGTTTTGTGTCGTCTTCTCTGAGGTGAGACCGCCCCCTGCGGAGCTTGTGTGTGTTGTGCCTGAGGAACCTCTTGTATCATTGGTGGTCTGTCCCTGCGGAGCTCGTGTGTGAGAACCGTGTGTGTTGTGCCTGAGGAACCTCTTGTATCAGAGGTGGTCTGTCCCTGCGGAGCTCGTGTGTGAGAACCGTGTGTGTTGTGCCTGAGGAACCTCTTGTAGCAGAGGTGGTCTGCCCCTTCGGAGCTTGTGTGTGAGAACCGTCTGTGTTGTGCCTGAGGAACCTCTTGTATCGGAGGTGGTCTGTCCCTGCTTGGCTCGTGTGTGAGAACCGTCTGTGTTGTGCCTGAGGAACCTCTTGTAGCAGAGGTGGTCTGTCCCTGCGGAGCTCGTGTGTGAGAACCGTGTGTGTTGTGCCTGAGGAACCTCTTGTATCAGAGGTGGTCTGTCCCTGCGAAGCTCGTGTGTGAGAATAGTGTGTTGTGCCCGAGGAACCTCTTGTATCGGAGGTGGTCTGCCCCTTCGGAGCTTGTGTGTGAGAACCATGTGTGTTGTGCCTGAGGAACCTCTTGTAGCAGAGGTGGTCTGTCCCTGCGGAGCTCGTGTGTGAGAACCGTGTGTGTTGTGCCTGAGGAACCTCTTGTAGCAGAGGTGGTCTGTCCCTGCGGAGCTCGTGTGTGAGAATAGTGTGTTGTGCCCGAGGAACCTCTTGTATCAGAGGTGGTCTGTCCCTGCGAAGCTCGTGTGTATTCGTGTCGAACTCACGTTCGTTCATCGAATAACGAACGTTTTGGGCCGTTCGCGCAAAATTCGAGTGGCGTGTCACGGCCCATAATTTACTGCGGCATCGCAGTGCATTGCTGGCTGATTATTGGCCAAGCATGCACTATGACCGCATGCTTGGCCAATCGGAGAGCCATAATTGTCCAAAGCCAGGGTGGCTTTGGCCAATTATGGCTCAGGGGGTTTAGTACACGCCCCCACACTATAGAAGGCCGCCTGCAGGTCAGCCTTGTGCAGTGTGTTGCAGTGGTTGAGAGAGAGTGTAATTTTTTGTAGGTAGATAGAGCAGGCAGGCTAGCCAGTTAATGTTACAGTGTGTAGAGGATATATATACATCCCAGGTGTTGTACATATATTTATACACTGTATAGTTTAGTTCCGCTCTTCCTAATTTACTGACAGGCAGGCAGGGGATTGTGCTAGCTGCAGTATTCCCACGTGGTGTACTGCCCGTGTCCTCTGCAGTGTGCACCTAAAGCTACGTGGTGTGTGTGTACTGCCCGTGTCCTCTGCAGTGTGCACCTAAAGCTACGTGGTGTGTATACTGTCTGTGCTATTTTTCTTTTTCAATTTACTTTTATTTAATTTTAAAGCAAACGGGAACAGGAGGAGTACACCATTGCTTTAAACCAGGCACAGAAGAAAGGGAAGGGACACAAACATTACAGATATGTACCAATCTCAACTCCTATATCTCAGTTTATGTATTTCTCCTGACCTGTAACCTCTCCTCCTCCTTCCCTCTATTGTCTCTTCATATTATTAACCAACAATAACCCAGCCCTAATCATGATGCTCCTCCTCTTGATCTTTAAATTTCCCTAATACCCGCAATTAGGCATATCTACCCCCTCACCTCAAGGTAGACTCTTGTCCTCAAGACGATGGGGATGCTTTCTATCCCTATCTCCGTCTGCTTTTTTTTTTTTTACCCCCCCCCCCCCCCAAAAAAAGAGGGGGAACCCACCCTCCCCGAGCTCCACCTGCACCAGTCAGTTTAAATCTATGAAGGTTTTCCCCTCCTGAGTATTTAAAACGATTCCATTCCTCCCATGTCTCCAAATAGCCCCCCCCCCCCCCCGTTTCTGCCGCAAGGTCCATACTAAATCCTCCATCCTATTCAAATCTTCCACATCCCTACTGACGGGGGCTGGGTCTGCTTCCACATCACAGGAATACAGGCTCTTGCTGTAGTCCCTGCGGATCTCGTGTGTGTGTGAGAACCTCTTGTAGCAGAGGTGGTCTGTCTCTGCGGAACACGTGTGTGAGAATAGTGTGTGTATTGTGGCAGAGGTGGTCTGTCCCTGCTTAGCTCGTGTGTGAGAATAGAGTGTATTGTGTGTGTGTGAGAGAACCTCTTGTAGCAGAGGTGGTCTGTCTCTGCGGAGCTCGTGTGTGAGAACCGTGTGTGTTGTGCCTGAGGAACCTCTTGTAGCAGAGGTGGTCTGTCCCTGCGGAGCTCGTGTGTGAGAATAGAGTGTATTGTGTGTGTGTGAGAGAACCTCTTGTGGCAGAGGTGGTCTGTCTCTGCGGAGCTCGTGTGTGAGAACCGTGTGTATTGTGCCTGAGGAACCTCTTGTAGCAGAGGTGGTCTGTCCCTGCGGAGCTCGTGTGTGAGAATAGTGTATTGTGCCTGAGGAACCTCTTGTAGCAGAGGTGGTCTGTCCCTGCGGAGCTCGTGTGTGTGAGAACCTCTTGTAGCAGAGGTGGTCTGTCTCTGCGGAACACGTGTGTGAGAATAGTGTGTGTATTGTGGCAGAGGTGGTCTGTCCCTGCTTAGCTCGTGTGTGAGAATAGAGTGTATTGTGTGTGTGTGTGAGAGAACCTCTTGTGGCAGAGGTGGTCTGTCTCTGCGGAGCTCGTGTGTGAGAACCGTGTGTATTGTGCCTGAGGAACCTCTTGTAGCAGAGGTGGTCTGTCCCTGCGGAGCTCGTGTGTGAGAATAGTGTATTGTGCCTGAGGAACCTCTTGTAGCAGAGGTGGTCTGTCCCTGCGGAGCTCGTGTGTGTGAGAACCTCTTGTAGCAGAGGTGGTCTGTCCCTGCGGAGCTCGTGTGTGTGAGAACCTCTTGTAGCAGAGGTGGTCTGTCCCTGCGGAGCTCGTGTGTGAGAATAGTGTATTGTGCCTGAGGAACCTCTTGTAGCAGAGGTGGTCTGTCCCTGCGGAGCTCGTGTGTGTGAGAACCTCTTGTAGCAGAGGTGGTCTGTCTCTGCGGAGCTCGTGTGTGAGAACCTCTTGTAGCAGAGGTGGTCTGTCTCTGCGGAGCTCGTGTGTGAGAACCTCTTGTAGCAGAGGTGGTCTGTCACTGCGGAGCTCGTGTGTGTGAGAACCTCTTGTAGCAGAGGTGGTCTGTCTCTGCGGAGCTCGTGTGTGAGTGCCATCACAGATCCATAACACGCACACATACAAAAAAAAAGACAAGAAGGACTCAGGTGTCATAAAATAATTTTTATTATTGCATCAGTAATACTGGCCTTGTGCAAAGCCCTGCAGGATATGCTCCAGCCACCCTCCGCTCCCAGAAAAAGTCTCTTTTTTTTATTCTAGAGAAGAGGCTGCAGCATGGGGTGTAAGGCGACTCCACCAACAACAGAAGGTGTGAGGGAGGTTCCCAGATTTAACCCACCTCCCCCGTGTGGTTCTGACGTGGATAGGTGTGTAGTACAGAGCAGGGTTGTGTCTGTGGGTAGAGACAATAGCTGATGTTCGGCCTCTGAGGGCAGCTTGTAAAAATGTATTTGCCTTTTCCAAATTTCAATGTCCGAATTTTAAGATCTGGAGCAAAAGGCCGAATCAGGTTTAGCAGCATAATGATGAACATGTCTTTCCCAGCCTTCATTTACTGCCCTTTCCTCAACGTGAATAGCCAAGGAAACAGGCTACCACCTACCCGGCACTGATTGGCCCCTCTGAGTGAAGGCTGAAGGGAACTATGGAAGCGGCCATGACACCCTGCTATCTACCCAGCACTGACTGGCCCTCTGAGTGAAGGCTGAAGGGAACTATGGAAGCGGCCATGACACCCTGCTACCACCTGACTGGCCCCTCTAAGTGAAGGCTGAAGGGAACTATGGAAGCGGCCATGACACCCTGCTACCATCTACCCGGCACTGACTGGCCCCTCTGAGTGAAGGCTGAAGGGAACTATGGAAGCGGCCATGACACCCTGCTACCATCTACCCGGCACTGACTGGCCCCCTGAGTGAAGGCTGAAGGGAACTATGGAAGCGGCCATGACACCCTGCTACCACCTACCTGGCACTGACTGGCCCCTCTGAGTGAAGGCTGAAGGGAACTATGGAAGCGGCCATGACACCCTGCTACCACCTATCCGGCACTGACTGGCCCCTCTGAGTAAAGGCTGAAGGGAACTATGGAAGCGGCCATGACACCCTGCTACCACCTATCCGGCACTGACTGGCCCCTCTGAGTAAAGGCTGAAGGGAACTATGGAAGTGGCCATGACACCCTGCTACCATCTACCCGGCACTGACTGGCCCGTCCGAGTGAAGGCTGATAGGAACTATGGAAGCAGCCATGACACCCTTAAAACCCTGCTACCATCTGCCTGGCACCGACTGGCCCCTCAGTGTGAGGGATGAATGGAACTATTACCTTTTTGGAAGCAGCCATGATGCCCCTAGCCTTCATTTAAGGGCCCTTCTGACAGGAAACCTGCTACTGTCTACACGGCACTGACTGGCCATTCCATGTGTAACTATAAAGGCTGGAGGGATTAAAGCGGTCTGTTCTACACCCCAAAAATTGTCAACATGTCCAATGGAGGAGTCTAGAGTCCAAGCTCCTGGAATGAGTTTGCTCACCAGCCGGCTATGCTACCCACTGAAGCTGGTGCTATTTTGGCTCCATTCCAGCATTCCACTCCCTTATTGGTAGGAGTCGCCAACCATTATTACTGAATCCCGGCAGAGTGAATCCAAAGCCTCGTTCCAGAAGACTAGTTGCCATGAGGCAAAAACGTCATGTCTTGACCCTTCTCCATGGCTATTGTCTAAAAGGTAGAGGGCTAGGAGCTTGCAAGAGCTTTTATGGTTGAGACGGGTTAGTGGAGACCTCAGCCTGGCACAGCGTAGAGCAAATCCCAGCACCCCAACTAAGACTTTAGCAGCAACTGCTCCATGTTGGCAAAAAACAAAATGTGATGTTCTCCTGATTGGCTGGTCATCTATGGACCTTTATGTAAGGTGGACTTTAATGGTAGAGTTTAGTTTCCCTTTAGAAAGCAGCCATGACACCCCCTTATCATTGGTGGACGTGAGGAGCGCGGATCCTGCGGCTGGAGCATATCATCATAAGACTAAAGTGTAACGGAATTAGCACAACCCAACGACACAAGGTCAGAAAACAACGCCATGGTGGGACGCACCGGAGATTGACCTGTACATGAACGTTAAAGACTCCATACAAAAGACGTATATATCCGTCCGTCCACACATAGACGTCATTGTGTCTTCTGGGCTCTGCGGCCATTTGGCTAAGTTCTGCACCATGTTACAGCCAACTGGCCATCTGCTGTATGTTAATATAGAAAATATTTGGAAACCCTGCAAGTCTCACATGGGGGCCGAAGTGGAGAGGTCGTTCAGTAGATCACAGTTCAGAAACCCCACAAGTCTCCCTATTGGGGTCGGTGAAGAGAGGTCATTCCATTGATCAGAATACAGAAATCCTGCAGGTCTCCCTAACCCGTGGCCAGTGTAGAGGTCATTCCACTGCTAACACTATATCAATCTTGAAGGTTTCCCTAACCCTGGGTGGGAGTGGAGAAGTTATTGTTCACAATTCAGAAATCCCACAAGTCTCCCCAGTGGGGCCAAAGGGCTCGGTCAGCATAATGATTTCCATTCAGATACCAAATATGTCTCCCTATCCCAGAGCGGAGTGATCGTTCCATTGATCACAATTTGTAGGTCTTCCTAACGGGGGCCAGTGAGAAGAGGTCATGCCATTGCTCACAATAAATAAATCCCATTGGTCTCCCTAACATGGGACTGGTGGGGAGAGGTCATGCCATTGCTCACAATAAATAAATTCCATTGGTCTCCCTAACATGGGGCTGGAGAGGTCGGTCTGTTGCTCTCAATATATAAATCCCATTGGTCTCCCATACATCGGACTAGTGAGGAGAGGTCATTTCGTTGATCACAATTTGGAAAGGCCATAGGTCTCCCTAACCTGGAGCCAGAGCGGAGAAGTCATTCCATTGGTCACAATTTTGAAAGGCCATAGGTCTCCCCAACCTGGGGGCCGGAGTGGAGAAGTCATTCTATTGATCACAATTTTAAAAGCCCATAGGTCTCCTTTACTGGGGGCTGGAGTGGAGAAATCAGTCTATTGATCACAATTTGGAAAGGCCATGTGTCTCCCTGAGCTGGGGCCAGAGTGGAGAAGTCATTCCATTGGTCAAAATTTGGAAAGCCCATAGGTCTCTCTAACCTGGGGCCATAGCGGAGAAGTCATTCCATTAGTCAAAATTTGGAAAGCCCATAGGTCTCTCTAACCTGGGGCCATAGCGGAGAAGTCATTCCATTGATCACAATTTGGAAAGCCCATAGGTCTCCCTAACCTGGGGCCGGAGTGGAGAAATCAGTCTATTGATCACAATTTTGAAAGGCCATAGGTCTCCTTTACCGAAGACTGGAGTGGAAAAGTCATTTTATTGATCACAATTTTGAAAGGCCATAGGTCTCCCTAACCTGGGGCCGGAGTGGAGAAGTCATTCTTTTGATCACAATTTCGAAAGTCCATAGGTCTCCCTAAGCTGGGGCCAGAATGGAGAGGTAATTTCGTTAATCACGATTCAAAAACACCACAGGTTCCCCCCCCAACAGGAGGCTGGAATGAGAGAGGTCATTCTATTGACCCCACAGGTCTCCATGACACGGGCTGGAGTAGGGAGGTCATTCAATAGATCACAGTTGTGTCTGTGCAAAGGCTCATCTCTGGCTAATACTGATATGTGAAAACTACATTCACCCACATTTGTGACCGTAATAAAGACACAAATTTGAAGTAGACATTCTTAGTATTAAATTACCCCTCCCCCCTCTTATCCACAGAAGTCGGAGTGCCACTGTGTCAAGTTTTGCAACGCCAGTTCTACTTCAGTAGTTTTTTTTGCTGGTTACGTGTGCAGCTACTTATATCGTCCTCTACTCCCTGTCGCGTGTCCGCGGCTGATGCCGGTTCTAAGCTACCTATGCCTAGAGTTTTATTTTGTTGCCGGCTTCACTCCGGAGAACAGGAATAGCTGCTTATCCACGTGAGGTCAGAGGTTACTCCCCAGTGCAAGTATAAGATGCTGATTACCACCAGGACGTGCATGATCTGGTGGCTGTTGCACCAGTAGTCAAACTTTCCGGGGCGCAAGCGCTCGGGGAGGCGGGAGATATTGATGATCCCTCCGAGCAGGGCAAAGCTATCCATCAGGAGGTAGCAGCGTAGAGAGGATGGATGGCCAGAGCCCAGTCCGGCCCAGCGCAGGTAGAAGAAGAAGAAACGGAAGGCGGCCTGCCAGGTGAACGAACAGAATCGCCTCACGTTGCTCTGCGCGGTGACGGCGCAGAAGATGACGTAACTTGACAAGGCGGAGTACACCAAGAGGCACAAGCTCCGCGAGGAAGGGTAGCACAGCAGGGTACAATAGATGATGGGGAGAGCACCTGGGGGAAGACAAACACCAGCGTGAGTAACAATTAAAATCTCTGCACTTAAAGCCGAGGTCGCGCCAAATATGTAGCTGCTGACTGTTAAAATAAGGACACTTACCTGTCCAGCGCGCCCGCGATGTCCGCCCCCGAAGTCGATCTATTCCTCAGCTCTCGGGTGCTGCCACCGCCATCTTCGGTAAGGGAATCAGGAAGTGAAGCCCTGCGACTACGCTTCGTGGTTCCCTACTATGCATGCGCGACTTGCCGTGACTCGTGCTGCGCAATGCCACTGATCCCTGCTGTCTTCTAAGACCTGTGTGTCTCCCAGAAGGTAGGGGGGGCGGACGTGGCGTAGACTCTTGCAGATAATGCAGGGATCTATGCCCGGAAGTGGGTGCAAATACCTGTCTTAGACAGGTATCTGCTTCCCCCCTCCCCCCTGAAAGGTGCCAAATATGACACCGGAGGAGGGGAGGAATCCAGACAGCGTAAGATTCATTTTTGTGTGGACCTCCGCTTTAAACTTTTCAATGTGAGCGGCCTAAGAGCCAACTACAGGATACTTCTTCAGGGGCCCAACTTTCCCAGAAGGGCTACCTATGGCCTACTGCTGTCCAATGAGAATTCCTCTGTGACCAGGAAGGGCACTCTTATTGGACGATGAGATTGCCAGTTTAGCTGTATTATCTACTCAATGGGCTAGATTCAGCATACGCTATCTTCAAATACGCCACCGTAATTTCAAATCTGCGTCGGCGTATCGTTACGCCGATTCTCCAAGGCAGATACGTCTAAAAAATAGGCTTCCTCCGCCGATGTAACTTGAATGCGGCGCCGTATAATTGTGTGCAATATTCCGTTGGCCGCTAGGGGGCGCTTCCGTTGTTTTCGGCGTAGAATATGCAAATTACCTAGTTACGTCGATTCACGAACGTACGTGCGCCCGGCGGTAGTTTTTTACGCCGTTTGCGTAAGGCTTTTTCGACGTAACGTTGCTCCTGCTATTAGGTGGCGCAGCCAATGTTAAGTATGGACGTCGTTCCCGCTTCGAAATTTTAATTTATTACGTCGTTTGCGTAAGTCGTTCGCGAATAGGGCTGGACTTAATTTACGTTCAAGCACGATTTGCGTCGGAATTTCGAGCATGCGCACTGGGATTTTTTCACGAACGGCGCATGCTCTGTTTGTAAAAAACGTAAAATACGCGGGGTCAACCTAATTTAAATAAAACACGCCCCCCTCAACATCATTTGAATGACGCACGCTTACGCCGGCCCCATTTATGCTACGCCACCGTAACTTAGGAGTTAAGTGCTTTGTGAATACAGCACTTGCCTCTCAAACTTACGGCGGCGCAGCATAAATACGATATGCTGCGCCGCCGTAAGAGTATGCTGAAACTAGCCCTAAAAGCCCAGTTTAGGAATCTCTCTGAACTAGGAGTGGTGATGTCTTTCTAGACGTAGACCGCGCCCGTCTTATGTATGGTTCTACGGGGGGATATAGGCGAGGAGGTCACCCATCCGTCTGCTGACATGAAGTTGTCAGGAACGAGGATCTGGCGCTTTGAACTATTCTGTACAGCTTTCATTTCCTTGGCTCTCACTATGGTCAGCGCTAATGCCGCGTACACACGATCGGAAATTCCCACAAGAAAACTGTGGATTTTTTTCCAACGGAGTTTTGGCTCAAACTTGTGTTGCGCACACACGGTCACACAAATCTTGTCTGAAATTCCGACCGTCAAGAACGCTGTGACGTATGTATGACTACGATGAGCCGAGAAAAATGAAGTTCAATGATTCCGATCATGCGCAGGATTTTTGTGCGTTGGAATTGCATACAGACGATCGGAATTTCCAACAAGAACTTTTCCCGTCTGAAAGTTTGAGAACCAGCTCTCAAATTTTTGCTGTCGGAATGGAGCGCGATGGAGCCTACACACGGTCGGAATTCCCAACCAAAAGCTCACATCGAACTTTTCTTGCCGTTGACTTGTTGTTAAGGTTCCCCTAACGAGAAAGTTCCTTTAAGGATTGCTCAGGCGCAATCCTTGCTGACCGAAATCTGCGAACCTCGGCCGGCATCCAGGCTCATTCCTTAAAGCGGGAGTTCACCCGAAATTTTTTTTTTTAACATTAGATTGAGGCTCATTCTGTGAAGGGGAATCGGGTGTTTTATAATCGAAGCCGTACTTACCGTTTTAGAGAGCGATCTTCTCCGCCGCTTCCGGGTAGGGTCTTCGGGACTGGGCGTTCCTATTTGATTGACAGTCTTCCGACGGTCGCATACATCACGTCACGAGTAGCCGAACATCGGTGCGGCTCTATACGGCGCCTGCGCACCGACGTTCGGAAAATCGTGACGCGATGTATGCGACCGTTGGAAGCCTGTCAATCAAATAGGAACGCCCAGTCCCGAAGACCCTACCCGGAAGCGGCAGAGAAGATCGCTCTCTACAACAGTAAGTACGGCTTCCATTTAAAAAGAACACCCGATTCCCCTTCACAAAATGAGCCTCAATCTAAGGTTAAAAATCTAGTTTTCGGGTGAACTCCCGCTTTATCATCCCCGTGGATTGGAGGATGTTAAAAAAAGAGCCAGGAGGCGGAGCGAGCACGTGAGGCCGACTGGCCACTTTCCTCAAATTCCACGTCGCCCTGGATGCCGGCCGAGGTTCGGAGATTTCCGTCGGCAAGGATTGCGCCTGCGCAGTCCTTAAAGGAACTTTCTCGTTAACCGGAACCATATCGGCAGATCATCAGAATTTCCAATGGTGCGTACGCGGCATAAAAGTTCTTGCAGAAGCTGGACACAGTACTCCTGATGATGATAATGAGCACTGTACAACATGGACTGGGTGATCCTGGCATTGCAGCCCTCAAGAGCGGGGAACCTTGTACTGCTCAAACAACAAAAAGAACAAAGGGCACACAAGCCTGGTGCATTATCCCAAGCACTTTATTAGAGGATAAAAAATACAAGGTACTAGTGGTAAGACCCCCCCCCCCCCCCCCGTCCTGTCTCTTCCCTAATGGACGGGCCCCGCCACTGCAAGGTATACTCAACAAAACCAGTGTGAATCATAGCGATGTCGAGTATACGACCCATAAACAAGAAGCAAGTCCATCACTGAACTCCTCCAGGTTCAAAAGGATGATAATCCCAGGCTGACGGGTTTCAGGGACATGCTCGCTTCATCAGAGGTTAGGGTTTGCTATGATAAGGGTGGCATATCCCCCCCGAAACGCGTCGGCCTGGTATTATTGTCCTTCTGAACTTAAGTTCTATGATGGGCTTGCTTCTAGTTCCTCAGTTATATAAAATGCTATGATTTGCACTGTTTTTGAGTATATCTTTTATCCTCTAATGAAATGCTTTGTGCTCATTGGTTCCTGTGCTCATTGGTTCCTGTGCCCATTGGTTCCTGTGCCCATTGCTTCCTGTGCTCAGTGGTTCCTGTGCTCATTGGTTCCTGTGCCCATTGGTTCCTGTGCTCATTGCTTCCTGTGCTTGGCTGTTGGGTGTACACTGTGGAAGTGACTATAGTCGCATTGGGAAGAGAGCCGCTCCTTTATAAAGTGAAGTAACAGTCGTCGGAACTTACCTAACGTGTTAACGAGGCAAATCCCGCACATGTCCAGGGTGAGCAGCTTGCGGTAGACGGATGCCCCACCATGGTGGTTCATGAAGAGGTGGTAGAGAACGCTGCCCAACTGGGGGCTGACGCAGGCCAGATAATGGACCAGACCGAGCCATGGTACCGCCAACTGACGCCAAGGAATCTGAAGAGGGAGGAGGAAGAAGAAACCGAGCAGAGGGATACCTGAAAGAGACAAGATGGTTCTGTGTGATTAACCCTTTCCAGGTGTCAGCCGACCACGCACACACCTCCCCACATACACATGGGTGAACTGCCACTGCCCACAGGGGATCACACAACACACACACTTCTATGGTAACTGGCACTGCCCATGGGATCACACAACACACACATTTCTATGGTAACTGGCACTGCCCACAGGGGATCATACAACACACACTCCTATGGTAACTGGCACTGCCCACAGCGGATCACACAACACACACTTCTATAGTAACTGGCACTGCCCACAGGGGATCACACACTTCTATGGTAACTGCCACTGCCCACAGGGGATCACACAACACACACTTCTATGGTAACTGGCACTGCCCACAGGGGATCACACAACACACACATTTCTATGGTAACTGGCACTGCCCACAGGGGATCACACAACACACACACTTCTATGGTAACTGGCACTGCCCATGGGATCACACAACACACACACTTCTATGGTAACTGGCACTGCCCACAGGGGAACACACACACACTTCTATGGTAACTGGCACTGCGCACACTTGTATGGTAACAGAGGAGATTGCTGGCGCCTGAATGATAAGTCGCAGGAAGCGAGCCGCGTTGGCTGAACACGATACCTGTAAGTGAAGAACTCGTATCGCCTCTGTAATCTCATCTACATCTTATTTACTCTCCTGATAGATCAAAATACACCAGCGGGAAGTCACCAGCGGGAGGTCACCAGCGGGAAGTCACCAGCGGGAAGTCACCAGCAGGGAGGCCCGCGCTCTCTAATCTTCATTCACTTCCATGAAAGTTTAATTCCAGGTTCTCGGCTGTATTTACATGAGATCAGCGAGGATTCCATTCACCGAAATACACAGGCGCATAAAAAGACATCGGGGCTGTGGCCAGCTTCATCATCGTACTCCAGAGGAGGCAAAACAACTCCCCCCACCTGGGGCAACTATGCCCAATGAGAGGAGGGTGGGAACCCTTCCTGATCCCATCAATTCCCATATCATCCACCCTTATGCCGCGTACAGACGATCGGAAATTCCGACAACAAAACTGTGGATTTTTTTCTGATGGAATGTTGGCTCAAACATACACACGATCGGAATTTGCGAGAACGGATTTTGTTGTCGGAAAATTTGAGAACCAACTCTCAAATGTCCTACACACGGTTGGAATTTCCGACCAAAAGCTCACATCGAACATTTGTGGTCAGAAATTCCGAGCGTGTGTACGCGGCATTAGAAGACCGGCTCGCCCTATTTTTATACTGATTATTGAGCGGTGGAACCAAACCATCCGATATAATGGAAGGTAAAGTGTCACCATTTCTATGGATAAAGCTAGAAAGAATTATGAATGTCTCTGGGACAGGAGGTGACAACCTGCTCTATCCAGAACCAATCCCAGGTTCAGAGCGGGTCACTTCTCCATGGATGGTGGGCAGCAGGTAGGTTTCTATTAGCCCAAACATACCCATAGATGGAAGCTTTGCTCAATACGACCACCTAGAGCGGGGATAGGCAACCTAAGGCACGTGTGCCAGTATGGACACTCATTCTAAGTTTTGGTGGCACCCAGAAGATTGTCACATATGCAGGCTCGGAGTGGCCCTTTAGGGGACTGTGGGCTCCTTCTCCCTAAAAATACAGCACTACTGCCATTGGCTATAACTGACAACTTACTAGACAATGCCCGGCCTCCGCTCTGCGCCTATTGCCCATCCACCGCCATGACGTTAAATGGGTTCAGGTGCCGGCCCTGTACCAATGAAGATGAGAATTTTTAGGAATGGGGTTGATCTGATGCATGAGGGTGCAGGAAATGGGATTATCTGAGGTGTGAAAGTGCAGGAACTGGGGGTGATCTGAGGTGAGAAGGTTATGAACCATCACTACACAGGTTGGAACCCGCACTGTACAGGTCAGGTACACATATTGGGATCGGGTACACAGACTAGGATCACACTCTACAGGTTAGGTACACATATTGGGATCGGGTACACAGACTAGGATCACACTCTACAGGTTAGGTACACAGGTTGGGATCGGGCACACAGGTTGGGATCGGGTATGCAGGTTGGGATCTGGTATGTAGGTTGGGATCGGGTACACAGGTTGGGATTGGGTATGCAGGTTGGGATCGGGTACACAGGTTGGGATCGGGCACACAGGTTGGGATCGGGTACACAGGTCGGGATCAGGTATGCAGGTTGGGATCAGGCACACAGGTTGGGATCGGGCACACAGGTTGGGATCGGGTACACAGGTCGGGATCAGGTATGCAGGTTGGGATCAGGTATGCAGGTTGGGATCAGGCACACAGGTTGGGATCGTGCACACAGGTTGGGATCGGGTATGCAGGTTGGGATCGGGCACACAGGTTGGGATCGGGTATGCAGGTTGGGATCGGGCACACAGATTGGGAATGGGTACACAGGTTGGGATTGGGATCAGGCACACAGGTTGAGATCGGGTACACAGGTTGGGATCGGGTACACAGGTTGGGATCGGGCACACAGGTTGGGATCGGGTACACAGGTTGGGATCAGGCACACAGGTTGGGATTGGGATCAGGTATGCAGGTTGGAATCAGGCACACAGGTTGGGATCGGGTATGCAGGTTGGGATTGGGTATGCAGGTTGGGATCGGGTATGCAGGTTGGGATCGGGCACACAGGTTGGGATCGGGCACACAGGTTGGCATCGGGTATGCAGGTTGGGATCGGGCACACAGGTTGGGATAGGGTATGCAGGTTGGGATACGGCACATAGGTTGGGATCGGGTATGCAGGTTGGGATCGGGTATGCAGGTTGGGATAGGGCACACAGGTTGGGATCGGGTATGCAGGCTGGGATCGGGAATGCAGGTTGGGATAGGGCACACAGGTTGGGATCGGGTACACAGGTTGGGATCGGGTATGCAGGTTGGGATCAGGCACACAGGTTGGGATCGGGCACACAGGTTGGCATCGGGTATGAAGGTTGGGATCAGGCACACAGGTTGGGATCGGGCACACAGGTTGGCATCGGGTATGAAGGTTGGGATCAGGCACACAGGTTGGGATCGGGTATGCAGGTTGGGATCGGGCACACAGGTTGGGATCGGGCACACAGGTTGGCATCGGGTATGAAGGTTGGGATCAGGCACACAGGTTGGGATCGGGTATGCAGGTTGGGATCGGGTATGCAGGTTGGGATAGGGCACACAGGTTGGGATCGGGTATGCAGGCTGGGATCGGGAATGCAGGTTGGGATAGGGCACACAGGTTGGGATCGGGTACACAGGTTGGGATCGGGTATGCAGGTTGGGATCAGGCACACTGGTTGGGATCGGGTATGCAGGTTGGGATAGGGCACACAGGTTGGGATCGGGTATACAGGTTGGGATCGGGCACACAGGTTGGGATCGGGTATGCAGGTTGGCATCGGGCACACAGGTTGGGATAGGGCACACAGGTTGGGATAGGGCACACAGGTTGGGATCGGGCACACAGGTTGGAATAGGGCACACAGGTTGGGATCGATTACACAGGTTGGGATCGGGAACACAGGTTAGGATAGGGCACACAGGTTGGGATCGGGCACACAGGTTGGAATAGGGCACACAGGTTGGGATCGATTACACAGGTTGGGATCGGGAACACAGGTTAGGATAGGGCACACAGGTTGGGATAGGGCACACAGGTTGGGATCGGGCACACAGGTTGGAATAGGGCACACAGGTTGGGATCGGGTATGCAGGTTGGGATCGGGCACACAGGTTGGGATCGGGCACACAGGTTGGGATCGGGCACACAGGTTGGGATCGGGTATACAGGTTGGGATCGGGCACACAGGTTGGGATCGGGCACACAGACGAGGATCACATTGTATGAACAGTATTGTTGGTCTGGTGGATCTTTGGCAGTCCCGGTGAACTGTCACTTCCTCACTGTGCACACGATGAATCGGCAGAGCTGAGTCGCAGTGAAGTCACACCTGGAGGAAAACACTTCTATTTATAAGAGGGTTGATTTGCATTTCTTCTATAAATGACAACGTCTCCGTCTTCACGTTGGTTCTTTATTGCTGATCAGAGGCACCATCAGAACCAAATCCTACTCTACTAATATCGATAACTGGATCTACAGGCCGTCCCTTCACCGGGAGAAGAGCCCGGGCTCCGGAGCTGGCCTGGTATGTCCATGGTGGTGGGGTGACTCTCGGTGATGTGGTTTATAGGACACAATCAGTGTGATGATATGGGAGGGGACTTTTGGGTGGCTCCATGGAGGGTGACACTCGGTGGTTTATAGGACACAGTGTGATGATATGGGAGGGGACCTTTGGGTGGCTCCATGGAGGGTGACTCTCGGTGGTTTATAGGACACAGTGTGATGATATGGGAGGGGACCTTTGGGTGGCTCCATGGAGGGTGACTCTCGGTGATGTGGTTTATATGACACAATCAGTGTGATGATGATGAGGGATGAGACCTTTGGGTGGCTCCATGGAGGGTGACTCTCGGTGATGTGGTTTATAGGACACAGTGTGATGATATGGGAGGGGACCTTTGGGTGGCTCCATGGAGGGTGACTCTCGGTGGTTTATAGGACACAGTGTGATGATATGGGAGGAGACTTTTGGGTGGCTCCATGGAGGGTGACTGTCACATGGTGGCCTTATGTTCTGTATGATGCTCTCCTCATAAATGGTAATTCCTGCATGCTGGACATACCTGCACCGAGACTACACCCAGGAAATCCACGTGTGACTCCACACCGTGCAGCAGTATAACATTCCATGCCGTGATACGTCAGTTTATATGTGTAATAAAATCTACCGTCTGACACACAGCAGCACTCACTACACAACAATGCCGCTACCGTCACACAGGGACTCAAACCTGTAAAGTGACTTCTGGATGTTCCTGGAGGGCGAATGAAATTCGAGATTGTAACACGAGGCAGCCAAAGAACATACAACACAGGAGAGACATCAGAGTGATATCTCGGTTCCAGATTGAGTTTGAAAGGCAGCGGAGGGATGGAGTCTGGAAGGTGGTGGAGGGATGGAGTCTGGAAGGTGGTGGAGGGATGGAGTCTGGAAGGCAGTGGAGGGATGGGGTCTGGAAGAGACGGAGGGATGGAGTCTGGAAGGTGGTGGAGGGATGGAGTCTGGAAGAGACAGAGGGATGGAGTCTGGAAGGCGGCGGAGGGATGGAGTCTGGAAGGCGGTGGAGGGATGGAGTCCGAAAGGCGGTGGAAGGACGGAGTCTGAAAGGCGGTGGAGGGATGGAGTCTGAAAGGCGTCGGAGAGTTGGAGTCTGGAAGGCGGTGGAAGGATGGAGTCCGGAAGGTGTTGGAGGGATGGAGTCCGGAAGGCGGTGGAAGGATGAAGTCTGGAAGGCGGTGGAGGGATGGAGTCTGGAAGGCGGTGGAGGGATGGAGTCTGGAAGGCGGTGGAGGGATGGAGTCTAGAAGGCGGTGGAGGGATGGAGTCCGGAAGGCGTCGGAGGGATGGAGTCCAGAAGGCAGTGGAGGGATGGAGTCTGGAAGGCGGTGGAGGGATGGAGTCCGGAAGGCGGTGGAGGGATGGAGTCTGGAAGGCGGTGGAAGGATGAAGTCTAAAAGGCGGTGGAGGGATGGAGTCTGGAAGGCGTCGGAGAGATGGAGTCTGGAAGGCGGTGGAAGGATGGAGTCCAGAAGGCGTCGGAGGGATGGAGTCCGGAAGGCGGTGGAGGGATGGAGTCTGGAAGGCGGTGGAGGGATGGAGTCCGGAAGGCGGTGGAGGGATGGAGTCTGGAAGGCGGTGGAGGGATGGTGTCTGGAGGGCGGTGGAAGAATGGAGTCTGGAAGGCGTTGGAGGGATGGAGCCTGGAAGGCGGTGGAGGGATGGTGTCTGGAAGGCGGCGGAGGGATGGAGTCTGGAAGGTGGTGGAGACCTCATCACCCCATCTGATATAAGGAGCCCTCGTTTTTATCTATCAGTTGCTAAAATAGTTCTGGATGAAGTAATATTTTTACACCAAGAACTTTACAATGTCATCAATGATGATAAACTAAACAAATTCAGGCTGAGCTCCAAGTCCGGAGCTGGCAGGTTGTCATCCCTTCATCACGGCACACCTTCCCGGAGACACGCCATATTTACATGTATCCACACCATAGAAAGCTGAACTGTCTGGGAGCGAGCTATTGACACAAGGCGTGCACGTCGGGGAGATACCAATGTTTGGCCATGGCTGTGAAGGTGACGGCTATTCACCAAAAGCTGTATGTGGTGTGCCAAGCCGCCCCTCCTAATTCAGGAGTAAACGGACTTAAAGCCTCGAACACACGGTCGGACATCAAACAAACTTTCCCTTGGATTTTTGTCCTAAGGGAGTTGTCCGGTCACACCCATAGCATACACACGCTTGGACTTTTCTAAAACTTTCCCAACATTACGTGTTTTTTTCTGCTCTTTACCGCCACCCTTTGGTTAACTTCTGCTATTGTTGGTTCTGAGCATGCGTATTTGCACTTTGTACAAAAGTCCGATGGCTTGCTGTACACACGGTCGGACTAGGCACCATCGGACTTTTGTTGCCGAAAAGTTTGTCAGTTTGCAGACCGAACTTTTTGTCCAATGAAACCCGAAAAAGTTGGTCCGATGGAGCGTACACACGATCGGACAAATTTGAAAACTTGCTGATTTTGAAGTTTGTTGGCCGAAAGTCTGACCGTGTGTACGAGGCTTTAGATACATTCGCAGCCTGTCCATCGCAGACCATGGCCAAAGATGAAATGTTCCTCTACCTTCCAATTCTTGAGTAAAAGATTGGCTAATCGAGCTACAATCACAGCCTGCACACCACATGTCACGGCCAAAGCGGCCATATTCCTCCACTCTCCAGTTCTTGTGTAAATGGTCAGTGGATCAAGCTACAATGGCAGCCTGTCCACCGCAAACCGTGGTCAAACCTGCCACGTTCCTCCACCAATCAGTTCATGAGTAAATGGTTGGCTGACTGAGGTACAATGGCAGGATGGTCGCCGTGTCCCCCATCTCCCAGTTTGCGTGTAAAAGGGTCAAATAACTGAGCTAAAATGACTACCTGTCCACTACACGCCAAGGTGGAAGCTGCCAAGTTCTTGAGCAAATGGTCGATTGATAGAGCTACAACTGCAGCCTGTCTCCCGCACACCACAACCGAAGCTACCACGTTCCTCCACCTCCCGGTGCTCGAGTAAACGTCGGCTGACCAGACTATGATCGCAGCCTGTCCCCCACACACCACAACCGAAGCTACCACGTTCCTCCACCTCCCAGTGCTTGAGTAAACGTCAGATGACCGGACTATGATCGCAGCCTGTCCCCCGCACACCACAACCGAAGCTACCACGTTCCTCCACCTCCCAGTGCTTGAGTAAACGTCGGATGCCCAGACTATGATCGCTGCCTGTCCCCCACACACCACAACCGAAGCTACCACGTTCCTCCACCTCCCAGTGCTCGAGTAAACGTCGGATGACCAGACTACGATCGCTGCCTGTCCCCCACACACCATTGCTGAAGCTACCATGTTCCTCCACATTCCCTTCTTGTGTGTCAGCTGTATTGGGCTACAAGAAGCTGACTAAGCGATGTTCTCCGGCCTAAATCTTCTCTGCGAGCAGCCAGACGGTGTTCAGTGGTGGTGGTGGGGGGGAAAGTGAGTGCGTGTGCTGACGTACATCGGGAAGGTTATCTGTGTAAGCACATAATAAGATTGGAGTTAAGGAGCCTTTACCTGGGATAGAGAGCAGCCATGACCTCTAAGCTTCCCACCGAGGAGGCTGATAAAAGGGGCTCAGAGTCCGGAGCTTCCTGAGCCACACGCAGTCCTCACACCCCTTCCACCCTCGTCTTCCAGAACACTTCCACCCTCGTCTTCAACCCTTCCACCCTCGCCTTCCACCCTCATCTTCAACCCTTCCACTCTCGTCTTCCACCCTCGCCTTCTACCCTCATCTTCCAGGACACTTCCAGCTCAGCTTCTGGTTTACTGATTATTCCAGGAAATAATCTTTATGAATAACTGAAGAATTTTAAATTTACAGATAATACATTATACACAGTATACTGCATATATCAGCATGGATGCCACCCCCCAGTCTCATCAACTAACCTGCAGGCCCGCCCAGCCCACCAGGGTTCCTGACCCCATTTACTCCTGATTCTTATTACCACATCTGTATTCCATCTGCATGGCCCCTTCACTCCTGCACCCCCTACCACCCACTCTCACCACCATTCTCTCCATGCCTGCGCACCACGTCTCTCACCTCTGCACCTGAACCCTGTCGTCCCCCCCTTCCACCACCTCCTCGCTCTCACCACCAGCTCTCCACATTCTCTCACCACCATTCTCTCCATGCCTGCGCACCACGTCTCCCACCTCTTTACCTGAACCCTATCCCCCCCCTCGCTCTCACCACCATTCTCTTCATGCCTGTGCACTACGTCTCTCACCCGGTCTGCACACTGACTCCCCAAAAACCAAGCCTGCATACTCCTCCGCTGTCACCACACCTGACCTCCTTCAAATTTGCCCCGTCGTATCTGTGCGCCGTACCCAGAAAACTAGATACGCCTGAAAATAGGCTTCTTCCGACCGGCGTAAATTTCCTACGCCAGCGTATCGTGGGCGCATATTTACGCTGGACGCATCTGGCGCTCCCATTGATTTCCTATTCAAATATGCAAATGAGGGAGATACGGCGATTCAGAAACTTACGTTTGGTCGGCGCAGGCTACGCGTGGTGCGCGTAAGCTGTACGTCCGGCCTAAAGTTACCCCTCATAAAACAGGGGTAACTTTGCACCAGACTTGCACAGGTCAGCTGGAGAGCAGCTACAGCAGCGTTACGGACGAGCTGAGCACCCACACTTGCAGGACAACACATCTGTGTGCCAACATGCCAGGGGCAGCCGTGGTCATAGCACTACTGCGTCTACGGGCACAGGAGAGGATATACCGCACGCGCATGAACGTCTTTGGCATGGGTGATTCGGAGGTGTATCGCATCTTCAGATTCAGCTCTGATGCCATCCTGGAATTAGCCACACCCCTGCATGATGACATCACCAGCCAGACACACCCCTCACATGCAGTGCAGCCACTGGTCAAGGTCCTGGCAACACTCTATTTCCTCGCCAGTGGAACTTTTCAGCGTACAAGTGGAGCTGTGGCTGGGATATCACAATCCACCATGAGCAGATGTGTGCACCAGGTTGTCCCCGCAATCCTCAGACGCATGTCCCACCACATCATCAGACCCACCCAGGAGGACCTGCGGATCAGACCCACCCAGGAGGACCTGCGGCAGAAGGCAATGCAGGATTTCTACAGAATTGCCGGATTCCCACGCACTGTGGGAGCCATTGATTGCACACATGTGGCACTATGCCCCCCCCCCCCGTGCCACAGAGCACATATACCGCAATCGTAAGCAGTGGCATTCCATCAACGTACAGGTGATAGCCGATGCCCAATGCCTCATATGGGACGTCCGTGCCAAACACCCCGGGGCCAGCCATGACAGCTACATATACCGTCAAAGCGACATCCCAACAGAATTTGAACAGAACATGTATGGGGACAGCTGGCTGGTTGGTGAGTGACATGGGTGTCAGGTATGACTGTCCCCCCCCCATGATGCAGACATCACGAGGGGCACATGCATGACTAACATCCTCCTCTCTTTTCCCTTCCAGGTGACTCTGCATATGCACTTGGGCCCCATCTCATGACTCCATTCCGGAACCCCCAAACCCCAGGAGAGAGAAGATACAATGCTGCACACATACGTACCCGTGCAGTGGTGGAACGCACATTTGGCCTCCTGAAGTCCCGTTTCCGATGCCTGGATAATTCCGGGGGGACCCTGTTGTATTCCCCAAACTTTGTGTGCCAGATCATCGCTGCATGTTGCGTGCTGCACAACTTCGCCATGAGAAAGGGCCTGGAGAGTAACATACGTGATGACCTGACCCCCGAACCAGACATTCCCCCCCTGCCCGAGGCTACCCCATCTGCTGAGGGAACAGCAATCAGGAGATGCCTCGTGGACCGCATCTTTGCACGTTAAACACACACATTCATCATGTCACACGGACAATGCACGCATGCACACCACTGTGGTCCCTAGCTCACACACACCACATCACATTGGATTAGCCCAAGTCCACCATGCAGGACTTGGGAGCAGCAACGCAGCGCCAAGGCCCCAATTATGTCGCTGTCCATTCATACCACATTCACACGGGTCATGGGGATAACTTCTCCCGACGACCCAGGGTGACACACCTTACTGGCAGATACCTGTCACCCCCACATTCACACACCAGTCACACTGTAGCCTGCACTACTGACCGTGTGCATACTTTTCAAAAATAAATAAACTCATATCCTGAGTATACAAATAAAAATAAAACTCATCACGTGAGTATAAAAGAAAAAGAGAAAAAATGCACTCATCTGCCCTGTCGTGGGCCAGGCATGGTGCCACGGCTCCTGGGCCTCAGTTGCCTAGGGGGAGCCGCCTCAGGTGGAGGGGAGGGGCATCTGCAGGAGGATCATCCCCGGTCTCTCCCTGGCTGGCTGCCTGCCCTCTAATGCCAGGGCAATGCGCTGGAGAAAGTTATTGGTCTCCGCCTGCATCCGCTGGTGGTGTTGCGCTGGTGGCGCCGTGTCTGCCTCCCCTCCGCCTGCACGGCTGCTGCCAGGCTCCTCCCCTCCACCTGCATGGCAGCTGTATTTGCCTGCACTGCCTGCGCCAGGCTCCTGACCTCTGTAACAAGGCCTGATGTGGTGGCCTGCAGCTCCCCCAGGCAGGTCACAATAGCTGTGCTGTTTCCACTCAGATCCTGCAGGCTGTCACTGATGGAGGTTGTCTGAGCAGCCAGCTGGGCAGCCAAGGTACAGGCAGCCTGGGTCTGGGCCGAGGAAGCCAGGCTCTCTGCCACTCGGTGCAGGTCACCCACTAAAGCACCCATATAGCGGGTCTGCTTGGCCTGGTCCCTCGCCAGATTCTCCTCCGAGCCAACCGGATCACCCCTGGTTTTGCGGGTAGCCTTCCTGGGGGCAGGAGTGGCTTGGGGCCGGCTGGATGAGGAGGCCCTTGAGGGGCTATCCCTGAGGGGGGAGGAGGCCCTTGAGGGGCTATCCCTGAGGGGGGAGATGGTTTGGGAGGGTCCTGGGATGAGGGTCTCGTCCACAAGGTAGAAACCTTCCTCCATAGTGACCTGCTTCTCCTCTACTTCCTCTAGAGGTGAGGTGGGGGCACTCTCCTCCAGGGATGGCATGGGTCGCCCAGCAGCCGACGACGGCCCAGCACCCTCCAGCACATCTGTGGATGACACAAAGCATTCCCATGTTGGTGGACCCACACACTTGTCACATGTTCCCTTCCACCCCCTCACATGATACACACCGGATAAGAGATAAAACACACTTACCTGACCTCAAGGCCTGATCAACTGAATCATAGCCCTTCAGGCCCTCAACCTGCTCCCACTCCAGGCATCGAGCAATGACCAACTCATCAGGAGTGAGGGTAATCTTAGCGGCTGGTCCACCTCATGTGCCCCTGGCATGCTTCCTGATCGTGGCCAGCTTCTCTTTCACCAGACGCCGCAGATCATTGATTTTTTTTTTTGCTATGTCCCCGGGGGTCCTAGCCGCCACGCCAAGGGCATTCACCTGCGTCGTAATCTCCAGCAGCATCTCATCTTTCTGGACCTTACTGGTCGTGCCACTCAGTGCCCCATGGAGGCACGGGCCGTACTTGGAGAGGTCCTCGACAAGAATTGCCTTCTCCTCAGGGCTGACATTTTTCTTCCTCCTATCCTTACCAGTCACTGGTGCAGACATGGCTCCAAATGCAAAAGTACTAGCACCCAAAAATGTTTGTGTGCTTTTGCACTTGACGGGCGCATGTCTGGGCGTATATATGCACTGGGCGTAGGCGGTGGGCCGGCTTACTGCGACACGCTGGGATCAGGGAGGGGGGACCCTGCCAGGAAGACTGTATGGGGTCAGGGAGGGGGGGCCTGCCAGGTAGACTGTATGGGGCTGGGGAGGGGGGGGCCCTGCCAGGAAGACTGTATGGGGCCAGGGAGGGGGGCCCTGCCAGGTAGACTGTATGGGGTCAGGGAGGGGGGGGCCCTGCCAGGTAGACTGTATGGGGCTGGGGAGGGGGGGGCCCTGCCAGGAAGACTGTGTGGGGGAGGGGAGCCCTGCCAGGTAGACTGTGTGGGGGAGGGGGAGCCCTGCCAGGTAGACTTTATGGGGCCGGGGAGGGGGGGGCCTGCCAGGAAGACTGTATGGGGCTAGGGAGGGGGGGCCCTGCCAGGTAGACTGTATGGGGCCCGGGAAGGGGGGCCCTGCCAGGTAGACTGTATGGGGCTGGGGAGGGGGGGCCTGCCAGGTAGACTGTATGGGGCCCGGGAAGGGGGGCCCTGCCAGGTAGACTGTGTGGGGCCCCATGATTTCTAACAACAGCCCTGTGTGGGGTACACGTGATCCCCTCTACCAGATAAAAGATTTTGGGGATGACTTGGTTCTCTTCTTCAGGCTTTACATTTCCAGACGTATTGATCTCAATGAAGGGATCGGAGAGATCCCAAATCTTGTCTCTGTGTTAATGAGCCTCACATTTCACAGATGGTGTGATCCCGATATCTCATTATTTCTACGGATGGTTTTTCGGGGTCATTTCCCAGAAGACGTGGAAAGGTCACGTTCCATTCAGAGTACAATACCAGTATAAGGTCAAGGTAAGCATCCAGTAGCCGGGACTGTAGTGCGGGTGCTGAGTAAGCAGACCCCCACCTCTCTGCAGCTAACTAGAGACTCAGTCCAATGACAGAGGAACAGGCTCAGCTTTCAGGAATCGCTCACGCTGCAAGCCGAGTACCACAAAAACGGCCCAGCTGGGAAATGTGTATCCTTCTCAATGGTGGAGCCCCATAATACGGGACGACTGAACATAGACTACGGGGTCCACCTCTCTCAGATCTTCACCACCCCATTGTCCTGAGACACCCCATCCCATTGTCCTGAGACACCCCATCTCACCATCCCATTGTCCTGAGACACCCCATCTCACCATCCCATTGTCCTGAGACACTCCATCTCATTGTCCTGAGACACCCCATCCCATTGTCCTGAGACACCCCATCTCATTGTCCTGAGACACCCCATCTCATTGTCCTGAGACACCCCATCTCACCATCCCATTGTCCTGAGACACCCCATCTCATTGTCCTGAGACACCCCATCCCATTGTCCTGAGACACCCCATCTCATTGTCCTGAGACACCCCATCTCATTGTCCTGAGACACCCCATCTCACCATCCCATTGTCCTGAGACACCCCATCTCACCATCCCATTGTCCTGAGACACCCCATCTCACCATCCCATTGTCCTGGGACACCCCATCTCACCATCCCATTGTCCTGAGACACCCCATCCCATTGTCCTGAGACACCCCATCTCACCATCCCATTGTCCTGAGACACCCCATCTCACCATCCCATTGTCCTGAGACACCCCATCTTAATGGCAGAGCCGCACCATCCCCTTGTCCTGGGACACCCCATCTTTTTTTTTTTACAGTAAAAGGGGACACCCCATCTTAACGGCAGAGGCACACCATCCCATTGTCCTGGGACACCCCATCTCAACGGCAGAGCCGCACCATCCCCTTGTCCTGGGACACCCCATCTCAACGGCAGAGCCGCACCATCCCATTGTCCTGGACACCCCATCTCAATGGCAGAGCCGCACCATCCCCTTGTCCTGGGACACCCCATATCAACGGCAGAGCCACACCATCCCATTGCCCTGGGACACCCCATCTCACCGGCAAAGCCGCACCATTCCATTGTCCTGGGACACCCCATCTTAACGGCAGAGCCGCACCATCCCATTGTCCTGAGACACCCCATCTCACAATCCCATTGTCCTGGGACACCCCATCTTAACGGCAGAGCCGCACCATCCCATTGTCCTGGGACACCCCATCTCAATGGCAGAGCCGCACCATCCCATTGTCCTGAGACACCCCATCTCACAATCCCATTGTCCTGGGACACCCCATCTCAATGGCAGAGCCGCACCATCCCATTGTCCTGAGACACCCCATCTCACAATCCCATTGTCCTGGGACACCCCATCTTAATGGCAGAGCCGCACCATCCCCTTGTCCTGGGACACACCATCTCAAGAGCTGGCAGGTTCCCTCTATTCAGGTCACTACTAAAGAGATTACCATTCCGAGCTCCTTATAGGCCCAGGTCTCAAAGCTTCTAAGGACTTAAAACTCCTTTATTAACCTATTCCTGACACCTCAGATATGGGACAGACGTGAACGTCACCGATATACATCCGGGAATATGTCTGTGAAGCGTTCCAGCTAGTAATGGTGAGGTTTATCCCGGTCATGGTACACCTAAAAATGGTGACACTCATCCCGGTCACGGTACAGCTAGTAATGGTGACACTCATCCCGGTCACGGTACAGCCAGTAATGGTGACACTCATCCCGGTCACGGTACAGCCAGTAATGGTGACACTCATCCCGGTCACGGTACAGCCAGTAATGGTGACACTCATCCCGGTCACGGTACAGCTAGTAATGGTGACACTCATCCCGGTCACGGTACAGCTAGTAATGGTGACACTCATCCCGGTCACGGTACAGCTAGTAATGGTGATGCTCATCCTGGTCACGGGACAACCAGTAATGGTGACACTCATCCCGGTCATGGTACACCTAAAAATGGTGACACCCATCCCTGTCACTGTACAGCCAGTAATGGTGACACTCATCCCGGTCACAGTACAGCCAGTAATGGTGACACTCATCCTGGTCACGGTACAGCTAGTAATGGTGACGCTCATCCCGGTCACGGTACAGCTAGTAATGGTGACACTCATCCCGGTCACGGTACAGCCAGTAATGGTGACACTCATCCCGGTCACGGTACAGCCAGTAATGGTGACACTCATCCCGGTCACGGTACAGCCAGTAATGGTGACACTCATCCCGGTCACGGGACACTCATCCCGGGATGGTCACGGTACAGCTAGTAATGGTGACATTCATCCCGGTCACGGTACAGCCAGTAATGGTGACACTCATCCTGGTCACGGTACAGCCAGTAATGGTGACACTCATCCTGGTCACGGTACAGCTAGTAATGGTGGCGCTCATCCCGGTCACGGTACAGCCAGTAATGGTGACGCTCATCCCGGTCACGGTACAGCTAGTAATGGTGACACTCATCCCGGTCACGGTACAGCCAGTAATGGTGACACTCATCCTGGTCACGGTACAGCCAGTAATGGTGACGCTCATCCTGGTCACGGTACAGCTAGTAATGGTGACGCTCATCCTGGTCACAGTACAGCCAGTAATGGTGACACTCATCCCGGTCACGGTACAGCCAGTAATGGTGACACTCATCCCGGTCACGGGACACTCATCCCGGGATGGTCACGGTACAGCTAGTAATGGTGACATTCATCCCGGTCACGGTACAGCCAGTAATGGTGACACTCATCCTGGTCACGGTACAGCCAGTAATGGTGACACTCATCCTGGTCACGGTACAGCTAGTAATGGTGGCGCTCATCCCGGTCACGGTACAGCCAGTAATGGTGACGCTCATCCCGGTCACGGTACAGCTAGTAATGGTGACACTCATCCCGGTCACGGTACAGCCAGTAATGGTGACACTCATCCTGGTCACGGTACAGCCAGTAATGGTGACGCTCATCCTGGTCACGGTACAGCTAGTAATGGTGACGCTCATCCTGGTCACGGTACAGCCAGTAATGGTGACACTCATCCTGGTCACGGGACACTCATCCCGGGATGGTCACGGTACAGCTAGTAATGGTGACATTCATCCCGGTCACGGTACAGCCAGTAATGGTGACCCTTATCCCGGTCACGGTACAGCCAGTAATGGTGACACTCATCCCGGTCACGGTACAGCCAGTAATGGTGACGCTCATCCCGGTCACGGTACAGCCAGTAATGGTGACGCTCATCCCGGTCACGGTACAGCCAGTAGTGGTGACACTCATCCCGGTCACGGTCCAGCCAGTAATGGTGACGCTCATCCCGGTCACGGTACAGCCAGTAATGGTGACGCTCATCCCGGTCACGGTACAGCCAGTAATGGTGACACTCATCCCGGTCACGGTACAGCCAGTAATGGTGACGCTCATCCCGGTCACGGTACAGCCAGTAATGGTGACGCTCATCCCGGTCACGGTACAGCCAGTAGTGGTGACACTTATCCCGGTCATGTTACAGCTAGTAATGGTGACATTCATCCTGGTCACGGTACAGCCAGTAATGGTGACATTCATCCCGGTCACGGTACAGCCAGTAATGGTGACACTCATCCTGGTCACGGTACAGCCAGTAATGGTGACGCTCATCCTGGTCACAGTACAGCTAGTAATGGTGACACTCATCCCGGTCACGGTACAGCCAGTAATGGTGACACTCATTCCGGTCACGGTACACCTAGTAATGGTGACACTCATCCCGGTCACGGTACAGCCAGTAATGGTGACACTCATCCTGGTCACGGTACAGCCAGTAATGGTGACACTCATCCCGGTCACGGTACAGCCAGTAATGGTGACGCTCATCCCGGTCACGGTACAGCCAGTAATGGTGACGCTCCTCCCGGTCACGGTACAGCCAGTAGTGGTGACACTTATCCCGGTCATGTTACAGCTAGTAATGGTGACGCTCATCCTGGTCACGGTACAGCTAGTAATGGTGACACTCATCCCGGTCACGGTACAGCCAGTAATGGTGACGCTCATCCCGGTCACGGTACAGCCAGTAATGGTGACGCTCATCCCGGTCACGGTACAGCCAGTAATGGTGACATTCATCCCGGTCACGGTACAGCCAGTAATGGTGACATTCATCCCGGTCACGGTACAGCCAGTAATGGTGACACTCATCCCGGTCACGGTACAGCCAGTAATGGTGACGCTCATCCCGGTCACGGTACAGCCAGTAATGGTGACATTCATCCCGGTCATGGTACAGCCAGTAATGGTGACATTCATCCCGGTCATGGTACAGCCAGTAATGGTGACACTCATCCTGGTCATGGTACAGCCAGTAATGGTGACGCTCATCCCGGTCACGGTACAGCCAGTAATGGTGACGCTCATCCCGGTCACGGTACAGCCAGTAATGGTGACATTCATCCCGGTCACGGTACAGCCAGTAATGGTGACACTCATCCCGGTCACGGTACAGCCAGTAATGGTGACACTCATCCCGGTCACGGTACAGCCAGTAATATACATTTCAGATAGCTATGAACATTCGATCTGGCTCTTGAAACATGAACATGTTCCTACTTTGCATTAAGCCAGGCCTATGGGGGAGGGATGGGAATAGGAGACAACAATCTGCCAGAGGAAACTCAATGAAGAATGTTGGGCCTTGAGGTGGAGGGAGTCTACAGACTTACCACTGCCTACCTATCCAATTATAATTCATCAGGAATGCTCAACTGAACTCACCGTCCTTTCCCAAAATATTCACGTTTTGGTGAATCTACCTCTTTAATTACTAAATTTTATATCGGTTTTGTTTGATGGCATCCTGTCTGTAAGGGGTCTTCGTAGTCACCCACCCCGAAGATGCCCCGGATGATGACGGCACACAGAAAGGGGCCCCCGTAAGCCTCATTCAATCACCCGAGAGAGATAGATGATCAAACAGATTTCGTTCATGAAACACGTAGAGAGAAAACTAGGCCGTGCTCCACTTTCTTCTCGTATGTACAGCAGCTGATTGGCTGAGCCAGGCATACCGATCGTTCACCTTTCCTACTTTCAGTTGATGTCATCCTCACTTACAATATTCCAGTTAGGGAGCAGGAAGTCATTGGGTCAGCGGTGGGGGGTTGGGGCTCCAGATTTTCCTGGATCCTTACAGTATATCCTTATTGCCATGAAAGCGGTTACCTAGCGCAGTTAACTCTACTCCAACCAAACCGAAAAATATCTACGAGAGAGTATACGGGAGCCAACCCCCTCAGTGTGAAGAACCCCGAGAAATTGAGATCCTCACCTGGTGACTGTTATGTGTAAAACGGCTAATAGGAATATGAGGCCAGATCCACAGCCGCCGAGCGCAACTTAACTTTTCAGAGTTAAGTTACACTGCCGCAAATCTCCCAAGTTAGGTGCCGATCCACAAAGCACTTACCGGGAAATTTGCGGCGGTGTAACTTAACTCCGTCCGGCGCAAGGCGTTCCTAATACAAATGGGCGATTCCCATTTAAATTAGGCGCGCTCCCACGCCGGACGTACTGCGCATGCTCCGTCGGGTAAATTACCCGACGTGCATTGCGCTAACAGACGTCGCTCCGACGTCATTTGCTTAGACGGTAACGTAAATGGCGTCCAGCGCCATTCACGGACGTCTTACGCAAACGACGTAGAATTTGAATTTTCGATGCGGGAACGACGGCCATACTTAATAGGGCTTAGTCAAATAGGACTCAGCCCTATTTTTACACGGCGTAACTCGACGTAAACGACGTAGAATTAGCGCGACGGGCCCGTCGGAACGTTCGTGGATCGCCGTAAGTGTTCATTTGCATATTCTAGGCTGGCCGCAATGGCCTCGCCACCTAGCGGCCAGCCTAGAATTGCATCCTTAAGATCCGACAGTGTAATTCAATTACAAAGTACCGTACCTAAAAAAGTCCATAGGTGACGCTTTAGAAGCAGTTTACAGCCCGGATTAACAAAGCACTTACGCCGACGTATCTCGAGATACGCCGCGTAAGTGCAAATATGCGCCGTCGTATCTATGTGCCGTGCTCACAAACCGAGATACGCCTAAAAATAGGCTTCATCCGACCGACGTAACTTGCCTACGCCGGCGTAGCGTGGGCGCATATTTACGCTGGACGCAAGTGGCGCTCCCATTGATTTCCTATTCAAATATGGAAATGAGGGAGATACGCCGATTCACGAACGTACTTGCGCCCGGCGTATAATATACGCAGTTTGCGCAAGTCGTACATCCGGCGTAAAGTTATTCCCCATATAGGAGGCGCAACCCATGCAAAGGTATGGACCAGGGAATACAAGCTGTCGTATGTTTTGTCATTTACTTATAGCCAGATTCAGGTAGGGCACCGCATCTTTAAGGCGGCGTAGCGTATCGTATTTACGCTATGCCGCCTTAAGTCAGAGAGGCAAGTACTGTATTCACAAAGCACTTACGGCGGTGTAGCGTAAATGGGGCCGGCGTAAGCGCGCCTAATTCAAATGAGGATGGGGAGGCGTGTTTTATGGAAATGATTGGTGACCCGACGTGATTGACGTTTTTTACGAACGGTGCATGCGCCGTCCGTGTACATATCCCAGTGTGCATTGCTCCAAAGTACGCCGCAAGGATGTATTGGTTTCGACGTGAACGGAAATTACGTCCAGCCCCATTCAAGGACGACTTACGCAAACAACGTAAAATTTTCAAGTTTCGACGCGGGGACGACGGCCATACTTTACATTGGCTAGGCCAGCTATTTGTTGGAATAACTTTACGCCGGAAAACGCCTTACGTAAACGGCATATCTTTACTGCGACAGGCGCACGTACGTCGGCGTATCTACTGATACGCCGTCGTAACTCTTTGTGAATCTGGCTATTTGTACGTGAATATGACTAGGCGTAGGTTACGTTCACGTCGTAGGCAGTGATTCGACGTATCTTAGGTAGTAGTTCCGACGTTATTCTGAGAATGCGCTGTTCATTATTCGTATCTTTATGGCGCTCGGCCTATCATTTACATGGGGGTCACGCCTCATTAGCATGGCTCACGCCCACTTCCACTTACGACGACTTACGCCTAGGAAACCCAGCGCAGATTTGGCAGCGCTGGCTTTGTAAATCCAGTGCTTGCCTCTCTGCGCTACGTTGGCGTAGCGTATATGAGATACGATACGGCGGCATAAATATGCGCCGATGTATGTGAATCTGGGCCTATCAGTTTGGAGTCAATCGTGAATTATTGCTCTCACTCTGACGTTGGTGGCGAGACCTCACATCTGTAAGACTGGTGATTTGCGTCACCAGTGCCTCAGGGAAACCAGGAAGTAACCATCTGAAAATTGCGAGTAAAAACAAAATGGTTCGGTTTACAGAGGACTGGGAGAGGTTGGGAAATCAGCATGTAATGTGATTTTTTAGCTGGGGGGGGGGCGCTTTTTGCTCACTTCACTTTCACCAATGTGGCTTCTTGATAGCAATCAGATGAAGCTGGTCCTGGATCTGACTTCAATATGAAGCAAAAACATGAAAAATCACTTCCTATGGACACTTCATCAGGAAGACTGAGGTGCCGCTGTAATTGTGTTCCTGATGAAGGGAGGGAGATTGTTCTGAAACGCGTCAGGCTGAAGCTTTCTTTCATGTTCTGCTTCCTCCGTGTTGGCCTTATGGAAGTTATATCCAGGACTAGGAGCATCTGACCGTTATCAATCAGACACACCAACGAACCTGTCCGAAGCAGTCAGCTTACACTCCGCATTGCAAGCCTATTAGCTGGGTTACACATATATTCTTAGCAGGCACCTTACGCGGGGAGGATAACCCTACGTAATTCCCGGGAGTTGTTCAGACTGAGATGGATCCTCTTAGAAGAGCTTTCCCATATATTTAGAACATACAATCACCTAAGATGTACAACTGTAGAATTTATCCAACTAGACCTCCTACACATGGCTGCTCAGAAAACTGGTCGTCCTGGCCAACAGAAAAGTCACCATACACACCCAATCCCATGTCTTAGTAATTGGGAACGCCTCAGAAGTGAACTAA
Source organism: Rana temporaria (assembly GCF_905171775.1). Classification (NCBI taxonomy): domain Eukaryota; kingdom Metazoa; phylum Chordata; class Amphibia; order Anura; family Ranidae; genus Rana; species Rana temporaria. The sequence continues at coordinate 905,015 of NC_053494.1, forward strand.
TGACACCATAATGGCCCTATCTATTAGAAGATACCTCCTTCCGCTCAGGCCGCCATGGTGCTCAGTGACAGCTCCTGTTCACCATAAAGTGATATGGGAAGATACCGGCATACAACTCCAAACATGATGGTCCCACTCACACATTTCAGCTTCTACGGCCTTACTCATGGCTACAATGAAGGCCGAGACACACAGGAATGGTCATGGTGTTTGGAGCTGTAGGCTGTTCTAACAAATAACTTTTGTATGGATTCACTGATGTGTATCGGAGTCTTCCCGGCTACACCACTATCCACATATACTGTACATTAGGTAGACCAGGTCCAGCCTATGGATACCTCCATACAACCATGGCGGAAACAATAACTGGACATTACAGAGACCCAGATCAGATTGTTCTTCCCAGAGATAAGAGGTCCACCTACCACATATAATCAGCAATCCCGGGGTGACCGGTATGCTTATAGACGGTGGCAGAAAAGTCCTCCTCCACACATAACCAGAGATCCCGGGGTGACCGGTATGTTTATAGACGGTGGTAGAGGGGTCCACCATCATACATAACCAGAGATCACAGGAAGATCAGTATCTTTATAGACGGTGGTAGAGAAGTCCTCCTCCACATATAACAAGCGATCCCAGGGTGACCGGTATGTTTATAGACAGTGTGAGATGTCCTCCTCCACACATAACCAGAGATCCCGGGGTGACCAGTATGTTTATAGATGGTGGTAGAGAGGTCCACCATCATACATAACCAGAGATCCCGGGGTGACCAGTATGTTTATAGATGGTGGTAGAGAGGTCCACCATCATACATAACCAGAGATCCCGGGGTGACCAGTATGTTTATAGACAGTGGTAGAGAAGACCTCCTCCACATTTAACCAGAGATCCCGGGGTGACCAGTATGTTTATAGATGGTGGTAGAGAGGTCCACCATCATACATAACCAGAGATCCCGGGGTGACCAGTATGTTTATAGACTTCTCTACCACAGTCACCCTCTACACATAACTAGTCGTCCCGCGTTTACCGGTATGCTTATAGACGGTGGTAGAGAAGTCCACCATCATATATAACCAAAGATCCCAGGGTGACCGGTAGGTTTATAGATGGTGGTAGAGAAGTTCTCCTCCACACATACCCAGAGATCCCGGGGTGACTGGTATTTTTATGGACGGTGGTAGAGAAGTCCACCATCATATATATCCAGAGATCCCGGGTTGACTGGTATGTGTATTGATGAGTTGAACCTTAAGACAATCTAGTTGTACCTGAACATCCATATGCCGTCTACAAGATCTACAACAGACAGTCATAACAATCTACTCCAAGGACTATCAAATCTCCTCCATGGACTACCAAAATTCTGTTCATGTAAATCATTTTCAGTTGATATTCCCAGAAGGATATTTCAGGTTGGTGTTCAGAATTCGGGAAGTGTACAGAATGTCCGCCAACTGATACAAAGTCACCGACGTGTTCAATAAAAAAAACACGTGCTCATGGTAGGGTTCGATTATGGGGAAGGATGAGCATGACGGGTAATGGTAACGATAAAACAGTAGAATGAGTTTATAAGGATGTCAAGCTCCCAGAAATGATGGGGAAGTAGAATGAGATTATCGGGAAGGATAATGGGAGGATGAGGATAACGGGACGGTAGAATGAGATTATGGGGAAGGATAATGGGAGGATGAGGATGGCGGGACAGTAGAATGAGATTATGGGGAAGGATAATGGGAGGATGAGGATGGCGGGACGGTAGAATGAAATTATCGGGAAGGATAATGGGAGGATGAGGATGACGGGACAGTAGAATGAGATTATCGGGAAGGATAATGAGAGGATGAGGATGACGGGATGGTAGAATGAGATTATGGGGAAGGATAACGGGAGGATGAGGATGACGGGACGGTAGAATGAGATTATCGGGAAGGATAATGGGAGGATGAGGATGACGGGACGGTAGAATGAGATTATCGGGAAGGATAATGGGAGGATGAGGTTGACAGGACGGTAGAATGAGATTATCGGGAAGGATAATGGGAGGATGAGGATGATGGGATGGTACAATGAGATTATCGGGAAGGATAATGGGAGGATGAGGATGATGGGATGGTACAATGCGATTATCGGGAAGGATAATGGGAGGATGAGGTTGACGGGACGGTAGAATGAGATTATGGGGAAGGACGAGCATGACGGGTAATGGTAACGATAGAACAGTAGAATGAGTTTATAAGGATGTCAAGCTCCCAGAAATGATGGGGAAGTAGAATGAGATTATCGGGAAGGATAATGGGAGGATGGCGGGACGGTAGAATGAGATTATCGGGAAGGATAATGGGAGGAAGAGGATGATGGGATGGTAGAATGAGATTATCGGGAAGGATAATGGGAGGATGAGGATGGCGGGACGGTAGAATGAGATTATCGGGAAGGATAATGGGAGGAAGAGGATGATGGGATGGTAGAATGAGATTATCGGGAAGGATAATGGGAGGATGAGGAGGACGGGATGATAGGATGAGATTATAGGGGAGAATAATGGAAGGACAAGGAGAACGACCTTGTAGTAACGATAGGACGGTGGAATGAGAGTATAATGGAGGACGAGGATGACAATTTCACAGTAATGATGGGACAGTAGACGGATAATGGGAGAATGAGGATGACGGGACAGTAGAATGAGATTATCGGGAAGGATAATGGGAGGATGAGGATGACGGGACAGTAGAATGAGATTATCGGGAAGGATAATGGGAGGATGAGGATGACGGGACAGTAGAATGAGATTATCGGGAAGGATAATGGGAGGACGAGGTTGACGGGACGGTAGAATGAGATTATCGGGAAGGATAATGGGGGGATGAGGATGACGGGGCGGTAGAATGAGATTATCGGGAGGTATAATGGGAGGATGAGGATGACGGGACGGTAGAATGAGATTATCGGGAAGGATAATGGGAGGATGAGGATGACGGGATGAGATTAGAGGGGATGATAATGGGTGAATGAGGATTACGGGATGGCAGAATGGGATTAGAGGGGATGATAATGGGAGGATGAGGATGACACGCTTGCAGAAATGATGGGATGGTAGAATGAGATTATCGGGAAAGATAATGGGAGGACAAGGAGAACGATCTTGTAGTAACGATAGGACGGTGGACAACGATGGGACTATCAGGATTACGAGTTTATAGCAATGATATGATGGAGGAATGATATTAGAGGGGATGAGGATGATGAGATTGTAGCAATGACGGGATGGAGGAATGAGATTATAGGGGATGATAATGAGGGGATGAGGATGACGAGTTTGCATGAATGATAGGATGAGATTAGAGGGGATTATAATAGGGATGAGGATGACGAGCTTGCAGCAATGACAGGATGGTAGAATGAGATGAGAGGGGATGATAATGGGGGGATGGGGGATGACGAGCTTGCAGCAATGATGGGATGGAGGAATGAGATTAGAGGGGATGAGGATGACACGCTTGCAGCAATGAAGGAACAATAGAACTAGTTGAAAGGAGACAATTTCGGGAGGACGAGGATGACGAGCTTGCAGCAATGACGGGATAATAGGATGAGATTAGAAGGGATGATAATGTGGGGAGGATGAGGATGACACGCTTGCAGCAATGATGGGATCAGAGGGGGATGAGGATGGCGAGCTTGCAGGAATTACGGGATGGTAGGATGAGATTAGAGGGGATGATAATGAGGGATGAGGATGACGTGTTTGCAGCAATGACAGGATGGAGGAATGAGATTAGAGGGGAAGATAACGGGGGGATGAGGATGACGAGATTGCAGCAATGACGGGATGGAGGAATGAGATTAGAGGGGAAGATAACGGGGGGATGAGGATGACGAGATTGCAGCAATGACGGGATGGAGGAATGAGATTAGAGGGGAAGATAACGGGGATGAGGATGACGAGATTGCAGCAATGACGGGATGGAGGAATGAGATTAGAGGGGAAGATAACGGGGGGATGAGGATGACGAGATTGCAGCAATGACGGGATGGAGGAATGAGATTAGAGGGGAAGATAACAGGGGGGATGAGGATGACGAGCTTGCAGCAATGATGGGATGGAGGAATGAGATTAGAGGGGAAGATAACGGGGATGAGGATGACGAGCTTGCAGCAATGACGGGATGGAGGAATGAGATTAGAGGGGAAGATAACGGGGGATGAGGATGACGAGCTTGCAGCAATGACGGGATGGAGGAATGAGATTAGAGGGGAAGATAACGGGGATGAGGATGACGAGCTTGCAGCAATGATGGGATGGAGGAATGAGATTAGAGGGGAAGATAACGGGGATGAGGATGACGAGCTTGCAGCAATGACGGGATGGAGGAATGAGATTAGAGGGGAAGATAACGGGGGATGAGGATGACGAGCTTGCAGCAATGACGGGATGGAGGAATGAGATTAGAGGGGAAGATAACGGGGGATGAGGATGACGAGCTTGCAGCAATGACGGGATGGAGGAATGAGATTAGAGGGGAAGATAACGGGGGATGAGGATGACGAGCTTGCAGCAATGACGGGACGGTAGAACTAGTTGAAAGGAGACAAATGTCGGGAGGACGAGGATGACGAACTCGGCAGCAATGATTGGGACGGTAGGATGAGATTAGAGAGGATGACGAGCTCACAGTAGCAAACGGGACGCCGGAGACTTCTGACCAATAAGAAAGAATGAAATGACTTTTGTGAGATCCCACCAGATGATGGAGAGCTCTGACAAGGTGGAAGGACGTGCAATCTGCACCGACGCTGAAAAGGGGAAGCTGAGTGACAGGAGCTGCAACATTTACATCACCAGTCGTCTTTCTACATGACGGCGTTACCCGGCTTTACCAGAAACAGGAAAAGGATAACCTCAAGGGAAGAGCTGTCAGTGCGGCACACAGCAGAGGAGGAGGAGGGGGAGGAGGCGGCGGCGGCAGCCAGGCAACCCACATAACACACAGCATGCTGACGACGGACTGCACACAGCCCGTCAACCCAGCAACACGCAAACAATGGACATAAATGATGTACACGGCACACGGACAATGGACATAAATGATGTAGACGGCACACGGACACAAATGATGTAGACGGAGAGTGGACACGGCCCTCGGGCAGCTCTTACCATGTGTGTAGATGTTGCCCAGCTCATTGTGCAGGTAGAACAAGCTCCTCATACATTCTCCTCCGTTGGCCACAGGACGGTACCCTGTCAGCACAAACTTATTGAACTGGAGGTGGGGGGGGGAGCTGGCCCAGTCCAGGAGCCGGGGGCCACTCAGGAACGCCATGGGTCTCCGCAGGGATAGGCCCGTCCTCCGTGCAGAAAGGATTTCCAGACAAGTGCAGGCTTATCGAGCAACGTCCGAGCAGCAGCTGCTCCACATGCAACAGTATTTGAGATATGTCAGCAGTTCTTTCCCCACCTGTAAAGATATTCATGTCCTAGCTGTGACATTGCAGAATCTATGGAGTTTCATTGTGAAGTAGTCCATACCGGGGGTCGTATCGTGCGGGGGACACTTCTGGCAGGTGGCTCGTTCCCAAAAGGCTATGCAGTCTGTTTGCTGGTATTAGCAAGCTGCAAGTTGAGACTAAGCCGTGAGGAGGTCATCAGGAATGCCGCGATCTTGTCTATTCTTCCGCACACACAAATATTTCTCATGCCTCTTCATTCACGAGTACATTCCATCCAGTGACATCACGATTAACTTTTCTTTAACGGAGAAGATCGTTCCCGTTGCTGCTGGCCACCAGCCGGCTTCTTAACTTAACAAACTTGTCACACGAGGGGACTAATTCCTGAAAAGCCTTAGTCACCGAGCATCCAATCAATGAGCGGGGCTCAACACACACACACACACATATAAAGGACAATTCCTCGCTTTATAACCTGTAGAAAAACGAAGGAGGACCAGGAAGTCTCCGGCCGGCCAGCAGCTCAGCAACTTCACACAATGACAGACGGCGATCCGTTTCCTGGAGATTAAGAGAATTTGTCATTCAAGTTTCTGCTGCCTCCTCCGAGTGATTGTAAGGTGTAACGTGTCCTTCTCCACCACAGATACTTCCACCTGATATCTACACACACCATCTTCCATCAGATACAATACCAGAAGGGTGTCCTGACCTAAATAATGGAGCCCACCCTCTATCCGTCTTACAGGAGGGCAGCTCCACAAAACTTCCAGCAAGAAGACACTTTATAATAATATCCGCACAGGAGGAAGGGGTCTTGATATCTTCATGATCACCCTAAGTCCATAGAGTACAAAGAGTCCTCCAACTGAAGGCATTCCATTTATAATATCCAGAGAGTAGGAAAGTGTCTCCTAATCCGGCTGGGTGTTCAGGGGTCGAAAAAGTCCTTCAACTGAAGGAATTCAATATATAAAATCCAGAGAGTAGGAAGGTGTCTCCTGGTCCGGCTGTGTGTTCAAGGTTCAAAAAAGTCCTCCAACTGAAGGAATTCAATATATATAGTATCCAGAGAGTAGGAAGGTGTCTCCTGGCCCAGCTGTGTATTTAGTGGTCGAAAAAGTCCTCCAACTGAAGGCATTCAATTTATAAAATCCAGAGAGTAGGAAGGTGTCTCCTGGTCCAGCTGTGTATTTAGTGGTCGAAAAAGTCCTCCAACTGAAGGCATTCAATTTATAAAATCCAGAGAGTAGGAAGGTGTCTCCTGGTCCGGCTGGGTGTTCAGGGGTCGAAAAAGTCCTCCAACTGAAGGCATTCAATTTATAAAATCCAGAGAGTAGGAAGGTGTCTCCTGGTCCGGCTGGGTGTTCAGGGGGTTGAAAAAGTCCTCCAAATGAAGGCATTCAATTTATAAAATCCAGAGAGTAGGAAAGTGTCTCCTGGTCCGGCTGGGTGTTCGGGGGTCAAAAAATTCCTCCAACTGAAGGCATTCCATTTATAATATCCAGAGAGTAGGAAGGTGTCTCCTGGACCGGCTGGGTGTTCAGGGGTCGAAAAAGTCCTCCAACTGAAGGAATTCAATATATATAGTATCCAGAGAGTAGGAAGGTGTCTCCTGGTCCGGCTGTGTGTTCAAGGTTAAAAAAAGTCCTCCAACTGAAGGAATTCAATATATATAGTATCCAGAGAGTAGGAAGGTGTCTCCTGGTCTGGCTGTGTGTTCAGGGGTCTAAAGAGTCCTTCAACTGAAAGAATACACTTTATAATAATATCCAGATAAGAGTTAGGGATCTTCTGGTCCTGCTATGTAGTCAGAGGTGGAGAAAGTTCTCTGGTTGAAAAAACTCCCTTTATAATACTATCCAGACATGAGGAAGGTGTCTTCTCATCTTCATGGTCACCCTAAGTCCAGGGAGTAGAAAGAGTCCTCCAACTGAAGGCATGCAATTTATAATATCCAGAGAGTAGGAAGGTGTCTCCTGGTCCGACTGTGTGTTCAGGGCTGAAAAGAGTCCTCAAACTGAAAGAATACACTTTATAAAAATATCCAGATAAGAGTTAGGTGTCTTCTGGTCTTCATGGTCACCCGATGTCCTGCTGTGAGGTCAAAGTTCTGAAAGAATACACCTTTATAATACTATCCAGACAGGAGGAAGGTGTCTTCTCATCTTCATGGTCACCCTATCTCCAGGGGTAGAAAGAGTCCTCCAACTGAAAGAATAAACTTTATAAAATCCAGACAAAGGGCAAAGTGCCTCCTGGTCTTTATGGTCACCCTATATCAATTTCTATGCTCTGGGATCAAAAGAATTTTCCAATTGTAAGAATACACGTTATAATAATATCCAGACAAGGAGAAGGTGTCTCCTGGTCTTCACAGTCACCCCATGTCCACCTGTGTGTTCAGGGGTGGAAAGAGTCCTCCAACTGAAAAAATACTATCCAGATGGGGGAAGGTGTTTTCGGGTCTTCGCGTTCACCCCATGTCCACCGGCCATGGGTGGAAAGACTTCTCCAACTGTAGGAATACAATTTATAACATCCAGACAAGAGGAAGGTGTCTCCTGGTCTTCACGGTCACCCCATGTCCAGCTCTGTGTTCAGGGGGTTTAAATTGTAAAAATACACTTTATAACAATACTCAGACTTTGGGGAAGGTGTCTCCTGGTCTTTATGGTCACCCTATGACCAGCTGTGTGGCCACGGGTGGAAGGAGTCCTCAGATTGTAGGAATACAATTTATAGTAGAGGCGTTTCCTGGTCTTTAGGGTCACCCTATGACCAGCTGTGTATTCAGGGGTTAAAAAAAATCTCCAATTGTAAGAATACACTTTATAGTATGGAGACAGAAGGGAAGATGTCTTCTGGTCTTCACAGTTACCCTATATCAAGAGCTATGAGAGTCCTCCGATTGTAGGATCACACTTTATAATAACATCTGAAGAGAAGGAAGGTGTCTTCTTGGTCACCCTATGACCAGCTGTGTGTTCAAAGGTAAGAGTTCACTTACTGTAAGAATACCCTTGATTATAATATCCGAGGAAGGAGTCACCTTAGATCCACCACATAGGTATGCTTTTCTATGACAAGGCCCCATCTTGGTACATGAAGAGGTCTCCCAGTACAGGACATGATCAGTCCCTATATGAAAAAACAAGTTCATCAGCAGCAGTCTCTGTGAGACATCTTCCAAAGTCTTATATGTGACACCTGAGGTCATCTGAAGCTATTTGTCAGGAGAGGATGGAAATGACCCTCACCATAGGAGGCAAAGGCCCCAACATATAGCTATCTTTAGGCAATGTGAAGGTCAAGGTCTTCTGGGTAAACATTGAATATGGTCTCTGGCATAAAACTATGGCTGTTTGGAGAATGTGAGGATGTCTCTCCCCATGGGATGGTCTCTAGGATGTAAAGATGTCTAGTTGGAGAATGTAGGGATGTCTCACACCATAGGACAGTCTCTGGAACATGGCTATGTCTAGTTGGAGAATGTTGGAATAGTCTATCACCATGGGAATGTCTAGATTGAGAATCTGGGGGTGTCTCTCACCATGGGACGGTCTCTTGTATGTAGATATGTCTAGATGGAGAATGTCTCTCACCAACAGATGGCCTCTAGTATGTAGCTACGGTATATCTAGGTGGGTAATGTGGGAATGCCTCTCACAATGGGACAGTCTCTAGTAAGTAGCAATGGACAACTGGAGAATGATGGGATGTGTCTTACCATGAGACAGTCTCTATTACATAGTTATTCCTAGTTCTAGAATGTGATGATGTCTCTGACCAAAGAATAGTCCGTGTTATGTAGCTTGTTGGAGAATGTTGGGCTGTATATCACCATAGGATGGTCTTTGGTATGTAGCGATCTCTAATTGGAAAATGTGGGGATGTCTCTTACCATAGGATTGTCTCAAGTAAGGTCTAGTTGAAGAATGTCGAGAGGTTTCTCACTGTCTCTGGTAAGTAAAGTCCAGTCGGAGAATGTGGAGATGTCTCTTATCATAGGATGGTCTGCAGTAGGTACCTATATATATATATAACTGGAGAGTATGTGAAAGCCTCTTCCCATAGGACAGTCTCTGTACACTTGGAGATTGTGGGGATGACCTTCACAATATGACAGTCTCTAAAATGTAGCTATGTCTACTTGGGCAATATGAGTATGTCTCTTATTATGGGACAATCTGTATATTTCTAGGGGGGTTAACGTGGGAAATAATCTCAAGATAAGACGGTCTAGTGGAAGAGAAGGAAGAAGGGTCTGAATGCAGGACACTCTATGTGAGGTGGCCTCCGATGTCTCCTAGGGAAGGACTCCTGATTAATCTCGAGCTCTCTGCAAATGTTATTTTACAAAGAGGAATGTCCCTAGGAGGTATGTGGATCCTACCACAATGTCTCTAGGCAGAGGATTGTCTCAAGAAGATACAATTCTCATCCAGGTCTCTACTCTGGGTGTCTTTAGGCACAGGACAGTCTCACGACAGGATTCAGGGTCAAGTCACTCCTCTAGATGGAGATGTCTCTGAGCCGAAGACTGTCGCAGGAGGATGGGATTTGGGGTCAGGTCTCTTCTCTGGCTGGGGATGTCTCTGGGTGGAGGACGAAATTCTGGGTCAGGTTTCTCCTTTAAATGGAGATGTCTCTGGGCTGAGGATGGGAGTCTGGGTCAGGTCTCTCCTCTGGATAGAGATGTCTCTGGGTGGAGGACGGGAGTCTGGGTCAGGTCTCTCCTCTGGATGGAGATGTCTCTGGGCTGAGGACGGGAGTCTGGGTCAGGTCTCTCCTCTGGATAGAGATGTCTCTGGGTGGAGGACGGGAGTCTGGGTCAGGTCTCTACTTTGGATGGAGATGTCTCTGGGCTGAGGACGGGAGTCTGGGTCAGGTCTCTACTTTGGATGGAGATGTCTCTGGGCTGAGGACGGGAGTCTGGGTCAGGTCTCTACTTTGGATGGAGATGTCTCTGGGTGGGGGACGGGAGTCTGGGTCAGGTCTCTCCTCTGAATAGAGATGTCTCTGGGTGGAGGACGGGAGTCTGGGTCAGGTCTCTACTTTGGATGGAGATGTCTCTGGGCTGAGGATGGGAGTCTGGGTCAGGTCTCTACTTTGGATGGAGATGTCTCTGGGCTGAGGACGGGAGTCTGGGTCAGGTCTCTACTTTGGATGGAGATGTCTCTGGGCTGAGGACGGGAGTCTGGGTCAGGTCTCTACTTTGGATGGAGATGTCTCTGGGCTGAGGACGGGAGTCTGGGTCAGGTCTCTCCTCTGGATAGAGATGTCTCTGGGTGGAGGACGGGAGTCTGGGTCAGGTCTCTACTTTGGATGGAGATGTCTCTGGGCTGAGGACGGGAGTCTGGGTCAGGTCTCTACTTTGGATGGAGATGTCTCTGGGCTGAGGACGGGAGTCTGGGTCAGGTCTCTACTTTGGATGGAGATGTCTCTGGGCTGAGGACGGGAGTCTGGGTCAGGTCTCTACTTTGGATGGAGATGTCTCTGTGTGGGGGACGGGAGTCTGGGTCAGGTCTCTCCTCTGAATAGAGATGTCTCTGGGTGGAGGACGGGAGTCTGGGTCAGGTCTCTACTTTGGATGGAGATGTCTCTGGGCTGAGGACGGGAGTCTGGGTCAGGTCTCTACTTTGGATAGAGATGTCTCTGGGTGGAGGACGGGAGTCTGGGTCAGGTCTCTACTTTGGATAGAGATGTCTCTGGGTGGAGGACGGGAGTCTGGGTCAGGTCTCTACTTTGGATGGAGATGTCTCTGGGTGGGGGACGGGAGTCTGGGTCAGGTCTCTACTTTGGATGGAGATGTCTCTGGGTGGGGGACGGGAGTCTGGGTCAGGTCTCTACTTTGGATGGAGATGTCTCTGGGCTGAGGACGGGAGTCTGGGTCAGGTCTCTACTTTGGATGGAGATGTCTCTGGGCTGAGGACGGGAGTCTGGGTCAGGTCTCTCCTATGGATAGAGATGTCTCTGGATGGAGGACGGGAGTCTGGGTCAGGTCTCTTCTCTGGATGGAGATGTCTCTGGGTGGAGGACGGGAGTCTGGGTCAGGTCTCTACTTTGGATGGAGATGTCTCTGGGTGGAGGACGGGAGTCTGGGTCAGGTCTCTCCTATGGATAGAGATGTCTCTGGATGGAGGACGGGAGTCTGGGTCAGGTCTCTCCTCTGGATGGAGATGTCTCTGGGTGGGGGACGGGAGTCTGGGTCAGGTCTCTCCTCTGGATGGAGATGTCTCTGGATGGAGGATGGGAGTCTGGGTCAGGTCTCTTCTCTGGATGGAGATGTCTCTGGGCTGAGGATGGGAGTCTGGGTCAGGTCTCTACTTTGGATGGAGATGTCTCTGGGCTGAGGACGGGAGTCTGGGTCAGGTCTCTACTTTGGATGGAGATGTCTCTGGGCTGAGGACGGGAGTCTGGGTCAGGTCTCTACTTTGGATGGAGATGTCTCTGTGTGGGGGACGGGAGTCTGGGTCAGGTCTCTCCTCTGAATAGAGATGTCTCTGGGTGGAGGACGGGAGTCTGGGTCAGGTCTCTACTTTGGATGGAGATGTCTCTGGGCTGAGGACGGGAGTCTGGGTCAGGTCTCTACTTTGGATAGAGATGTCTCTGGGTGGAGGACGGGAGTCTGGGTCAGGTCTCTACTTTGGATAGAGATGTCTCTGGGTGGAGGACGGGAGTCTGGGTCAGGTCTCTACTTTGGATGGAGATGTCTCTGGGTGGGGGACGGGAGTCTGGGTCAGGTCTCTACTTTGGATGGAGATGTCTCTGGGTGGGGGACGGGAGTCTGGGTCAGGTCTCTACTTTGGATGGAGATGTCTCTGGGCTGAGGACGGGAGTCTGGGTCAGGTCTCTACTTTGAATGGAGATGTCTCTGAGCTGAGGACGGGAGTCTGGGTCAGGTCTCTCCTATGGATAGAGATGTCTCTGGATGGAGGACGGGAGTCTGGGTCAGGTCTCTTCTCTGGATGGAGATGTCTCTGGGTGGAGGACGGGAGTCTGGGTCAGGTCTCTACTTTGGATGGAGATGTCTCTGGGTGGAGGACGGGAGTCTGGGTCAGGTCTCTCCTATGGATAGAGATGTCTCTGGATGGAGGACGGGAGTCTGGGTCAGGTCTCTCCTCTGGATGGAGATGTCTCTGGGTGGGGGACGGGAGTCTGGGTCAGGTCTCTCCTCTGGATGGAGATGTCTCTGGATGGAGGATGGGAGTCTGGGTCAGGTCTCTTCTCTGGATGGAGATGTCTCTGGGTGGGGGACGGGAGTCTGGGTCTGGTTTCTCCTCTGGATAGAGATGTCTCTGGGTGGAGGACGGGAGTCTGGGTCAGGTCTCTACTTTGGATGGAGATGTCTCTGGGTGAGGGACGGGAGTCTGGGTCAGGTCTCTTCTCTGGATGGAGATGTCTCTGGGCTGAGGATGGGAGTCTGGGTCAGGTCTCTCCTCTGGATGGAGATGTCTCTGGGTGGAGGACGGGAGTCTGGGTCAGGTCTCTACTTTGGATGGAGATGTCTCTGGGTGGAGGACGGGAGTCTGGGTCAGGTCTCTCCTATGGATAGAGATGTCTCTGGGTGGAGGACGGGAGTCTGGGTCAGGTCTCTTCTCTGGATGGAGATGTCTCTGGATGGAGGACGGGAGTCTGGGTCAGGTCTCTACTTTGGATGGAGATGTCTCTGGGTGGAGGACGGGAGTCTGGGTCAGGTCTCTCCTATGGATAGAGATGTCTCTGGGTGGAGGACGGGAGTCTGGGTCAGGTCTCTTCTCTGGATGGAGATGTCTCTGGGTGGAGGATGGGAGTCTGGGTCAGGTCTCTCCTCTGGATGGAGATGTCTCTGGGTGGGGGATGGGAGTCTGGGTCAGGTCTCTTCTCTGGATGGAGATGTCTCTGGGCTGAGGACGGGAGTCTGGGTCAGGTCTCTTCTCTGGATGGAGATGTCTCTGGGCTGAGGACGGGAGTCTGGGTCTGGTCTCTACTTTGGATGGAGGAGATGTCTCTGGGCTGAGGACGGGAGTCTGGGTCAGGTTTCTCCTCTGGATAGAGATGTCTCTGGATGGAGGACGGGAGTCTGGGTCAGGTCTCTACTTTGGATGGAGATGTCTCTGGGTGGGAGTCTGGGTCAGGTCTCTCCTCTGGATGGAGATGTCTCTGGGGGGTCTCTATCTGTGGATGGATAGGAGTCTGGTATGATGTTGTCTCTTCTCGGAGATCTCTCAGTATTTTCAGATGATGGAGGAGATGATGGTGGTGGTAGTGGTTTCTCCTCAGATGATGGAGATGATGGTAGTAGTCTCTCTACTCAGGTGATGGAGAAGATGAAGGAGGTGGTAGTCTCTCTCCTTAGATAATGATGGTGGTAGTAGTAGTCTGCGTCTCCTAAGATAATGGTGGTAGTAGTGTCTCCTCAGATTATAGAGGTGGTAGACTCTCCTCAGATGATGGAGGTAGTAGTCTCTCTCTCTCTCTCTCCTCGGATGATGGTGGTAGTAGTCTCTCTTCTCAGGTAATGATAATAATGGTGGTAGTGGTTTCTCCTCAGATGATGGGGATAGTAGTAGTCTGTGTCTTTAGGGTGATGGTAGTAGTCTCTCTCTCTCTCTCCTCAGGTGATGATGGTGGTAGTAGTGTTTCCTCAGATGATGGAGTAGTAGTCTCTCTCTCCACAGATGATGGAGGTAGTAGTAGTCTCTCTCTCTCTCTCCTCAGATGATGGAGATGATAGTAGTAGTCTGGGTCTCCTAAGATAATGGTGGTAGTAGTGTTTCCTCAGATGATGGAGGTGGTAGTCTCTCTCCTCAGATGATGGAGTAGTAGTCTCTCTCTCCACAGATGATGGAGGTAGTAGTAGTCTCTCTCTCTCTCCACAGATGATGGAGGTAGTAGTCTCTCTCTCCACAGATGATGGAGGTAGTAGTAGTCTCTCTCTCTCTCCTCAGATGATGATGGTGGTAGTAGTAATCTGGGTCTCCTAAGATAATGATGGTAGTAGTGTTTCCTCAGATGATGGAGGAGGAGGAGGTATGAATGGTATTGGCTCCCCGGTGTTCTCTCCCCCGGTGGTAGGTAGGTCTCTCTCCCGGTAGGTGAGGAGGAGGGGGGATGGAGGCCGGGAGGGTCACGTGACAAGGACGGATCTCCGGACCTTTCCAGACGGAGGAGGCGGATCATCACCGGACACGGCCGGGCCCCGCCCCCGCCCCTCCCCAGGCCGCTATCCCCGCCCACCACATCGCAGCATCCCGCCCAGAGCATGATGCAGTCTCCTAGCAACCGCAGAAAACGCCCTATCTCTGGGGCTGACCAATCCAGAGAAAGGACAACGGGGGATCCAATCAGAGGGAGGGTGAGGGGAGGAGGAGTCCCGCCATCCGACAGATCAGAGGACAGGTGCGCGCCCCGATCCCGTGTATATTATATATATACAGAGCAGTGACGTGTCAGCCTTTATTTCTTATCACTTTTTTAAAAAAAATATTTATTTTTTAGGAGCCCCATTGGGGGGGGGGGGGGGGTTTGGAGATATCAGGGGGGGGAGATATCAGGGGGGGAGATATCGGGGGGGGGAGATCCCCGGGGGGGGGGGAGATATCAGGGGGGGAGATCCCCGGCAGCAGAGGAAATCTGTGATTAGGGGGCGGTGCCCAGACACACCCGGCACACCCTGTGCACACGCCTATGAATATAATATATAACACGAGGATATCACTGTGCATTGTACAGATACCGGTCGGGATTCACAGAGAGCGGGCGCACATTACGCCGCCGTAGAGTAACCCGTGTACACCAACGCAGAGAGGCAAGCAATGCATTCAGAAAGCCAGTGCTCCCAACACTGTGCCAGCGTGGCGTGGGTATCAAAGGGGCAGGCCGGCGTAAGTGGAAGTGGGCGTGACGCATGCAAATGATGGGCCGAGCGCCAGACTTGTACTTATAACGAACTGCTCATGCGCCGTGACGTGGACGCATCCCCCTGCGCATGCTCACAATCACGCCGGAACAACTGCCTAAGATACGCCGGATCACTGCGTACGCCATGAACGTAACCTACGCCCAGCCAGACACACGTCCAACGCACAATACGCCGGCTTGAGTTCCCTGGTGCAGACCTGAGCATGTCTGTTGTCGGGTTACACCTCCTTTATGGGGAATAACTTTACGCCGGACGTACAACTTACACGTACCTCGCGTAGCCTGCGCCGGACGCACGCAGGTTTGTGAATCGCCGTATTTCCCTCATTTGCATATTTGAATGGCTAATCAATGGGAGCGCCACCATGCGCCCAGCCCAAATGTGCGCCCACCCTACGCCGGCGTAAGCAAGCTACGTCGGCGGGGTGTAGCCTGGCTTTAGGCGGATATCTGTTTGTGGGTCCGGCGCACACATTTGCACTTACGTCAGCGTAACTTGTTATACGTCGTTTGTGAATCCGGGCCTCAGAGTCCCAAAAATCTTCCCTTTCCCGACCTTTCCACCTAGAGGGCGCTCTCCTCCAACAATCCATTGCTCCCTGTGGGATTTATCAAAGGCCCAACTATACTAAAGGTGACCGGATTTAATCCGGGGACATCTTTTTCTTTTACTAGTAATGGCGGCAATCAGCGACTCTCTGCCCGTCACCGCCTCTCCGCACCCCCCAACTACTCCTGGGTGGGGATTAAGGTGACCACATTTCCAAACTGCCATTCAGGGACATCCCCCCTCCCCCTCTTTTTTACCTTCTCCATAATAAGATAAGGGGGGGGGGATGTAGGTTGAGGTCAGGAGTCTGTCGCTCCCTCTGCATGAGCCGCTGTCACTCCCTCTGCATGAGCCGCTGTCGCTCCCTCTGCATGAGCCACTGTCACTCCCTCTGCATGAGCCGCTGTCACTCCCTCTGCATGAGCCGCTGTCACTCCCTCTGCATGAGCCGCTGTCGCTCCCTCTGCATGAGCCACTGTCACTCCCTCTGCATGAGCCGCTGTCACTCCCTCTGCATGAGCCGCTGTCACTCCCTCTGCATGAGCCGCTGTCGCTCCCTCTGCATGAGCCGCTGTCGCTCCCTCTGCATGAGCCACTGTCACTCCCTCTGCATGAGCCGCTGTCGCTCTCTCTGCATGAGCCGCTGTCGCTCCCTCTGCATGAGCCGCTGTCGCTCCCTCTGCATGAGCCGCTGTCACTCCCTCTGCATGAGCCGCTGTCGCTCCCTCTGCATGAGCCGCTGTCGCTCCCTCTGCATGAGCCACTGTCACTCCCTCTGCATGAGCCGCTGTCGCTCCCTCTGCATGAGCCACTGTCACTCCCTCTGCATGAGCCGCTGTCGCTCCCTCTGCATGAGCCACTGTCACTCCCTCTGCATGAGCCGCTGTCACTCCCTCTGCATGAGCCGCTGTCACTCCCTCTGCATGAGCCGCTGTCGCTCCCTCTGCATGAGCCGCTGTCGCTCCCTCTGCATGAGCCGCTGTCGCTCCCTCTGCATGAGCCACTGTCGCTCCCTCTGCATGAGCCACTGTCGCTCCCTCTGCATGAGCCACTGTCACTCCCTCTGCATGAGCCGCTGTTGCATGAGCCGCTGTCACTCGCTCATGCAGAGGGAGCGACAGACTCCTGACCTCAACCTGACAGAACACCTTTGGGTTGAATTAGAGTGGAAACTGCGAGCCAGGCCTTCTCATCCAACATCAGTGCCTGACCTCACAAATGCTCTTCTGGAAGAACGGTCACACATCCCCATAGACACACCCCTAAACCTTGTGGGCGGCCTTCCCATAGACACACCTCTAAACCTTGTGGACGGCCTTCCCATAGACACACCCCTAAACCTTGTGGACGGCCTTCCCATAGACACACCCCTAAACCTTGTGGACGGCCTTCCCATAGACACACCCCTAAACCTTGTGGACGGCCTTCCCATAGACACACCCCTAAACCTTGTGGACGGCCTTCCCATAGACACACCCCTAAACCTTGTGGACGGCCTTCCCATAGACACACCCCTAAACCTTGTGGACGGCCTTCCCGTAGACACACCCCTAAACCTTGTGGACAGCCTTCCCATAGACACACCCCTAAACCTTGTGGACGGCCTTCCCATAGACACACCCCTAAACCTTGTGGACGGCCTTCCCATAGACACACCCCTAAACCTTGTGGACGGCCTTCCCATAGACACCCTCCTAAACCTTGTGGACGGCCTTCCCATAGACACACCCCTAAACCTTGTGGACGGCCTTCCCATAGACACACCCCTAAACCTTGTGGACGGCCTTCCCATAGACACACCCCTAAACCTTGTGTACGGCCTTCCCATAGACACACCCCTAAACCTTGTGGACGGCCTTCCCATAGACACACCCCTAAACCTTGTGGACGGCCTTCCCATAGACACACCCCTAAACCTTGTGGACGGCCTTCCCATAGACACACCCCTAAACCTTGTGGACAGCCTTCCCATAGACACACCCCTAAACCTTGTGGACGGCCTTCCCATAGACACACCCCTAAACCTTGTGGACGGCCTTCCCATAGACACGCCTCTAAACCTTGTGGACGGCCTTCCCATAGACACACCCCTAAACCTTGTGGACGGCCTTCCCATAGACACACCCCTAAACCTTGTGGACGGCCTTCCCGTAGACACACCCCTAAACCTTGTGGACGGCCTTCCCATAGACACACCCCTAAACCTTGTGGACGGCCTTCCCATAGACACACCCCTAAACCTTGCGGACGGCCTTCCCGTAGACACACCCCTAAACCTTGTGGACGGCCTTCCCATAGACACACCCCTAAACCTTGTGGATGGCCTTCCCATAGACACACCCCTAAACCTTGTGGACGGCCTTCCCGTAGACACGCCCCTAAACCTTGTGGACGGCCTTCCCCTAGACACACCCCTAAACCTTGTGGACAGCCTTCCCATAGACACTCCCCTAAACCTTGTGGACGGCCTTCCCATAGACACACCCCTAAACCTTGTGGACGGCCTTCCCATAGACACACCCCTAAACCTTGTGGACGGCCTTCCCATAGACACCCTCCTAAACCTTGTGGACGGCCTTCCCATAGACACACCCCTAAACCTTGTGGACGGCCTTCCCATAGACACACCCCTAAACCTTGTGGACGGCCTTCCCATAGACACACCCCTAAACCTTGTGGACGGCCTTCCCGTAGACACACCCCTAAACCTTGTGGACCGCCTTCCCATAGACACACCCCTAAACCTTGTGGACGGCCTTCCCGTAGACACACCCCTAAACCTTGTGGACGGCCTTCCCGTAGACACACCCCTAAACCTTGTGGACGGCCTTCCCGTAGACACACCCCTAAACCTTGTGGACGGCCTTCCCGTAGACACACCCCTAAACCTTGTGGACAGCCTTCCCGTAGACACACCCCTAAACCTTGTGGACGGCCTTCCCATAGACACACCCCTAAACCTTGTGGACGGCCTTCCCGTAGACACACCCCTAAACCTTGTGGACAGCCTTCCCGTAGACACACCCCTAAACCTTGTGGACGGCCTTCCCATAGACACACCCCTAAACCTTGTGGACGGCCTTCCCGTAGACACACCCCTAAACCTTGTGGACAGCCTTCCCATAGACACACCCCTAAACCTTGTGGACAGCCTTCCCATAGACACACTCCTAAACCTTGTGGACGGCCTTCCCATAGACACACCCCTAAACCTTGTGGACGGCCTTCCCGTAGACACACCCCTAAACCTTGTGGACAGCCTTCCCATAGACACACCCCTAAACCTTGTGGACGGCCTTCCCATAGACACACCCCTAAACCTTGTGGACGGCCTTCCCATAGACACCCTCCTAAACCTTGTGGACGGCCTTCCCATAGACACACCCCTAAACCTTGTGGACGGCCTTCCCATAGACACACCCCTAAACCTTGTGGACGGCCTTCCCATAGACACACCCCTAAACCTTGTGGACGGCCTTCCCGTAGACACACCCCTAAACCTTGTGGACCGCCTTCCCATAGACACACCCCTAAACCTTGTGGACGGCCTTCCCGTAGACACACCCCTAAACCTTGTGGACGGCCTTCCCGTAGACACACCCCTAAACCTTGTGGACGGCCTTCCCGTAGACACACCCCTAAACCTTGTGGACGGCCTTCCCGTAGACACACCCCTAAACCTTGTGGACAGCCTTCCCGTAGACACACCCCTAAACCTTGTGGACGGCCTTCCCATAGACACACCCCTAAACCTTGTGGACGGCCTTCCCGTAGACACACCCCTAAACCTTGTGGACAGCCTTCCCGTAGACACACCCCTAAACCTTGTGGACGGCCTTCCCATAGACACACCCCTAAACCTTGTGGACGGCCTTCCCGTAGACACACCCCTAAACCTTGTGGACAGCCTTCCCATAGACACACCCCTAAACCTTGTGGACAGCCTTCCCATAGACACACTCCTAAACCTTGTGGACGGCCTTCCCATAGACACACCCCTAAACCTTGTGGACGGCCTTCCCGTAGACACGCCCCTAAACCTTGTGGGCGGCCTTCCCATAGACACACCCCTAAACCTTGTGGACGGCCTTCCCGTAGACACACCCCTAAACCTTGTGGACAGCCTTCCCATAGACACACCCCTAAACCTTGTGGACGGCCTTCCCATAGACACACCCCTAAACCTTGTGGACAGCCTTCCCAGAAGAGGTGAAGGTGCAAAGGGCGGAGCCAACTCAATATTGAACCCTCCGGACTAAGACTGGGGGTCATTAAAGTTCATGTGTGTATAAAGGCCGGCGTCCCAATACTTTTGGTGATATAGTGTCTATAGAGGAGGGGGGGGGGGGGGTGTATATATATATATATAATGTGAGTGTAAAGGCGGGCGTCCCAATACTTTTGGTGATATAGTGTCTATAGAGGAGGGGGGGGGGGGGTGTATATATATATATATAATGTGAGTGTAAAGGCCGGCGTCCCAATACTTTTGGTGATATAGTGTGTGTGGTGCTGAAGTAGTTTGGCCTCTGGCCATGAGGGGGCGCTGGACCCACATGCAATAAGAATACATTACAACCAGCGTTCCGTTCCTCCTCTGCTAACACGTGCTAGGTGGTGGAATGCCACCAGGGCCGTCTTCATGGCATCTTAGGCCCCTGGGCAAAGTAATGCACTGGGGCCCCGTACCAGCCTGCCCAGTTCACACATCTACTCTCAAGAATGAAAGTATAAATAGTCGATAGAATGAAACATTGTATATTTATTTGTACTTTCAATGACATTTATTTCAAACAATAAGAAAGACACAAATCAAAGACTAATCAACACAAAGTGTAGGGGGGGGGGCACAGTACTGGGGGAGTCAGGAGGGCACAGTACTGGGGGAGTCAGGAGGGCACAGTACTGGGGGAGTCAGGAGGGCACAGTACTAGGATCAGGAGGGCACAGTACTGGGAGTCAGGAGGGCACAGTACTGGGGGAGTCAGGAGGGCACAGTACAGGGGGAGTCAGGAGGGCACAGTACAGGGGAGTCAGGAGGGCACAGTACAGGGGGAGTCAGGAGGGCACAGTACTGGGGGAGTCAGGAGGGCACAGTACTGGGGGAGTCAGGAGGGCACAGTACTGGGGGAGTCAGGAGGGCACAGTACAGGGGGAGTCAGGAGGGCACAGTACTGGGGGAGTCAGGAGGGCACATTACTGGGGGAGTCAGGAGGGCACAGTACTGGGATCAGGAGGGCACAGTACTGGGGGAGTCAGGAGGGCACAGTACAGGGGGAGTCAGGAGGGCACAGTACTGGGAGTCAGGAGGGCACAGTACTGGGGGAGTCAGGAGGGCACAGTACAGGGGGAGTCAGGAGGGCACAGTACTGGGGGAGTCAGGAGGGCACAGTACAGGGGGAGTCAGGAGGGCACAGTACTGGGGGAGTCAGGAGGGCACATTACTGGGGGAGTCAGGAGGGCACAGTACTGGGGGAGTCAGGAGGGCACAGTACTGGGGGAGTCAGGAGGGCACAGTACTGGGGGAGTCAAGAGGGCACAGTACAAGGGGAGTCAGGAGGGCACAGTACTGGAGGAGTCAGGAGGGCACAGTACTGGGGGAGTCAGGAGGGCACAGTACAGGGGGAGTCAGGAGGGCACAGTACAGGGGGAGTCAGGAGGGCACAGTACTGGGATCAGGAGGGCACAGTACTGGGGGAGTCAGGAGGGCACAGTACAAGGGGAGTCAGGAGGGCACAGTACTGGGGGAGTCAGGAGGGCACAGTACTGGGGAGTCAGGAGGGCACAGTACTGGGGGAGTCAGGAGGGCACAGTACTGGGGGAGTCAGGAGGGCACAGTACTGGGGGAGTCAGGAGGGCACAGTACAGGGGGAGTCAGGAGGGCACAGTACAAGGGGAGTCAGGAGGGCACAGTACTGGGAGTCAGGAGGGCACAGTACTAGGATCAGGAGGGCACAGTACTGGGATCAGGAGGGCACAGTACTGGGATCAGGAGGGCACAGTACTGGGAGTCAGGAGGGCACAGTACTAGGATCAGGAGGGCACAGTACTGGGAGTCAGGAGGGCACGGTACTTGGATCAGGAGGGCACAGTACTGGGGGAGTCAGGAGGGCACAGTACTGGGGGAGTCAGGAGGGCACAGTACTTGGATCAGGAGGGCACAGTACTCAGGGAGTCAGGAGGGCACAGTACAGGGGGAGTCAGGAGGGCACAGTACTGGGGGAGTCAGGAGGGCACAGTACTGGGGGAGTCAGGAGGGCACAGTACTGGGGGAGTCAGGAGGGCACAGCACTGGGGGAGTCAGGAGGGCACAGTACTGGGGGAGTCAGGAGGGCACAGTACTGGGGGAGTCAGGAGGGCACAGTACTGGGGGAGTCAGGAGGGCACAGTACTTGGATCAGGAGGGCACAGTACTCAGGGAGTCAGGAGGGCACAGTACAGGGGGAGTCAGGAGGGCACAGTACTGGGGGAGTCAGGAGGGCACAGTACTGGGGGAGTCAGGAGGGCACAGTACTGGGGGAGTCAGGAGGGCACAGTACTGGGAGTCAGGAGGGTACAGTACTGGGATCAGGAGGGCACAGTACTGGGGGAGTCAGGAGGGCACAGTACTGGGGGAGTCAGGAGGGAGAAGGGGTGGTGGGGAGATAAGGTGTGGGTGGAGCCGGGACAGTGGTGACGTACACTCTACCCCCCTTCCCGCCGTCTTTGACCATGTACCTCCAAGTCACCCCTGGCCCTGTACCCTCCTATCCCATGCCATCTCCTCCCCCGCCCTCCCTAATCTAACATTGATTGGTTTCCCCTTATATGACATGGTTCCGGGCTGGGCAATGATTGGACAGTCAGACGGATACTTGTATATCCAGAGCAATACAGAAGACACCAGAAGGGCTCTATGTATGGAGATCCTTTATATACATTATTCACATTGTACGGCCCACATGGAGTCTGGTCCTCCTCTCCCAAGGTTAGCTGTGCCGTCCCCTGAGGTCCTCTTATGTCTCTGATACAAGGACACCATGCTGCACATCCATTGGTCCTTCATGACAGGTCCTCTTATGTCTCTGATTGATACAAGGACACCATGCTGCACATCCATTGGTCCTTCATGACAGGTCCTCTTGTGTCTCTGACTGATACAAGGACACCATGCTTCACATCCATTGGTCCTTCATGACAGGTCCTCTTATGTCTCTGACTGATACAAGGACACCATGCTTCACATCCATTGGTCCTTCATGACAGGTCCTCTTATGTCTCTGACTGATACAAGGACACCATGCTGCACATCCATTGGTCCTTCATGACAGGTCCTCTTATGTCTCTGATTGATACACGGACACCATGCTGCACATCCATTGGTCCTTCATGACAGGTCCTCTTATGTCTCTGACTGATACAAGGACACCATGCTTCACATCCATTGGTCCTTCATGACAGGTCCTCTTATGTCTCTGACTGATACAAGGACACCATGCTGCACATCCATTGGTCCTTCATGACAGGTCCTCTTATGTCTCTGATTGATACAAGGACACCATGCTTCACATCCATTGGTCCTTCATGACAGGTCCTCTTATGTCTCTGACTGATACAAGGACACCATGCTGCACATCCATTGGTCCTTCATGACAGGTCCTCTTATGTCTCTGATTGATACAAGGACACCATGCTGCACATCCATTGGTCCTTCATGACAGGTCCTCTTGAGTGTTCTCTCTGTGAAGTGTAAACACTGCTTTTTGTAACAAGCTTTATTGAGACCAGAGTAGGACAAACAGACATTCTCTCCCCTGTGAGAGGTCACCCTGCCAAAACGCATTTCGCCCGTAATAAAGGCTTGATCATAGCAGATTAAGCACATATTACAGGTGAAGTGCGTCAGTTTCAGAGTCACATCTAACGAGGGAGAAAAGGTCTGTCTGACCTACTCTGGTGTCAATAAAGCTTGGTGTTGTTCAGCAAAAAAAAGCTGAGTGCGGCTGAAATACGCCAAATTTAGCAAGGTGGAAACTCAGAGGAAAGTCCAGGAATCCAAAACATGGCGGAAAGTCTGGACATTGGTGGAGAGTTTTCTGTTTGGGTTCAACGTCAAAACTGGGGAGCAGAAGGGAAGCCCACGCTACACCTGAGCTTCAATCGGACAAGATCTGATTGGTTTGTGTGAGTTCAGATTTCTTTTTATTAACCATTGATGAGGTTTATTCCAGAAGAGTCCTGGGCTGCCAAGAGTTAATTCCCAGCAAAACCCGCTGCCAACAGCGCCAATTCCAGAGAAGGAGGGAAGGGATGGATTAACAGTCCTGGACCTTCCTGGACTCTCCTTGGGTGGATTCCTCAGTCATGGACCTTCCTGGACTCTCCATGGGTGGATTCCTCAGTCATGGACCTTACTGGACTCTCCTCGGGTGGATTCCTCAGTCATGGTCCATGGATGGACAATCCATGGGAGGATTTTGAAGTCCTGGAATGCCTTGGACAATCCATGGGTGGATTTTGAAGTCCTGGACCTTATTGGACAATCCATGGATGGATTTTGCAGTTCTGGACCTTCTTGGACAATCCATGGGAGGATTTTGAAGTCCTGGGCCTTCTTGGACAATCCATGGGTGGATTTTGCAGTCATGGACCTTCTTGGACAATCCATGGGTGGATTTTGCAGTCATGGACCTTCTTGGACAATCCATGGGTGGATTTTGAAGTCCTGGACGCCTTGGACAATCCATGGGAGGATTTTGAAGTCCTGGACACCTTATTGGACAATCCATGGGAGGATTTTGAAGTCCTGGACGCCTTGGACAATCCATGGGAGGATTTTGAAATCCTGGACGCCTTGGACAATCCATGGGTGAATTTTGCAGTCATGGACCTTCTTGGACAATCCATGGGTGGATTTTGCAGTCATGGACCTTCTTGGACAATCCATGGGTGGATTTTGCAGTCATGGACCTTCTTGGACAATCCATGGGTGGATTTTGCAGTCATGGACCTTCTTGGACAATCCATGGGTGGATTTTGAAGTCCTGGACGCCTTGGACAATCCATGGGAGGATTTTGAAGTCCTGGACGCCTTGGACAATCCATGGGAGGATTTTGAAGTCCTGGACGCCTTGGACAATCCATGGGAGGATTTTGAAGTCCTGGAATGCCTTGGACAATCCATGGGTGGATTTTGAAGTCCTGGACGCCTTGGACAATCCATGGGAGGATTTTGAAGTCCTGGACGCCTTGGACAATCCATGGGAGGATTTTGAAGTCCTGGACGCCTTGGACAATCCATGGGAGGATTTTGAAGTCCTGGACGCCTTGGACAATCCATGGGAGGATTTTGAAGTCCTGGAATGCCTTGGACAATCCATGGGTCGATTTTGAAGTCCTGGACCTTATTGGACAATCTTCGGGAGGATTTTGCAGTCCTTGTTCTTCCCAGATGCTCTGGCCTTGTTTCAGATCTCATGCGGTGACCCATCATGGTCTGATAGCAGAGAAGTCTGTTCCATCCTCTCAGTGTCCAGCACTGTATGAGTGTCTATAAATGTCCCACCACATTGGCTCAGTGACCACCATGTGCGCTTCATTCACCGCTGGTCTGCAGGGGGCCACAATGACCCATTGCCTGTAATTACAAAGTTCAGACTGCTCCATTTCGGACCGTCAGATCAGAGATTTCATTGAAGACTGATTGACGCTGGCCAGATCCCCAGTCGGCCCCTTTGTTTGTCGGCATAGCATGAAGCTGCATGGACGCTCATCGTCTGTTCCCTGGACCAGAACCCGCCGTCCACGGGGGGCATACCTGAGAAAAAGAAAAACCTTATGAATAAGAGTCATGTTTGATACCGAACCTTATCGGCGCGATTAGAACGGACATTCAGCACCGCACATTGTTCCTCAGAGGATGACCAATCCACCTGCGGGGTACCAGTGCAATATTCAAAGTTTAGCAATTAAGAAGGGTAAGGGTTGAGGTACTGCAAATGGCATCAATGTACCTGCCTGCTATAGGGTCCCATGCCACTCCTGGTCATGTGACCTGTCATGTGGTCTGTGCCGGCTGGAAAGTGACACTTACCTTCTCTCCATATTATTTATAGTAGCCCTCAATCCTGGGGAGCATTTAAATTGGACAGAAAGTGATGGGAAATTCAAACAGGAGGAAGGGAAATCTTCCAATGAGGACACTTATTCTGGTGACAGCCATCTACCTCACTTTGGTGGGATATCCTCTTAAATTACTACCCGTGTCTACAGCAGTGGTCTCCAAACTGCTGCTCTTTGCTTGCCTTTATCCAGACCTTGGGGCAATGTTTCTTCCACTGATACAAGGTACTATTCCTCCCACTGACACCAACGATGAGGAACCATTCCTCCCACTGACACCAATGATGAGGAACCATTCCTCCCACTGACACCAGTGATGGGACACTATTCCTCCCACTGATACGAACCCTCATTAAACACTTCCAAGTGAAGCGTGTGATGGATGTTACTGCCAACCTACCACCACCTTCAGAATCCTCTTCATTCTGCAAAGTTGAGTATATTTCCTGTGGGATGGTTTGGCTTCACCAACCTTGTCCTGAGATGAACGGTCCTAGCATTCTTTGACAACACAACCCCAACAAACAGCTTCACCCATTGCACACAAAAGATGTGTTTTGCAGAAGTACTTACTGCCATATGAAGTAGCCGATCCCGAGAGCCAGGAGGGTCAATCCAGCCGCCAGGAGGAACCAGGCTGTAAAACAGAGAGATTATGACTGGGTATGAGGTCACGTAGTTCTAAGACCATTTCAGATCTACAGCCACTCCAACAAAACCTCAACCCAACCCACAAGCATGCCAGACCCAGCTCCAACAAAACCACAACCTAACCCACAAGCATGCCAGACCCAGCTCCAACAAAACCACAACCTAACCCACAAGCATGCCAGACCCAGCATCAATAAAACCCCAATCCAACCCACAAGCATGCCAGACCCAGCTCCAACAAAACCACAACCTAACCCACAAGCATGCCAGACCCAGATCCAACAAAACCCCAACCCAAAAGCATGCCAAACCCAGCTTCAACAAAACCCCAACCCAACCTACAAGCATGCCAGACCCAGCTCCAACAAAACCCCAACCCAACCCACAAGCATACCAGACCCAGATCCAACAAAACCACAACCTAACCCACAAGCATGCAAGACCCAGCTCCAACAAAACCCCAACCCACGAGCATGCCAGACCAAGTAAAACCACAACCCAACCCACAAGAATGCCAATTCCAGCTCCAACAAAACCCCAACCCAACCAACAAGCATGCCAGACCCAGATCCAACAAAACCCCAACCCAACCCACAAGCATGCCAGACCCAGATCCAACAATACCTCAACCCAACCCACAAGCATGCCAGACCCAGATCAAAAAAAAAAAAACAACCCACAAGCATGCCAGACCCAGATCCAACAAAAACCCAACCCACAAGCTTGCCAGACCCAGATCCAACAAAACCTCAAACCACAAGCCTGCCAGACCCAGCTCCAACAAAACCCCAACCCACGAGAATGCCAGACCAAGTAAAACCCCAACCTAACCCACAAGAATGCCAATTCTAGCTCCAACAAAACCCCAACCCAACCCACAAGCATGCCAGACCCAGATCCAACAAAACCTCAACCCACAAGCCTGCCAGACCCAGATCCAACCAAACCCCAACCCACGAGCATGCCAGACCAAGTAAAACCACAACCCAACCCACAAGCATGCCAGACCCAGATCCAACAAAACCCCCCCCAACCCACAAGCATGCCAGACCCAGCTTTCTGCAGCCGTTGGCCCTCATTGGACAGCACCAGGCATTGTGGGTTATTGACAATAAAACTCACTGTTATTGGTCTTTCCTTCAACTGGAGTGGTAGAATTACCTAAAACACAGGGTGAGAAGCCAGTTACTCCTTGTATTGCACCTTCTCTGCATCCTCACCTGACCTTTATTTAATAACAATACCATGTGATCATTATGTCAGTGCCAATCTGGTGATCACATAACTTTGTTAGGTCCATCTCTGCTCCTCATCCCTAATCAGCTACATAGACAAAAAAATTCAAGAAACTCAGTGTCATCTGCAGAAAGTCCACCACCAGGAAGAAGGTCCTGGCCCACCATGACAACGATTTATGGTGGTGGTAAAAAAAAACTCTGCCTGGAAGATCGTTCACTTCATTGGAGGTTAGTCAGCTCAGTAAATATGTTCTGAAGAATGGGTTGGCCAGCGTATTCTTCTATCCTGTTGTCGGCTAGAATGTGTTTATTGTAAATAAGTCTAGTGTGGGCTCTAAGAGTCTCTCACCCATTGTTGTTTGTGTTAATTATGTCTGCTATTGTGAGAAGGTTTTCTGTGTTTCTATTTATGATAATGTTGATTGTGTCTTCTGAGCTAGAAGACGGCAAGTCTGTCCTAAAGGTCATGCCTCTGAGTCACCTAGGCTGTCTGAAGGATTCGATAATTAGCTCATGTTTATTAGGTTTCTGGTTACAGTTTGTATTGTCATTCTTGTGTATATATTTGTGTGAGATCTCAAATAATGAGGCGATTCCTGATGTACTCCAAGACTGGTGTTGTCTGGTGACTGGGGGGGCTAAAGAGTCTTGGACGGGGCTGGTTCTGGACAGAGGAAGCATTGATGGCGGACATAGTCCTGGGTTCGTTGAAAAAAACGAATATAAGAAACAAATTCCGAAAACGAATCATTCTAACATAACAAATATGGCGAAACAAAATTATTAACGTAACCTTTCCGAAATTAGGCAAATTTTTTCCATGGTGCACCTCTCTAAACCCCACCACCCCCCACACCAATCTCCTGAGCCCCCTGTAATGGAGATCCCACCCACCTTGTCTTACCTCTGTAGGTCAGGGCGAATCCCTGGCCGCTGCGTGCGCCATCAGACGTGAAGGTGAGGCGGAGAGATCCGGTTGGATAGGTCACAGTGTTGGGAGGATCCTGGCCTCCTTTTATTTGGGTGAGAAGACTTCCCGTTTCTTTATCTCGCACCTCCAGAACGTCGTTTGGGTCTTCAACGTGGAAGATATGAAAGGTGATCTCCATGGTGGCGGCTCCCGGGGTGTGAATATCCCAAGAACAGGAGCTGCCCGGACCGTATTCATCGGGATAATCCGGAGAGTAGAGGACTCCGGATAGAGAAGAGAAGTTCCCGCTGCAGGCCCCGATCCACGCTGCAGAGAGAACACAACACCAACATTACACCATGGAGGCCTACAGAGAGGATCTCCTGCATATCGGGGGCCAACTCTCACCCCCTCCGAGGAGTGAGGGAAATAATGACAAGTCGATGGACCTCTGAAACGATCGGCCACATTATCTGTGGACACAGATTTATAGATCTCTCTGTAATCTGCGGATTATCTTCACCTCAATGGGAACATGAAGAGATTGTCCCGAGCATCACCATACTTACTGCTATACACGCTGAGATTCCCGTCTCCACCGCACACCTCGCTGGCCTTCCCGAAGCACGTATGGTCACACTGGGAGCTGCTAACCCTCTGCAACAAGGCCACATCGGAAGGACTGCCGCAGAAACAGGCGTAGCCGGCCTCCAGACCTGCATACTGGACACAAGAACCAAGCGCCAAAGTCAGGAACCGTGCACAGACGGGCACCTCCATTCACAAAGAGCATAAAGCTCCATTCACATAGGGCATAGGGCTCCATTCGCAAAGGGCATTGGGCTCCATTCACAAAGGGCGTAGGGCTCCATTCACAAAGAGCATAGGTCTCCATTCACAAAGAGCGTAGGGGTCCATTCACAAAGGGCATAGGGCTCCATTCACAAAGGACATAGGGCTTTATTCACAAAGGGCATAGGGCTCCATTCACAAAAAGCATAGGGCTCCATTCACAAAGAGCATAGGGCTCAATTCACATAGGGCTCCATTCACAAAGAGCATAGGGCTCCATTCACAAAGAGCATAGGTCTCCATTCACAAAGAGCATAGGGCTCCATTCACAAAGAGCATTGGGCTCCATTCACAAAGGGCATAGGGTTCCATTCAAAAAGGGCATAGGGCTCCATTCACAAAGGGCATAGGGCTCCATTCACAAAGAGCATAGGGATCCATTCACAAAGGGCATAGGGTTCCATTCAAAAAGGGCATAGGGCTCCATTCACAAAGGGCATAGGGCCCCATTCACAAAGGGCATAGGGCTCCATTCACAAAGGGCATAGGGCTCCATTCACAAAAAGCATAGGTCTCCATTCACAAAGAGCATAGGGCTCCATTCACAAAGAGCATAGGGCTCCGTTCACAAAGAGCATAGGGCTCCATTCACAAAGGGCATAGGGCTCCGTTCACAAGGGGCATAGGGCTCAATTCACAAAGGGCATAGGGTTCCATTCACAAAGAGCATAGGGCTCCATTCACAAAGGGCATAGGGCTCCATTCACAAAAAGCATAGGGCTCCGTTCACAAAGAGCATAGGGCTCCATTCACAAAAAGCATAGGGCTCCATTCACAAAGGGCATAGGGCTCCATTCACAAAGGGCATAGGGCTCCATTCACAAAAAGCATAGGGCTCCATTCACAAAGAGCATAGGGCTCCATTTACAAAGGGCATAGGTCTCCATTCACATAGGGCATAGGGCTCCATTCACATAGGGCATAGGGCTCCATTCACAAAGGGCATAGGGCCCCATTCACAAAGGGCATAGGGCTCCATTCACAAAGGGCATAGGGCTCCATTCACAAAGGGCATAGGGCTCCATTCACAAAGGGCATAGGGCTCCATTCACAAAGGGCATAGGGCTCCATTCACAAAGGGCATAGGGATCCATTCACAAAGGTCATGGGACTGTGGAGTGTAATCGAAGGGGGTGGGACTGTGGAGTGTATGGGAGGGGGGTGGGACTGTGGAGTGTATAGGAGGGGGGGTGGGACTGTGGAGTGTATAGGAGGGGGGGTGGGACTGTGGAGTGTATATGAGGGGGGTGGGACTGTGGAGTGTATGGGAGGGGGGTGGGACTGTGGAGTGTATGGGAGGGGGGTGGGACTGTGGAGTGTATAGGAGGGGGGGTGGGACTGTGGAGTGTATAGGAGGGGGGGTGGGACTGTGGAGTGTATCGGAGGGGGGGGGGGGGTGGGACTGTGGAGTGTATAGGAGGGGGGTGGGACTGAGGAGGGTATAGGAGGGGGGTGGGACTGTATAGGAGGGGGGTGGGACTGAGGGGGGGTGGGACTGAGGAGTGTATCGGAGGGGGGGGGGTGGGACTGTGGAGTGTATGGGAGGGGGGTGGGACTGTGGAGTGTATAGGAGGGGGGTGGGACTGTGGAGTGTATGGGAGGGGGTGGGACTGTGGAGTGTATGGGAGGGGGGTGGGACTGTGGAGTGTATAGGAGGGGGGTGGGACTGTGGAGTGTATCGGAGGGGGTGGGACTGTATAGTAGGGGGGTGGGACTGAGTAGTGTTTCGGGAAGATCTGGCTGTAGTGAGTACCTGATACCCCCGTATTCGGCAGAACTGGATGCAGGTGTGGATGGTCAGTTTTCCGGAGGTTCCGCTGCTCCCGGAAAGAGCCGGAGGAGTCCCGTAGTCTACAAAGCATCCAATGTACCCGGGCACTGCGGGGACACAATTCACCGTCACCATCCCTTTATCCAAAGAACATTTTATATTATACAGACACGGAACACACAGACCATGCGGAACACGCGGATCACACAGAACACACGGAACATACAGATCACACGGAACACACGGATCACACGGAACACACGGATCACGCAGAACACAGGGAACACACGGATCACACGGAACACACGGATCACACGGAACACACGGATCACACGGAACACACGGATCACACGGAACACACGGAACACACGGATCACACGGAACACACGGATCACACGGAACACACGGAACACACGGATCACACGGAACACACGGATCACACGGAACACACGGAACACACGGAACACACGGAACACACGGATCACACGGAACACACGGATCACACGGATCACACGGAACACACGGAACACACGGAACACACGGAACACACGGATCACACGGAACACACGGAACACACGGATCACACGGAACGAGGACGTGGAAGGCGGACCCTCACCAGGACATTTCTGAAGATCTCCTCCACTTATTAGAACCCTTCCCTTTGTTTATCTTTCCTCATATGAAGGGTGGAAGAGGAATCTGGCCCATAGTGTCTTATGAGTGAGTAATTGTCAGTCAAACTATGACAGGCTGGTCTGGTAATGAATAGGTATGTACAGGTAAGTGGTCACACGATTGATAAGTACATGAACTCGGGGTGACCATTCATGGCGGTCGTGCGCCCGGTACCAATCCCGCCTGGGCGACTAATGACCGGAACATTCTACACCCCACCAGAGAAGGGCGATGGAGCCGGGCGTGGGCTACTCACTGTGGCATGTCGGGATATCGCAGAACTTCCAGTACTGCCCATCCTCCGTCTCCGATACGTAACACCACGGCTGGACGTCAGAGTCCGGGTTCCTGCAGGAAAACCCATCTCAGTATCTCTATATATGGAAGTGGGTACAGGAGAAACCCACCCAACCCACGGGCCGGACTCCTCCCACTAATATGGGACACTACTCCTCCCACTGACACCAATGATGGGGCACTATTCCTTCCACTGACACCAATGATGGGACACTATTCCTCCCACTGACACCAATGATGGGACACTATTCCCCCACTGACACCAATGATGGGACACTATTCCTCCCACTGACACCAATGATGGGACACTATTCCTCCCACTGACACCAATGATGGGGCACTATTCCCCCCACTGACACCAATGATGGGACACTATTCCTCCCACTGACACCAATGATGGGACACTATTCCTCCCACTGACACCAATGATGGGACACTATTCCCCCCACTGACACCAATGATGGGACACTATTCCTCCCACTGACACCAATGATGGGACACTATTCCTCCCACTGACACCAATGATGGGACACTATCCCCCCCACTGACACCAATGATGGGACACTATTCCCCCCACTGACACCAATGATGGGACACTATTCCTCCCACTGACACCAATGATGGGACACTATTCCTCCCACTGACACCAATGATGGGACACAATTCCTCCCACTGACACCAATGATGGGACACTATTCCTCCCACTGACACCAATGATGGGACACTATTCCCCCCACTGACACCAATGATGGGACACTATTCCCCCCACTGACACCAATGATGGGACACTATTTCTCCCACTGACACCAATGATGGGACACTATTCCTCCCACTGACACCAATGATGGGACACTATTCCCCCCACTGACACCAATGATGGGACACTATTCCTCCCACTGACACCAATGATGGGACACTATTCCTCCCACTGACACCAATGATGGGACACTATTTCTCCCACTGACACCAATGATGGGACACTATTCCTCCCACTGACACCAATGATGGGACACTATTCCTCCCACTGATACCAATGATGGGACACTATTCCTCCCACTGATACCAATGATGGGACACTATTCCTCCCACTGACACCAATGATGGGACACTATTCCTCCCACTGACACCAATGATGGGACACTATTCCTCCCACTGAAACCAATGATGGGACACTATTCCTCCCACTGAAACCAATGATGGGACACTATTCCTGCCACTGATACCAATGATGGGACACTATTCCTGCCACTGACACCAATGATGGGACACTATTCTGGGGCAGTCACAGTCCAGCCCCCCTGAAGTAAACTGGCCCTTTGTTTAGAAGGTTTTGGAGCCCCCCCCCCCCCAGGTGGACTTACCTGCAGTAGTTGTGGTCCCCGAGTCCCAGTTCCCCAGACGGGTCGGAATGGGCGTTGAAGCGGTGCTGGATGGTTTGGTTCCAGTAGAGACACTGGATGTCTTCTGCTCCGGCGCGGTTCACGGAACCCCGATAATCCTTCCCGTTCACCGTGAAACATTCGGAACGTTCTAATGTGACATCAGAGATTAGATTGTCAGCTCCCCGGGCCAGGCTTCTAATAACTCTTCTAAGCTTTAACTTCAAAGGCCCGCCCCTCCCCCCACCGAGACCCACAACATCCTTCTATCAATCCCACTTCAAAGGGGACCCGGGAGCCGCCCCAACACGCCGGGGGCCCCGGGCAGGAATGTGATGGAGGGACAAGACTTGGGATCAACTTGTGTCTACAGAGAGCAAGAAAACAACTTAACCCTTTACTTGTACACACCTGGGGGGGAGCCCTCACCCCTCACATAGAGGACAAGAGCCAGGAGCAGGAGGAGCATCTTCCATGGAGGACGAGGAGACCCGACTAAGGAAAAATAATTGGATTAGTGATGGGAATACTACAAGACAGAGCAGTATTGTCTCCAGGACAGGAGAACCAGGAACCTCACCTGAAGAGTATGGAGGGACTTCCTCCTCATAGAAGGTCCACTAGGTCAGAGTTCTGCAACCACTCAGGAGGGTCCAAGTATCTCTTCCTCCGAGCAGAACCCGTCAGGGGGGTCCAAGTATCTCTTCCTCCGAGCAGAACCACCCAGGAGGGTCCAAGTATCTCTTCTTCCGAGCAGAACCCGCCAGGGGGGTCCAAGTATCTCTTCCTCCGAGCAGAACCCGTCAGGGGGGTCCAAGTATCTCTTCTTCCGAGCAGAACCCTTCAGGGGGGTCCAAGTATCTCTTCCTCCGAGCAGAACCCGTCAGGAGGGTCCAAGTATCTCTTCCTCCGAGCAGAACCCGTCAGGAGGGTCCAAGTATCTCTTCCTCCGAGCAGAACCCGTCAGGGGGGTCCAAGTATCTCTTCTTCCGAGCAGAACCCGTCAGGGGGGTCCAAGTATCTCTTCTTCCGAGCAGAACCCGTCAGGGGGGTCCAAGTATCTCTTCCTCCGAGCAGAACCCGTCAGGGGGGTCCAAGTATCTCTTCTTCCGAGCAGAACCCGTCAGGGGGGTCCAAGTATCTCTTCTTCCGAGCAGAACCCGTCAGGAGGGTCCAAGTATCTCTTCTTCCGAGCAGAACCCGTCAGGAGGGTCCAAGTATCTCTTCCTCCGAGCAGAACCCGTCAGGGGGGTCAATGTAACTTCCTCCGAGCAGAACCCGCCAGGAGGGTCCAAGTATCTCTTCTTCCGAGCAGAACCCGTCAGGAGGGTCCAAGTATCTCTTCCTCCGAGCAGAACCCGTCAGGGGGGTCAATGTAACTTCCTCCGAGCAGAACCCGCCAGGGGGGTCCAAGTATCTCTTCTTCCGAGCAGAACCCGCCAGGGGGGTCCAAGTATCTCTTCCTCCGAGCAGAACCCGTCAGGGGGGTCCAAGTATCTCTTCTTCCGAGCAGAACCCGTCAGGGGGGTCCAAGTATCTCTTCCTCCGAGCCGAACCCGTCAGGGGGGTCCAAGTATCTCTTCCTCCGAGCAGAACCACCCAGGGGGGTCCAAGTATCTCTTCCTCCGAGCAGAACCCGCCAGGAGGGTCCAAGTATCTCTTCTTCCGAGCAGAACCCGCCAGGAGGGTCCAAGTATCTCTTCTTCCGAGCAGAACCCGTCAGGGGGGTCCAAGTATCTCTTCTTCCGAGCAGAACCCGTCAGGAGGGTCCAAGTATCTCTTCTTCCGAGCAGAACCCGTCAGGGGGGTCCAAGTATCTCTTCTTCCGAGCAGAACCCGTCAGGAGGGTCCAAGTATCTCTTCTTCCGAGCAGAACCCGTCAGGGGGGTCCAAGTATCTCTTCTTCCGAGCAGAACCCGTCAGGAGGGTCCAAGTATCTCTTCTTCCGAGCAGAACCCGTCAGGAGGGTCCAAGTATCTCTTCCTCCGAGCAGAACCCGTCAGGGGGGTCAATGTAACTTCCTCCGAGCAGAACCCGCCAGGAGGGTCCAAGTATCTCTTCTTCCGAGCAGAACCCGTCAGGGGGGTCCAAGTATCTCTTCCTCCGAGCAGAACCCGTCAGGAGGGTCCAAGTATCTCTTCTTCCCGAGCAGAACCCGCCAGGAGGGTCCAAGTATCTCTTCTTCCAAGCAGAACCCGTCAGGAGGGTCCAAGCATCTCTTCTTCCGAGCAGAACCCGTCAGGGGGGTCCAAGTATCTCTTCCTCTGAGCAGAACCCGTCAGGGGGGTCCAAGTATCTCTTCTTCCCGAGCAGAACCCGCCAGGGGGGTCCAAGTATCTCTTCTTCCGAGCAGAACCACTCAGGGGGGTCCAAGTATCTCTTCTTCCGAGCAGAACCCGTCAGGAGGGTCCAAGTATCTCTTCTTCCGAGCAGAACCCGTCAGGAGGGTCCAAGTATCTCTTCCTCCGAGCAGAACCCGCCAGGAGGGTCCAAGTATCTCTTCTTCCGAGCAGAACCCGCCAGGAGGGTCCAAGTATCTCTTCCTCCAAGCAGAACCCGTCAGGGGGGTCCAAGTATCTCTTCCTCCGAGCAGAACCCGTCAGGGGGGTCCAAGTATCTCTTCTTCCGAGCAGAACCCGTCAGGAGGGTCCAAGTATCTCTTCTTCCGAGCAGAACCCGTCAGGAGGTTCTAGGAATCTTCTCTGTATACTGTGATGTCAGACCTCCAATCTTCTCTGTATACTGTGATGTCAGACCTCCAATCTTCTCTGTATACTGTGATGTCAGACCTCCAATCTTCTCTGTATACTGTGATGTCAGACCTCCAATCTTCTCTGTATACTGTGATGTCAGACCTCCAATCTTCTCTGTATACTGTGATGTCAGACCCCCAATCTTCTCTGTATACTATGATGTCAGACCCCAATCTTCTCTGTATACTGTGATGTCAGACCCCCAATCTTCTCTGTATACTGTGATGTCAGACCTCCAATCTTCTCTGTATACTGTGATGTCAGACCTCCAATCTTCTCTGTATACTGTGATGTCAGACCCCCAATCTTCTCTGTATACTGTGATGTCAGACCTCCAATCTTCTCTGTATACTGTGATGTCAGACCCCCAATCTTCTCTGTATACTGTGATGTCAGACCCCCAATCTTCTCTGTATACTGTGATGTCAGACCTCCAATCTTCTCTGTATACTGTGATGTCAGACCTCCAATCTTCTCTGTATACTGTGGTTGTGGCTCTCCGGCTCGGAATGAGTGCGGCGTCCTCTCGGAAGAGACGGAGTGTGTTGGTGTCGGTGGGAGGGGTCTAATGTGTGCAGCACCTGTAGGTGAGTCATGTCTCTACCTGTAGAGGTGTCTCATCTCATCTCCCCCTGCGGGCGGCTGCCTCTCCGTCCTCAGAGCTCTGTAACCTTATTCCTGATAATTGGCTCAGGTTCCTCCTGCTGTGCACATTGCTGTCTCCTCCACCCATCATCCTCATCCTCCGGGTTCCTCTCCACCCCATCATCCTCATCCTCCGGGTTCATCTCCACCCCATCATCCTCATCCTCCGGGTTCATCTCCACCCCATCATCCTCATCCTCCAGGTTCATCTCTACCCCATCATCCTCAACCTCCGGGTTCATCTCCACCCCATCATCCTCATCCTCCAGGTTCCTCTCCACCCCATCATCCTCATCCTCCAGGTTCATCTCTACCCCATCATCCTCAACCTCCGGGTTCATCTCCATCCCATCATCCTCAACCTCCGGGTTCCTCTCCATCATCCTCAGGGTTCCTCTCCACCCCATCATCCTCATCCTACGGGTTCATCTCCACCCCATTATCCTCATCCTCCAGGTTCATCTCTACCCCATCATCCTCATCCTCCAGGTTCATCTCTACCCCCATCACCCCTCGGGTTCCTCTCCACCCCATCATCCTCACCCTCCAGGTTCATCTCTACCCCCATCATCCTCCGGGTTCATCTCTGCCCCATCATCCTCATCCCCTGGGTTCATCTTCATCCCATCATCCTCACCCTCCGGGTTCCTCTCCACCCCATCATCCTCACCCTCCGGGTTCCTCTCCATCATCCTCAGGGTCCATCTCCACCCCATCATCCTCACCCTCCGGGTTCCTCTCCACCCCATCATCCTCCGGGTTCATCTCTACCCCATCATCCTCACCCTCCGGGTTCCTCTCCACCCCATCGTCTTCATCCTCCAGGTTCATCTCTACCCCATCGGAACGGACCAATCCCGTAGGCCACGCCACGTCACTTCCGGTGCGACGAACCCTGTTTGCGGTCCACCCTGAGACGCACGCCGTCCTGTACGGCATCCTGCACGGCTCGCTGTCTTATGGTTGTTTTGGCACCATATCGCTCCACCTAAAACTCCCCCGTTTTTGCAGACCTCACTGAGGACCAGGACACATCGGACACCAGTGACAACTGACCTCACTAAGGACCAGGACTCATCGGACACCAGTGACAACGGACCTCACTGAGGACCAGGACACATCGGACACCAGTGACAACGGACCTCACTGAGGACCAGGACACATCGGACATCAGTGACGATGGACCTCACTGAGGACCAGGACACATCGGACACCAGTGACAACGGACCTCACTGAGGACCAGGACTCATCGGACACCAGTGACGACGGACCTCACTGAGGACCAGGACTCATCGGACACCAGTGACAACGGACCTCACTGAGGACCAGGACACATCGGACACCAGTGACAACAGACCTCACTGAGGACCAGGACTCATCGGACACCAGTGACAACGGACCTCACTGAGGACCAGGACACATCGGACACCAGTGACGACGGATCTCACTGAGGACCAGGACTCATCGGACACCAGTGACGACGGACCTCACTGAGGACCAGGACACATCGGACACCAGTGACAGGGGACCTCACTGAGGACCAGGACACATCGGACACCAGTGACAACGGACCTCACTAAGGACCAGGACTCATCGGACACCAGTGACAATGGACCTCACTGAGGACCAGGACACATCGGACACCAGTGACAATGGACCTCAATGAGGACCAGGACACATCAGACACCAGTGACAACGGACCTCACTGAGGACCAGGACACATCGGACATCAGTGACGACGGACCTCACTGAGGACCAGGACACATGGGACACCAGTGACAACGGACCTCACTGAGGACCAGGACTCATCGGACACCAGTGACGACGGACCTCACTGAGGACCAGGACACATCGGACAGCAGTGACAACGGACCTCACTGAGGACCAGGACACATCGGACACCAGTGACGACGGACCTCACTGAGGACCAGGACACATCGGACACCAGTGACAATGGACCTCACTGAGGACCAGGACACATCGGACACCAGTGACAATGGACCTCACTGAGGACCAGGACACATCGGACACCAGTGACGACAGACCTCACTGAGGACCAGGACACATGGGACACCAGTGACAACGGACCTCACTGAGGACCAGGACTCATCGGACACCAGTGACGACGGACCTCACTGAGGACCAGGACACATCGGACAGCAGTGACAACGGACCTCACTGAGGACCAGGACACATCGGACACCAGTGACGACGGACCTCACTGAGGACCAGGACACATCGGACACCAGTGACGACGGACCTCACTGAGGACCAGGACACATCGGACACCAGTGACAACGGACCTCACTGAGGACCAGGACACATTGGACACCAGTGACAACGGACCTCACTAAGGACCAGGACACATCGGACACCAGTGACGACTGACCTCACTGAGGACCAGGACACATCGGACACCAGTGACGACTGACCTCACTGAGGACCAGGACACATCGGACACCAGTGACAACGGACCTCTGCAAAACTATATGTAAAGGGCAACTTGAAGTTTCTTTCCATGAGTGATCGGGGCTGCCCGAGAGTGGAGTGTGGAGGAGTGGTGGAGTCCATGGATCACTTTCTGCTTCAGTGCCCTTTCAATATAGAGGTGTACAAGAGGGTGGGGAGGGCTCTGAGTATACCCTTCCTCCCCCATATGAGTTATGCAGAGTGGGTGTATGGGGCATTCCAGACTCATCGGGATTATGATTTGGAAACACTTTTTTTAGTTAGTCTAGTAGTCCGTTTTTTCACATGGAGTGCACGGTGTCAGGTATCCTTGCGGAGTAAAATCCTCCCTGTCGATGTGGTGGTGCAGGATATTCTGGGTGAGGTTGGGAAGATTCGGGGTCTTGAGAAAAACAGGTGGCAGCAGGAGGCCTGGATAAAGGCGTGGAGGAATATCAGGACTCTGTAGCTGCTGCCTGTTGATCTCGGGGTGTGCGGCTTTCTTTCTATCCTTGCTTCACTCCCCTAGATTTTCAGATCAAATATATTTTTGATAAAAGGCTCCATGCATGGTGACGGTGATGTTCCTTAGTCTGGCTTCTCGTAGGGATAATGTTTATTTTGTTCTTGTTCTTTCTGTTTGTATTTATATTCAATTATTTTGTAAATATGTTTTACTTATTTATTATGGTTTTATTGTATATGTTGTTGTTTGTAAGATTCTCAATAAACAAAATTAACCCCTCATAATGGGCACAGCGGGTGTACAGACCCGGGAACTCAGCACAGGGATGGTGGGAACCCCTCATAATGGGCACAGCGGGTGTACAGACCCGGGAACTCAGCACAGGGATGGTGGGAACCCCTCATAATGGGCACAGCGGGTGTACAGACCTCGGAACTCAGCACAGGGATGGTGGGAACCCCTCATAATGGGGCACAGCGGGGGTAAAGACCCGGGAACTCAGCCCAGGGATGGTGGGAACCCCTCATAATGGGGCACAGCGGGTGTACAGACCCGGGAACTCAGCACAGGGATGGTGGGAACCCCTCATAATGGGCACAGCGGGTGTACAGACCCGGGAACTCAGCACAGGGATGGTGGGAACCCCTCATAATGGGCACAGCGGGTGTACAGACCCGGGAACTCAGCACAGGGATGGTGGGAACCCCTCATAATGGGCACAGCGGGTGTACAGACCCGGGAACTCAGCACAGGGATGGTGGGAACTCCTCATAATGGGCACCGCAGGTGTACAGACCCGGGAACTCAGCACAGGGATGGTGGGAACCCCTCATAATGGGCACAGCGGGTGTACAGACCCGGGAACTCAGCACAGGGATGGTGGGAACCCCTCATAATGGGGCACAGCGGGTGTACAGACCCGGGAACTCAGCACAGGGATGGTGGGAACCCCTCATAATGGGGCACTGCGGGTGTACAGACCCGGGAACTCAGCAAAGGGATGGTGGGAACCCCTCATAATGGGCACAGCGGGTGTACAGACCCGGGAACTCAGCACAGGGATGGTGGGAACCCCTCATAATGGGCACAGCGGGTGTACAGACCCGGGAACTCAGCACAGGGATGGTGGGAACCCCTCATAATGGGGCACAGCGGGTGTACAGACCCGGGAACTCAGCACAGGGATGGTGGGAACCCCTCATAATGGGGCACAGCGGGGTGTACAGACCCGGGAACTCAGCACAGGGATGGTGGGAACTCCTCATAATGGGGCACAGCGGGTGTACAGACCCGGGAACTCAGCACAGGGATGGTGGGAACCCCTCATAATGGGCACAGCGGGTGTACAGACCCGGGAACTCAGCACAGGGATGGTGGGAACCCCTCATAATGGGCACAGCGGGTGTACAGACCCGGGAACTCAGCACAGGGATGGTGGGAAACTGCCATTCCACTCCTTGTCAGTGAGGGTGTGGTTGCTGGTTCCTTTGCTCCTGAGACCAGGGGCTAGAGTGGCTTCTCTTCCCCCAGGAGGGATGCTGGATCCTGGGGAAGAGCCGGGCGGGGCCCCCCTGGATAGGCCTGTGGAAGATTCTGGGCCTACCCAAAGGAAAGATGAGTCCCTGTCAGCCTCCAGACAGAGGACTGTCAGTAAGTTGAAGCGGATTGAGAAGGAGGAGGAGAAATTGATGGTTTTGATGGCCGAGTTCAGAAAGAAAAAACAGATCTGTGCTAAAGTATACAGTAAGAAAAGACCGGCTCTGAGGCCTGAGCTGAAGGACCTGGAACAAGCTGTGAGGAAACAGAAGGATTTGCTGTATTCTCTGAAGGAGAAGAGCGGAATATTTAAAAAAATATATAAGAATGAGGAGCGATTTAATCGCATGAGAAGAGGAGCCGCTTCATGCATGGAGGATGGGGAAGCCAGCGAGGAGATGCAGGTGCAGGCACCTCTGACATTCGCTGAGCCCTCTGCCCCCTTCACACCCCAGCAATGTGGCACATCTCAGGAGGGTGAAGGTCCTGCCATGCTGGATTTCATAACCAAGTTGGAATCCCCTCCAGATGCGGCTTCCCCGGATGGTGATGTCAAGATGGACGCCGTTTCTAGTCCTGTGGAGAGAGCAAGATCCACCATGGAGTCTGCAGCAGCTGAGGGAAGCTCTGATCCCAGCCATAAAATCGCACAGGTGACAACCCAGCAAGCAGGTACAGTGTGTGTGCAGGATGGTGGTGGGAACTTTATTAATGACAATAAGCTTGCTGAGGGTTGTAGTGCTGCAGGCAGTCAGCCCATGGACAATGTACAGCATACACCTGATAAAAACTGCCAGTCTGCGGAAAGGTCCATGGACAATACAGTGACTTTGCCTGGACCAGGCACAGCGGCTGTACCTGCGAATGATGGAGGAGATGCTGGGTGCAGTGGTGCCACAACTCAGCAGAAGTCTGCATTGGACAGGACTGGAGCTGTGTGTACAGAGCGGGGGGAGGGGGTGGGTCCTGCCTCTGCTAATACAATCCCAGCTGAATCAGACGCTTTGCCGGCAGGTGTGACTGTGTCTAAGGACAGGACTGCAAATGCTGGGGGTGGAAGGAAATCCTATGCTGGTGTTGCTGCTGCAGGATCTGGGAAGGGGGAACAAGCAGGGAAGGAGCATGGGAATGGGTTGTCTCCCTCCCTGTTTAAAAGGAGGAATGTTGTGCAGCTGAGGTGGGAAGGCGGTGGAATCCCCCCACACAGGAGGGCGGTGGTGGATAAGATCCTACAGATGGGGTTCACGCCCGCAGATATCTTCGCCCTGATCAGTCCGGCAGGTTCCTATGAGTATGATTTGTCCTTTCTCCGTCCGGAGTCTTTGGACATTTTTTGGGAGAAATATGAACACGTGTGTAGGGGCCTGCCGGACTGGAAGGGGCTCATGCCCAAACTTGTCTCCCGCCAGCCACTCATTAAAGTGGTCACGATTCTGGTCCGCAATGAGTCTATACCACCGGGGGATCTATGTATATGGCTGAGGAGGTATGGAGACGTCCTGGGCCCCCTAAAGAAGATTCTGGATGATCGGGGAATATGGACGGGGGGATGGTCTGCTCAGTTGAAACTAAAAGTCATTGACAATGTCGTCCAGCATCTGCCATCCTCAGCTTTCCTGGGGAGGGACAGGCTGACCATCTTCTATCCGGGCCAGCCAAAGCTCTGCAATAAATGTGGAGACAAGAGTCACCTTGCATCCTCCTGTCCAGTGATG
This sequence comes from Rana temporaria, assembly GCF_905171775.1. Classification (NCBI taxonomy): domain Eukaryota; kingdom Metazoa; phylum Chordata; class Amphibia; order Anura; family Ranidae; genus Rana; species Rana temporaria. Next base: position 948,368 of record NC_053494.1, read on the forward strand.
AAGTGCTCTCTGTGCCAGGGTATAGGACATCTGGCTAAGGATTGTAACCTCATAAGGTGCAATCTGTGCAATGCGGTGGGACATCCTTATAGCCAGTGTCCTGAGGCAATGCACAATAAGCCTGAGCTCATGAGGGAGTTCTTCCGCCTGGACATGGAGGATGCTCGGAGCTCAACAGCTGGAGGGCCTGTGAGTCCATCTGAGTCTGTGCCAATTCCCAATGTGTCCGTGGTGCCCCAGACTGTGCCAATTCACAATGTGTCAGTGGTGCCCCAGACTGTGCCAATTCCCAATGTGTCCGTGGTGCCCCAGACTGTGCCAATTCCCAATGTGTCAGTGTCTTCCCAGTCTGTAAGTAAGGTGTCAGTTGCAGAGAGTGTGTCCAATCCTTCTGTGTCTTCTAAAATTGCAGAGGCAGCAAGAGGTGCTGGTGCATCAGGTGCGGTGCCAGTCCCCCTCCCTCGATGCTGCAGGGTTCCTGTTAAGGATGGTGGGGTGCAGAGGAGTGGGGAGGATGGTGAAGAGGCTGGCCTGGGGGTAGATAAGGGAAGGGAGTATGGGGGGGAGGGGGGTGAAGGGTGTGGGGAGGCTGCTGACTCCGGGTTGTCCAAGGATGATATGGAGTGGTTGGAGGATAAAAGGAGGAGAGGCAAAAAGAAGGGGAAAAAAGGAGGTACAGTTACCTTAAGTCCTGAGGTTTTGCCTTTGGCGAATAAATTTACGGTACTGTCTGAGGATGACTATGAATGGGACTCGTTCAGTTCTGCATCCTCTATGGATGAAGAGTGCCAGGGTGCCACGAAGCGCGCTGGTTCTCCAGGGAGAGGGAGGAGCCAGGCTGGGAAACAGCCTCAGCCACCTTAATGGCAGTTCCCACTCACTTTATATAAAAGGTGACATGCATGGTGATGCTCTTTAGTCTGGCTCTCCCGTAGGGATTATGTTGTGCGCAATTTGGTTTGCACCGTTTATTATGTTCTTGTGTTTGTTTCTGTTTTGTATAGTCATATTCAATTGTTTTGTAAATATGTTTTATTTATTATGGTTTTATTGGATATAAGTTGTTGTTTGTAAGATTTTTTCAATAAACAAAATTAACCCCTCATAATGGGGCACAGCGGGTGTACAGACCCAGGAACTCAGCACAGGGATGGTGGGAACCCCTCATAATGGGCACAGCGGGTGTACAGACCCGGGAACTCAGCACAGGGATGGTGGGAACCTCTCATAATGGGCACAGCGGGTGTACAGACCCAGGAACTCAGCACAGGGATGGTGGGAACCCCTCACAATGGGGCACAGCGGGTGTAGAGACCCGGGAACTCAGCACAGGGATGGTGGGAACCCCTCATAATGGGGCACTGCGGGTGTACAGACCCGGGAACTCAGCACAGGGATGGTGGGAACCCCTCATAACGGGGCACAGACCCAGGAACTCAGCACAGGGATGGTGGGAACCCCTCACAATGGGGCACAGCGGGTGTAGAGACCCGGGAACTCAGCACAGGGATGGTGGGAAACTGCCATTCCACTCCTTGTCAGTGAAGGGTGTGGTTGCTAGTTCCTTTGCTCCTGTGCTCCAGAGACCAGGGGCTAGAGTGGCTTCTCTGCCCCAGGAGGGATGCTGGATCCTGGGGAAGAGCCGGGCGGGGCCCCCCTGGATAGGCCTGTGGAAGATTCTGGGCCTACCCAAAGGAAAGATGAGTCCCTGTCAGCCTTCAGACAGAGGACTGTCAGTAAGTTGAAGCGGATTGAGAAGGAGGAGGAGAAATTGATGGTTTTGATGGTCGAGTTCAGAAAGAAAAAACAGATCTGTGCTAAAGTATACAGTAAGAAAAGACCGGCTCTGAGGCCTGAGCTGAAGGACCTGGAACAAGCTGTGAGGAAACAGAAGGATTTGCTGTATTCTCTGAAGGAGAAGAGCGGAATATTTAAAAATATATATAAGAATGAGGAGCGATTTAATCGCATGAGAAGAGGAGCCGCTTCATGCATGGAGGATGGGGAAGCCAGCGAGGAGATGCAGGTGCAGGCACCTCTGACATTCGCTGAGCCCTCTGCCCCCCTTCACACCCCAGCAATGTGGCACATCTCAGGAGGGTGAAGGTCCTGCCATGCTGGATTTCATAACCAAGTTGGAATCCCCTCCAGATGCGGTTTCCCCGGATGGTGATGTCAAGATGGACGCCGTTTCTAGTCCTGTGGAGAGAGCAAGATCCACCATGGAGTCTGCAGCAGCTGAGGGAAGCTCTGATCCCAGCCATAAAATCGCACAGGTGACAACCCAGCAAGCAGGTACAGTGTGTGTGCAGGATGGTGGTGGGAACTTTATTATTGACAATAAGCTTGCTGAGGGTTGTAGTGCTGCAGGCAGTCAGCCCATGGACAATGTACAGCATACACCTGATAACTGCCAGTCTGCGGAGAGGTCCATGGACAATACAGTGACTTTGCCTGGACCAGGCACAGCGGCTGTACCTGTGAATGATAGAGGAGATGCTGGGTGCAGTGGTGCCACAACTCTGCAGAAGTCTGCATTGGACAGGACTGGAGCTGTGTGTACAGAGCGGGGGGAGGGGGTGGGTCCTGCCTCTGCTAATACAATCCCAGCTGAATCAGACGCTTTGCCGGCAGGTGTGACTGTGTCTAAGGACAGGACTGCAAGTACTGGGGGTGGAAGGAAATCCTATGCTGGTGTTGCTGCTGCAGGATCTGGGAAGGGGGAACAAGCAGGAAAAGAGCATGGGAATGGGTTGTCTTCCTCCCTGTTTAAAAGGAGGAATGTTGTGCAGCTGAGGTGGGAAGGTGGTGGAATCCCCCCACATAGGAGGGCGGTGGTGGATAGGATTCTACAGATGGGGTTCACGCCCGCAGATATCTTCGCCCTGATCAGTCCGGCAGGTTCCTATGAGTATGATTTGTCCTTTCTCCGCCCGGAGTCTTTGGACATTTTTTGGGAGAAATATGAACGTGTGTGTAGGGGCCTGCCGGACTGGAAGGGGCTCATGCCCAAACTTGTCTCCCGCCAGCCACTCATTAAAGTGGTCACGATTCTGGTCCGCAATGAGTCCATACCACCGGGGGATCTATGTATATGGCTGAGGAGGTATGGAGACGTCCTGGGCCCCCTAAAGAAGATTCTGGATGACCGGGGAATATGGACGGGGGGATGGTCTGTGCAGCTAAAACTAAAGATCATTGATAATGTCGTCCAGCATCTGCCATCCTCAGCTTTCCTGGGGAGGGACAGGCTGACCATCTTCTATCCGGGCCAGCCAAAGCTCTGCAATAAATGTGGAGACAAAAGTCACCTTGCATCCTCCTGTCCAGTGATGAAGTGCTCTCTGTGCCAGGGTATAGGACATCTGGCTAAGGATTGTAACCTCATAAGGTGCAATCTGTGCAATGCAGTGGGGCATCCTTATAGCCAGTGTCCTGAGGCAATGCACAATAAGCCTGAGCTCATGAGGGAGTTCTTCCGCCTGGACATGGAGGATGCTCAGGGCTCAGCAGCTGGAGGGCCTGTGAGTCCATCTGAGTCTGTGCCAATTCCCAATGTGTCCGTGGTGCCCCAGACTGTGCCAATTCCCAATGTGTCCGTGGTGCCCCAGACTGTGCCAATTCCCAATGTGTCAGTGTCTTCCCAGTCTGTAAGTAAGGTGTCAGTTGCAGAGAATGTGTCCAATCCTTCTGTGTCTTCTAAAATTGCAGAGGCAGCAAGAGGTGCTGGTGCATCAGGTGCGGTGCCAGTCCCCCTCCCTCGATGCTGCAGGGTTCCTGTTAAGGATCGTGGGGTGCAGAGGAGTGGGGAGGATGGTGAAGAGGCTGGCCTGGGGGTAGATAAGGGAAGGGAGTATGGGGGGGAGGGGGGTGAAGGGTGTGGGGAGGCTGCTGACTCCGGTTTGTCCAAGGATGATATGGAGTGGTTGGAGGATAAAAGGAGGAGAGGCAAAAAGAAGGGGAAAAAAGGAGGTACAGTTACCTTAAGTCCTGAGGTTTTGCCTTTGGCGAATAAATTTACGGTACTGTCTGAGGATGACTATGAATGGGACTCGTTCAGTTCTGCATCCTCTATGGATGAAGAGTGCCAGGGTGCAACGAAGCGCGCTGGTTCTCCAGGGAGAGGGAGTAGCCAGGCTGGGAAACAGCCTCAGCCACCTTAATGGCAGTTCCCACTCACTTTATATAAAAGGCGACATGCATGGTGATGCTCTTTAGTCTGGCTCTCCCGTAGGGATTATGTTGTGCGCAATTTGGTTTGCACCGTTTATTATGTTCTTGTGTTTGTTTCTGTTTTGTATAGTCATATTCAATTGTTTTGTAAATATGTTTTATTTATTATGGTTTTATTGGATATAAGTTGTTGTTTGTAAGATTTTTTCAATAAACAAAATTAACCCCTCATAATGGGCACAGCGGGTGTACAGACCCGGGAACTCAGCACAGGGATGGTGGGAACCCCTCATAATGGGCACAGACCCGGGAACTCAGCACAGGGATGGTGGGAACCCCTCATAATGGGCACAGCGGGTGTACAGACAGACCCGGGAACTCAGCACAGGGATGGTGGGAACCTCTCATAATGGGCACAGCGGGTGTACAGACCCGGGAACTCAGCACAGGGATGGTGGGAACCCCTCATAATGGGCACAGCGGGTGTACAGACCCGGGAACTCAGCACAGGGATGGTGGGAACCCCTCATAATGGGGCGCAGCGGGTGTACAGACCCGGGAACTCAGCACAGGGATGGTGGGAACCTCTCATAATGGGCACAGCGGGTGTACAGACCCGGGAACTCAGCACAGGGATGGTGGGAACCTCTCATAATGGGCACAGCGGGTGTACAGACCCGGGAACTCAGCACAGGGATGGTGGGAACCCCTCATAATGGGCACAGCGGGTGTACAGACCCGGGAACTCAGCACAGGGATGGTGGGAACCCCTCATAATGGGCACAGCGGGTGTACAGACCCGGGAACTCAGCACAGGGATGGTGGGAACCCCTCATAATGGGCACAGCGGGTGTACAGACCCGGGAACACAGCACAGGGATGGTGGGAACCCCTCATAATGGGCACAGCGGGTGTACAGACCCGGGAACACAGCACAGGGATGGTGGGAACTCCTCATAATGGGCACAGCGGGTGTACAGACCCGGAAACCCCTCATAATGGGACACAGCGGGGGGTGTACAGACCCGGGAACTCAGCACAGGGATGGTGGGAACTCCTCATAATGGGCACAGCGGGGGTACAGACCCGGGAACTCAGCACAGGGATGGTGGGAACCCCTCATAATGGGCACAGCGGGTGTACAGACCCGGGAACTCAGCACAGGGATGGTGAAAACCCCTCATAATGGGCACAGCGGGTGTACAGACCCGGGAACTCAGCACAGGGATGGTGGGAACTCCTCATAATGGGCACAGCGGGGGTACAGACCCGGGAACTCAGCACAGGGATGGTGGGTACCCCTCACCTGGTCGGCATCCACCCAAAGTGAATAATGAGTTTCGGGTGACAGAAGAGCGCAGAGCGGATGATGAAAGAATGACATTCAGATTACAGGGACACGGAATGCGGTCCACACTACACATCTTTTATTGCAGGACCACGGCAGATGACATCATGTGACCTCATACCAATGACATCACAGTGAGAGTATTGCTCCCCCCAGCGCACGCCCCGGATCCTGTATAATAAATAACGGCCATTCAGTCAATTAGGCTTCCATTGTATCTCCATGCAGAGCCACATATGGGCGGGGGGGAGGAGCCAGATATGAGAGAGGGCGGATCCACATAAAGTCAGACATGGGAGGGGACATGGTGAGTCTTCCTCAGAGATTCAGTCTTCGTCTGAGCTTGACTCCTCCTCTGACCCGTCTGCCACTGGAAATCGCAGGATGGCCGCCACTCCCGTCAGCTGGTTCAGTTCTGAAAAAAACAAAAAACATCCGACATGAAACCCCTTTATTATATCCAGCATCCCCTCCCCCACCCACATGGGTCAGCCTGTCCCCAGTACTCCGGGTGTCCCCCACCCATATGGGTCAGCCTGTCCCTAGTACTCCGGGGGTCCCCCCTTATGGGTCAGCCTGTCCCTAGTACTCCGGGTGTCCCCCCATATGGGTCAGCCTGTCCCTAGTACTCCGGGTGTCCCCCCCTTATGGGTCAGCTTGTCCCCTGTACTCCGGGTGTCCCCCCCTTATGGGTCAGCCTGTCCCCAGTACTCCGGGTGTCCCCCCTTATGGGTCAGCCTGTCCCTAGTACTCCGGGTGTCCCCCACCCATATGGGTCAGCCTGTCCCCAGTACTCCGGGTGTCCCCCCTTATGGGTCAGCCTGTCCCTAGTACTCCGGGTGTCCCCCCTTATGGGTCAGCCTGTCCCTAGTACTCCGGGTGTCCCCTCTTATGGGTCAGCCTGTCCCTAGTACTCCGGGTGTCCCCCACCCATATGGGTCAGCCTGTCCCTAGTACTCCGGGTGTCCCCTCTTATGGGTCAGCCTGTCCCTAGTACTCCGGGTGTCCCCCCTTATGGGTCAGCCTGTCCCTAGTACTCCGGGTGTCCCCCCTTATGGGTCAGCCTGTCCCCAGTACTCCGGGTGTCCCCCCTTATGGGTCAGCCTGTCCCCAGTACTCCGGGTGTCCCCACCCATATGGGTCAGCCTGTCCCTAGTACTCCGGGTGTCCCCCCTTATGGGTCAGCCTGTCCCTAGTACTCCGGGTGTCCCCCCTTATGGGTCAGCCTGTCCCTAGTACTCCGGGTGTCCCCCCTTATGGGTCAGCCTGTCCCTAGTACTCCGGGTGTCCCCCCTTATGGGTCAGCCTGTCCCCAGTACTCCGGGTGTCCCCCCTTATGGGTCAGCCTGTCCCTAGTACTCCGGGTGTCCACCCCTTATGGGTCAGTCTGTCCCTAGTACTCCGGGTGTCCCCCCCTTATGGGTCAGCCTGTCCCCAGTACTCTTGCCTGTGTTCACAAATGCCTGACACAGATCAGACCCTTCTGCAGACGCTCACCCTGAAACCCTATAAGCGCCATCAGAAGCCACCCTCCCGTTATCACTATGAACTAAATCACAGCTTCTCCAAGACTTCCAACATTCCACAACCATCAAATCTAATCCCTTAGTGACCCTCCCGAGAGGTCTACTACTGACCATCCCCCCCATAAGGCTACTTACGTTCTCCGGAGACGTGCAGGCTGGAGAATATCCTGAAACAAGAAGGAGAAGAGTAAAAACTCCCAGAATTCACTGCAGCCCACCCATGTGACCAACTACAAGCAGGCGGGTCCAAACATCCCCCCGGACTCTGACACACCCACAGACCTGCGTCATCTGCTCACCTCCTTCTGCCCTAGCTCCTGTGATGTCCTTACATAAAACTCTGCCCTCCCAAGACACACCCCCAAGGAGCATCTGCTCTATGATTTCCTCACCCACCTCCTTCTGCTCAATAGCATCTGTGATGTCCCTACACAAAGTCCTGCCCCCCCCGGACATCCCCCAAGGAGCATCTGCTCTATCATTTCCCCACCCTCCTTCTGCCCAATAGCATCTGTGATGTCCCTACACAAAGTCCCTCCCCAGACACACCCCCAAGGAGCATCTGCTCCATCATTTCCTTGCCCACATCATCCACGCACTTCCTTCTGCCGAATACTTTCTCTGATGTCCCTACACAAAGTCCTGCCCCTCAAAACACATCCCCCAAGGATCATCTGCTCTACGATTTCCCCACCCAAAAGCTCCTGTGATGCAACTACACAAAGCTCCACCCCTTCATTATTGCCTCACCCTCAGGACACATTCCCGAGGAGCATCTGCTCACCTCCTTCTGCCCAATGGTTTTTGTGATGTCCCTACACAAAGCCCAAGACACACACACCTGAGGAGCATCTAACCTATAATTTCTCTGCCCAGATCATCTGCCCAATATCTCCTGTGACGTAACTACATAAAAGCCCCACCCCTGATTATCACCTCCAAGACACACACCCGAGGAGCATCTACCATATCATTTCTCCACCCACAGCATCCACTTGTCTCCTTTTGCCAAATGGCTTTTTGATGTCCCCTACACAAAAGCACCACCCCCGATTATCACCGCCACCCCTCCAAGGCACACCCCCAAGGATGTTCTGCTCATTTCCCCACCCACCTTACGGTTCCCCCGTTGTCTTTCACGCTGTCCACTAGTCTCACGTATCGGGTTCGTGTCGGCACGTCCTGATGTCTGGAGGAGAAGATACAGAGTATCAGAGAAGCTGCCGCCTGCGCAACCGTCAGGAGAGAACATTTGAGGTCAACCGCACTCACCTGAACAACTCGTCTGTCACCAGCAACGTATCGATGGCCAGCCCCTCGTTAGCCCTCTCCACATGTTTAATCCTAGGAAGGAAACATCAAGAGATGAGAACGATGGCGGGAGCTCAGGCCACGGAGGAACAATTCTACTGGTGTCACAGGGACAGGAGGGAGAGGACGCGGGCTGGAGAGCCGGGAGGGAGAGGACGGACGCGGGCTGGAGAGCCGGGAGGGAGAGGACGGACGCGGGCTGGAGAGCCGGGAGGGAGAGGACGGACGCGGGCTGGAGAGCCGGGAGGGAGAGGACGGACGCGGGCTGGAGAGCCGGGAGGGAGAGGACGGACGCGGGCTGGAGAGACGGGAGGGAGAGGACGGACGCGGGCTGGAGAGACGGGAGGGAGAGGACGGACGCGGGCTGGAGAGACGGGAGGGAGAGGACGGACGCGGGCTGGAGAGACGGGAGGGAGAGGACGGACGCGGGCTGGAGAGACGGGAGGGAGAGGACGGACGCGGGCTGGAGAGACGGGAGGGAGAGGACGGACGCGGGCTGGAGAGCCGGGAGGGAGAGGACGGACGCGGGCTGGAGAGGACGGACGCGGGCTGGAGAGACGGGAGGGAGAGGACGGACGCGGGCTGGAGAGACGGGAGGGAGAGGACGGACGCGGGCTGGAGAGACGGGAGGGAGAGGACGGACGCGGGCTGGAGAGACGGGAGGGAGGGGACGGACGCGGGCTGGAGAGACGGGAGGGAGAGGACGGACGCGGGCTGGAGAGACGGGAGGGAGAGGACGGACGCGGGCTGGAGAGACGGGAGGGAGAGGACGGACGCGGGCTGGAGAGACGGGAGGGAGAGGACGGACGCGGGCTGGAGAGACGGGAGGGAGAGGACGGACGCGGGCTGGAGAGACGGGAGGGAGAGGACGGACGCGGGCTGGAGAGACGGGAGGGAGAGGACGGACGCGGGCTGGAGAGACGGGAGGGAGAGGACGGACGCGGGCTGGAGAGACGGGAGGGAGAGGACGGACGCGGGCTGGAGAGACGGGAGGGGTCGCGGGCTGGAGGAGGGGGTCGCGGGCTGGAGGAGGGGGTCGCGGGCTGGAGGAGGGGGTCGCGGGCTGGAGGAGGGGGTCGCGGCCTGGAGGGACGGGAGGGAGGGAGGGGGCGCGGCCTGGAGGGAAGGGTCGCGGGCTGGAGGAGGGGGTCGCGGCCTGGAGGAGGGGGTCGCGGCCTGGAGGAGGGGGTCGCGGCCTGGAGGAGGGGGTCGCGGCCTGGAGGGACGGGAGCGCAGCGCAGCGCGGCCTGGAGGGACGGGAGGAACGGGACGTGGGCTGGAGGGACAAATGTACTGACGGAGGGACCAAGTGGCTGGTCAGAAGGAGGTCCAATGAGCGAAGAGGACTAGCTTGGCTCTCCAGAATGTTAACTGGAAGAAGTGTTAAACCTCAAGAGACCAACAACCATGAACAGACAGAGGGCTCAGAAGACTGGACATCCATGTTCCATTGTAAGGGGAAAAGAAGCCATGACAAGGAAATCTTGGGACTGCCCCATGCCCTGGGAAACCCAGAAGACTAGCACCCATCTTCCATTGTAAGTGGAGAACAAGCCTTCCCTTGGTCAACAGAAGCCACAAGGACATCTTGGTCCTTGCATGCAACCAAATCATCCTGACCAAAGAGACCGCCCCACACCCTGGGAACATCATATTGCAGGTTTCCTGAGTAGAACCACTTCAAAATGGGGGACACCGCCAATCCTACCATTCACATGTAGCTCCATGGAAAAGACCAACGTCAGGAATGGGGGTGGGGCTTCTCCTGGGGCAGGGTGACATCCACCTCAATACTCCTGATTCCCCCTCCCCCAATGATAAACAAAACTTTAATTTGGACCAGCTGACTGGTCAGAAGGATGTCCAATGAGGTGGACTAACTAAGAACTGCTGGATGGTGATTGGAAGGGTTGAGGCTGAAGAGACCGAGGGGGGGGGGGGGGGGGGGTTAGAACCCAGAAGACTAGCACCCATCTTCCATTGTAAGTGGAGAACAAGCCTGCCCTTGGGCAACAGAAGCCACCATGACATCTTGGTCCTTGAATGCAACCAAATCATCCTGACCAAAGAGACCGCCCCCCACCCTGGGAATGTTCCATTGCAGGGTTCCTGAGTAGAGGGGACACCACCAATCAGGACGTAGCTCCACAGGGAAGATCAAGATTGGAGTTGCCATCAACTTCTCCTGCAGCACGAGGACGCCCACCTTAACGCTCCTGATGTCCCCCAGTGTAGGCCTTGTCTGGATTTGGAGCAGATGATTGGTCAGAAGGATGTCCAATGAGGTAGACTAACTTAGAACTGCTGGATGTTGATTCTGAAGAGACCAACAACCCTAAAGACACAGCACTCGACCCCAACCAAACCCAGAAGATTGGCGCCCATCTTCCATTGTAAGGGGAGAACAGGTCTGACAACCATCAATGGCAGGGACTAAAGCCACCATGACAAGGACAGCTTGGTCCTTGAATGCAACCAAATCATCCTGACCAAAGAGACCGTCCCACACCCTGGGAATGTTCCATTGCAGGGTTCCTGAGCAGAACTGAGCAAACCGAACCACTTAGAACGGGGACACCACCAATTTCTACAGCCGCATACAGCTCCATAGGGACCACCAATGTCAGGATTGGAGTTACTGAACCTGACCCTGCAGCTTGGTCAGCATCCCCAGGGGCAGGAGAACGTCTACCGGAGGGGGATCCAGAAGCATCAAGTACTCCAATCTAAATGGTGAGAGGGTCCATCTCCATGACCCATCCGAGTTATGTTCAACCAGACCAGTCACATGACATGAAGATTGTACCATGAGATGAATGAAGATGGAGTGGTGTGATATGGATGGTCAGATGAGGAGATCCTGGGCAGTGTTGTGAGGGTGAGGATAGAGACACTTCTCTTATGGTGACAGAGTGTTCCAGGACAGGGGGAAGACTTGAGAGCGGAGCTGTGTTAGTTTGGGTGGAGCAGAGCGGGTGCAGACATGTTGGCGCTCTGGCAGAAGGGGGTTTTCTCAGTACACCAGATGTTAGCTCTGCGGGGCAGGGTGGGTGCCCAGGACCAGTGCCAGGGATCAGGGTGTGGCGATACGGCGGAGCAGATAAGAATCTGCAGTTGAGAACGACTGATAACCCCGGGGGCGTCACATCTCTCATGACCCAACCTGCTCCCAAAAAAACAGGAAACACGAGACATACATCATAAACGCACGGATTTCCCCAACACAATATGGCCCATTTATCATGGTGAAGACTTCTTACACAGGGGACCGAGGGAGGACATGGGCTAGAGGGACAGGACACGGGACGGAGTGAGAGGAGCGGGAGGAGGACACGGGCCGGAGGGAGGAGGAGGACACGGGCCGGAGGGAGGAGGAGGACACGGGCCGGAGGGAGGAGGAGGACACGGGCCGGAGGGAGGAGGACATAAGCTAGAAGAAAGGTCTTACCCATAGAACGCCCGGTCGGGCTCATGCTGCAACATTTTGTAGAAGTCAGAGAGGGCTTTAATTTCAGCAGCTGCCTGAAAATCATGAAAAAAGGGCCATTAGTTTGCCAATGTACAGAGAAGGAAAGATGGAGGAGGGGGGGGGGGGGGGGGGAGACACAGCTGGAGGGGGACACACACGCTCACCTTGGTATCTGCCAGCCTGGAAGTGACAATGGGGTCACTCAGAACCTCTGAAAATACAAAATGTGAAAAGAACAATCATTACACAGAAAAGGAACAAAAACAGACAAACTTCATCTTCTGTCCCCATCAGACCACCGGGGGGCACTTTATAGGGCATTCCACATCTGTAGATGATGAACCTGAGTCACCTATGTGATGGAGCGCTCCTGTCTGGAGGAGTACCTGCGAGGGAGCGCTCCTGTCTGGAGGAGTACCTGCGAGGGAGCGCTCCTGTCTGGAGGAGTACCTGCGAGGGAGCGCTCCTGTCTGGAGGAGTACCTGCGAGGGAGCGCTCCTGTCTGGAGGAGTACCTGTGAGGGAGTGCTTGTGTCCGGATGAGCTGTGCACTTGCAGGAACTTCCCTCTGTTCTCCAGGATGATCTTCAGATCTTGTTTCACGGCTCGAAGGAAAAGAAACTCACAGAACTGTTCCCGGACAAACCCCGGAGACGCCACCAACACCACCTTCACCACTGAGGAGGACAAAGACAAGATCGCAGGGAGAGGTGAGATGGGCAGAAACAAGGTGGGGGGGGGGGCAACAGATGGGCGGAGCATAGACAAGACGGGGGCGGAGCTCAGAGGAACACACAGGAAACACGGAGGACTTACCATCAAAGTTGATGTGACGGATAATTCCCTGCATGACCTGTTCATAGAACTTGTCCAGAGCCTGAGAGAGACGAGAGGCACAGAGAGGATATAAAGGACCAAATCAAGGGAAGATCTCCAGGAGAGGCACACAAGACAAGATGGAGGACGGGATCAAGGGAAGATCTCCAAGAGAGGAAGACAAAGCAAGATGGAGGACGGGATCAAGGGAAGATCTCCAAGAGAGGCAGACAAGACAAGATGGAGGACGGGATCAAGGGAAGATCTCCAAGAGAGGAAGACAAGACAAGATGGAGGATGGGATCAAGGGAAGATCTCCAAGAGAGGCACACAAGACAAGATGGAGGACGGGATCAAGGGAAGATCTCCAAGAGAGGAAGACAAAGCAAGATGGAGGACGGGATCAAGGGAAGATCTCCAAGAGAGGAAGACAAAGCAAGATGGAGGACGGGATCAAGGGAAGATCTCCAAGAGAGGAAGACAAGACAAGATGGAGGACAGGATCAAGGGAAGATCTCCAAGAGAGGAAGACAAGACAAGATGGAGGACGGGATCAAGGGAAGATCTCCAAGAGAGGAAGACAAGATGGAGGACGGGATCAAGGGAAGATCTCCAAGAGAGGAAGACAAGACAAGATGGAGGACAGGATCAAGGGAAGATCTCCAAGAGAGGAAGACAAGACAAGATGGAGGACGGGATCAAGGGAAGATCTCCAAGAGAGGAAGACAAGATGGAGGACGGGATCAAGGGAAGATCTCCAAGAGAGGAAGACAAGACAAGATGGAGGACGGGATCAAGGGAAGATCTCCAAGAGAGGAAGACAAGATGGAGGACGGGATCAAGGGAAGATCTCCAAGAGAGGAAGACAAGACAAGATGGACATCTCTTGGTCATCTCCCCATGATTTGGTCATCCAAGAGAGGCACATGGGAAGACAAGATGGAGGATGGGATCAAGGGAAGGTGTTCAGGAGGCACATGGGAAGACAAGATGGAGGATGGGATGAAGGGAAGGTGTTCAGGAGGCACATGGGAAGACAAGATGGAGGACGGGATGAAGGGAAGGTGTTCAGGAGGCACATGGGAAGACAAGATGGAGGATGGGATGAAGGGAAGGTGTTCAGAAGGCACATGGGAAGACAAGATGGAGGATGAGAGTGACACCGGAAGAGAAGCTAGAGATGGGATCAATGGAAGGTGTCCAAGAGGAGAAGATGGACCCAATCAAGGGAAGAGGCACACAGGAATCTATGATGGAGGACGGGATCAGAGAGGCCCATGGGAAGAGAAAGGGGAGGATGGGAGGATGGGAGGAAGGGAAGGTGTTTAGGAGGCACACAGGAAGAAAACATGGAGGACGGGAGACACACGAGGACAGAGGGAGAGTCATAGAAGATAGAATTCAGCCAATCACTGGGCACCTTTTCGTGTTGGGAGCAGTTGCCCCTCCTCTTGCGTGGGATGTTTGTCTCTATCTTGGCACGGAGGAGCGTCATACTGGATGTGACCAGACAGATGTGGGCGAGTCCTTCCTGCATGACCACCGCCGCCACATCAGCACTGAAGGCGGGGTCACAGGCCTGCTCTGAGGAGAGAGAGTTTATTAGAGGAAATCATCCAATCATTATGTACCGGGCTCAGTACCAATGTATGCCACCCTCTACCGGCACCAACTCATCTACCGGGCTCAGGACCAATGTATACCACCCTCTACCAGCACCCACTCATCATCTACCGGGCTCAGTACCAATGTATGCCACCCTCTACCGGGACACCAACTCATCTACCGGGCTCAGTACCAATGTATGCCACCCTCTACCGGCACCCACTCATCTACCGGGCTCAGTACCAATGTATGCCACCCTCTACCGGGCTCAGTACCGACGTATACCACCCTCTACCAGCACCCATTCATCTACCGGGCTCAGGACCAATGTATGCCACCCTCTACCGGCACCCACCGGGCTCAGTACCAATGTATGCCACCCTCTACCGGGGCTCAGTTCCAATGTATACCACCCTCTACCGGCACCCCCTCATCTACCGGGCTCAGGACCAATGTATACCACCCTCAACCGGCACCCACTCATCTACCGGGGCTCAGTACCAATGTATGCCACCCTCTACCGGCACCCACATCATCTACCGGGGCTCAGTACCAATGTATGCCACCCTCTACCGGCACCCACTCATCTACCAGGCTCAGTACCAATGTATGCCACCCTCTACCAGCACCCCCTCATCTACCAGGCTCAGTACCAATGTATGCCACCCTCTACCGGCACCCACCGGGCTCAGTACCAATGTATGCCACCCTCTACCGGGGCTCAGTTCCAATGTATACCACCCTCTACCGGCACCCCCTCATCTACCGGGCTCAGGACCAATGTATACCACCCTCAACCGGCACCCACTCATCTACCGGGGCTCAGTACCAATGTATGCCACCCTCTACCGGCACCCACATCATCTACCGGGGCTCAGTACCAATGTATGCCACCCTCTACCGGCACCCACTCATCTACCAGGCTCAGTACCAATGTATGCCACCCTCTACCAGCACCCCCTCATCTACCAGGCTCAGTACCGATGTATACCACCCTCTACCGGCACCCACTCATCTACCAGGCTCAGTACCAATGTATGCCACCCTCTACCGGCACCCACTCATCTACCGGGCTCAGTACCAATGTATGCCACCCTCTACCGGCACCCACTCATCTACCGGGCTCAGTCCCAATGTATGCCACCCTCTACCGGCACCCACTCATCTACCGGGCTCAGTACCAATGTATGCCACCCTCTACCAGCACCCCCTCATCTACCGGGCTCAGTACCGATGTATACCACCCTCTACCGGCACCCACTCATCTACCAGGCTCAGTACCAATGTATGCCACCCTCTACCGGCACCCACTCATCTACCGGGCTCAGTCCAATGTATGCCACCCTCTACCGGCACCCACTCATCTACTGGGCTCAGTACCAATGTATGCCACCCTCTACCGGCACCAACTCATCTACCGGGCTCAGTACCGATGTATGCCACCCTCTACCAGCACCCACTCATCTACCGGGCTCAGTACCAATGTATGCCACCCTCTACCAGCACCCCCTCATCTACTGGGCTCAGTACCAATGTATGCTGTACTCGAGTCCAGTGTGTGATGATCACAAGGACTATTCATAGTAACAATGTGTGCACTCTGAGTAGGGTGGGGACCGATGGTCCTCTCTTACCGATCCTCTCCAGCACAATGCTGTCCCACTGTTTCTTGGCCAGGGTGAACTTGCGGTTCGGTTCCAGCTCAATGGTGTGATAAGCCCCCATCTGAAAACAAGAGGAGATGGATGAGAGATGGGGGGAGGGCCCAGACCTCACAGGGGGAGGAGCATGAGAGGGTGGAGCGCAGGGGTAGCGAGAATGGGTGGAGCACAGGGGGAGGAGTATGATGGGGGTGTATGAAGGGGTGGAGCACAGGGGGAGGAGTGTGATGAGGAGAACATTGGGTGGAGTGTGATGGGGGTGTATGAAGGGGTGGAGCACAGGGGGAGGAGTATGAGGAGGAGAACATTGGGTGGAGTGTGATGGGGGTGTATGAAGGGGGTGGAGCACAGGGGAGGAGTATGAGGAGGAGAACATTGGGTGGAGTGTGATGGGGTGTATGAAGGGGTGGAGCACAGGGGGAGGAGTATGATGGGGGTGTATGAAGGGGTGGAGCACAGGGGGAGGAGTGTGAAGAGGAGGAGCACATTGGGTGGAGTGTGATGGGGGTGTATGAAGGGGTGGAGCACAGGGGGAGGAGTATGAAGAGGAGGAGCACATTGGGTGGAGTGTGATGGGGGTGTATGAAGGGGTGGAGCACAGGGGAGGAGTATGAGGAGGAGAACATTGGGTGGAGTGTGATGGGGGTGTATGAAGGGGTGGAGCACAGGGGGAGGAGTGTGATGAGGAGAACATTGGGTGGAGTGTGATGGGGGTGTATGAAGGGGAGGAGCACATTGGGTGGAGTGTGATGGGGGTGTATGAAGGGGTGGAGCACAGGGGGAGGAGTATGAAGAGGAGGAGCACATTGGGTGGAGTGTGATGGGGGTGTATGAAGGGGTGGAGCACAGGGGGAGGAGTATAAAGAGGAGGAGCACATTGGGTGGAGTGTGATGGGGGTGTATGAAGGGGTGGAGCACAGGGAGAGGAGTATGAAGAGGAGGGGCACATTGGGTGGAGTGTGATGGGGGTGTATGAAGGGGTGGAGCACAGGGGGAGGAGTATGAAGAGGAGGGGCACATTGGGTGGAGTGTGATGGGGTGGAGCACAGGGGGAGGAGTATGAAGAGGAGGAGCACATTGGGTGGAGTGTGATGGGGGTGTATGAAGGGGTGGAGCACAGGGGGAGGAGTATGAAGAGGAGGAGCACATTGGGTGGAGTGTGATGGGGGTGTATGAAGGGGTGGAGCACAGGGGGAGGAGTGTGATGAGGAGAACATTGGGTGGAGTGTGATGGGGTGTATGAAGGGGGTGGAGCACAGGGGAGGAGTATGAGGAGGAGAACATTGGGTGGAGTGTGATGGGGGTGTATGAAGGGGGTGGAGCACAGGGGAGGAGTATGAGGAGGAGAACATTGGGTGGAGTGTGATGGGGTGTATGAAGGGGTGGAGCACAGGGGGAGGAGTATGAAGAGGAGGAGCACATTGGGTGTAGTGTGATGGGGGTGTATGAAGGGGGTGGAGCACAGGGGAGGAGTATGAGGAGGAGAACATTGGGTGGAGTGTGATGGGGGTGTATGAAGGGGTGGAGCACAGGGGGAGGAGTATGAAGAGGAGGAGCACATTGGGTGGAGTGTGATGGGGGTGTATGAAGGGGTGGAGCACAGGGGGAGGAGTATAAAGAGGAGGAGCACATTGGGTGGAGTGTGATGGGGGTGTATGAAGGGGTGGAGCACAGGGAGAGGAGTATGAAGAGGAGGGGCACATTGGGTGGAGTGTGATGGGGGTGTATGAAGGGGTGGAGCACAGGGGGAGGAGTATGAAGAGGAGGGGCACATTGGGTGGAGTGTGATGGGGTGGAGCACAGGGGGAGGAGTATGAAGAGGAGGAGCACATTGGGTGGAGTGTGATGGGGGTGTATGAAGGGGTGGAGCACAGGGGGAGGAGTATGAAGAGGAGGAGCACATTGGGTGGAGTGTGATGGGGGTGTATGAAGGGGTGGAGCACAGGGGGAGGAGTGTGATGAGGAGAACATTGGGTGGAGTGTGATGGGGTGTATGAAGGGGGTGGAGCACAGGGGAGGAGTATGAGGAGGAGAACATTGGGTGGAGTGTGATGGGGGTGTATGAAGGGGGTGGAGCACAGGGGAGGAGTATGAGGAGGAGAACATTGGGTGGAGTGTGATGGGGTGTATGAAGGGGTGGAGCACAGGGGGAGGAGTATGAAGAGGAGGAGCACATTGGGTGTAGTGTGATGGGGGTGTATGAAGGGGGTGGAGCACAGGGGAGGAGTATGAGGAGGAGAACATTGGGTGGAGTGTGATGGGGGTGTATGAAGGGGTGGAGCACAGGGGGAGGAGTATGAAGAGGAGGAGCACATTGGGTGGAGTGTGATGGGGATGTATGAAGGGGTGGAGCACAGGGGGAGGAGTATGAAGAGGAGGAGCACATTGGGTGGAGTGTGATAGGGGTGTATGAAGGGGGTGGAGCACAGGGGAGGAGTATGAGGAGGAGAACATTGGGTGGAGTGTGATGGGGGTGTATGAAGGGGTGGAGCACAGGGGGAGGAGTATGATGGGGGTGTATGAAGGGGTGGAGCACAGGGGAGGAGTATGAAGAGGAGGAGCACATTGGGTGGAGTGTGATGGGGGTGTATGAAGGGGTGGAGCACAGGGGGAGGAGTATAAAGAGGAGGAGCACATTGGGTGGAGTGTGATGGGGGTGTATGAAGGGGTGGAGCAGTGGGGGAGGAGTATGAAGAGGAGGAGCACATTGGGTGGAGTGTGATGGGGGTGTATGAAGGGGTGGAGCACAGGGGGAGGAGTATGAAGAGGAGGAGCACATTGGGTGGAGTATGATGGGGGTGTATGAAGGGGTGGAGCACAGGGGAGGAGTATGAAGAGGAGGAGCACATTGGGTGGAGTATGAAGGGGTGGAGCACAGAGGGAGGAGTATGAAGAGGAGGAGCACATTGGGTGGAGTATGAAGGGGTGGAGCACAGAGGGAGGAGTATGAAGAGGAGGAGCACATTGGGTGGAGTATGAAGGGGTGGAGCACAGGGGGAGGAGTATGAAGAGGAGGAGCACATTGGGTGGAGTGTGATGGGGGTATATGAAGGGGTGGAGCACAGGGGGAGGAGTATGAAGAGGAGGGGCACATTGGGTGGAGTGTGATGGGGGTGTATGGAGGGGTGGAGCACAGGGGGAGGAGTATGAGGAGGAGAACATTGGGTGGAGTGTGATGGGGGTGTATGAAGGGGTGGAGCACAGGGGGAGGAGTATAAAGAGGAGGAGCACATTGGGTGGAGTGTGATGGGGGTGTATGAAGGGGTGGAGCACAGGGAGAGGAGTATGAAGAGGAGGAGCACATTGGGTGGAGTGTGATGGGGGTGTATGAAGGGGTGGAGCACAGGGGGAGGAGTATGATGGGGGTGTATGAAGGGGTGGAGCACAGGGGGAGGAGTGTGATGAGGAGAACATTGGGTGGAGTGTGATGGGGTGTATGAAGGGGGTGGAGCACAGGGGAGGAGTATGAGGAGGAGAACATTGGGTGGAGTGTGATGGGGGTGTATGAAGGGGGTGGAGCACAGTGGAGGAGTATGAGGAGGAGAACATTGGGTGGAGTGTGATGGGGGTGTATGAAGGGGTGGAGCACAGGGGGAGGAGTATGAAGAGGAGGAGCACATTGGGTGTAGTGTGATGGGGGTGTATGAAGGGGGTGGAGCACAGGGGAGGAGTATGAGGAGGAGAACATTGGGTGGAGTGTGATGGGGGTGTATGAAGGGGTGGAGCACAGGGGGAGGAGTATGAAGAGGAGGAGCACATTTGGTGGAGTGTGACGGGGGTGTATGAAGGGGTGGAGCACAGGGGAGGAGTATGAAGAGGGTTTATGAAGGGGTGGAGCACAGGGGGAGGAGCCCTCACCTTGACATACTGGTTCTCCTGGATGTTGGTGCCTTTCACCCGGAGCTGGCAGACCTGAGAGTCAAAGTCGAAGGTCTCAATGCGGATGGTGAGGGTGGTCCGGACCCGGGTGCTGCCGACACTTCCTGTAGCGGACTCCGTCTGTACCTTCCTACAAGCAGACACAGTGACATCATCAGCACCGCACAACTCCGCCCCCACCGCACAGCTCCGCCCCTGAGGAGTACATACCTGATAGTGGAGGCTTGCAGGCTATCCCCCACCTGCAGCAGGTTATAGGTGTGCCACATGTCCTCCGCCTCATCCGGGAGCAACGTCACCTGACTGGGAGAGAAAAGTCACGTCACCATCCCCATCCCCCAACACAGGACAAGAGAAGTGGCACTGTGCAGACTCCACACATACAGCTGTTATGGTTCAAGTACCAGAATGGTGCCGAGGATCCAAACATTGATGATCCAGCAGAACATCATAAAATAATGGAGGCTGAGAGCCAGGAAGGTGGAGGGACAGTAATGGTGCACCACCCCTCCCCCAATACAATGACAAATGTCTCAGACCCCAAAACTCTCCTCGTCTGGGGTCCCCTTCCATAGACTGGAGGATTATTCCATCGGGAACACACAGCAGGAAGTGTAATAAGAAGGAGCCTTAGAGAGGAGGAACCCCCTTCTTCTATATTTCTCCATCCACAGGGAACCCGTCACTAGGCGAGTCTCCACACCGCACTACACAGACTCCGCCCACTGGGTGTGTCCTGCTCTGCTCTGTCCTATGGTATACACTGCAGAGAAGACAGTTGTAGGCTACAATTTCTCTACGCGTTTCACAGATCTGCTTCCTCAGGGAAAGGGAGTTGTAGATGATGGAAATTGAGACAGAGGAAGGAGGAAACAAGAGAAGGTGACATAGTGCTCTCATCTACACCCCAACCTATGTCCATCACAGACATGGAGGATACAAGAGAAGAATACATAGTGCTCTCATCTACACCCCAACCTATGTCCATCACAGACATGGAGGATACAAGAGAAGAATACATAGTGCTCTCATCTACAGCCCAACCTATGTCCATCACAGACATGGAGGATACAAGAGAAGAATACATAGTGCTCTCATCTACAGCCCAACCTATGTCCATCACAGACATGGAGGATACAAGAGAAGAATACATAGTGCTCTCATCTACAGCCCAACCTATGTCCATCACAGACATGGAGGATACAAGAGAAGAATACATAGTGCTCTCATCTACACCCCAACCTATGTCCATCACAGACATGGAGGAAACAAGAGAAGGTGACATAGTGCTCTCATCTACACCCCAACCTATGTCCATCACAGACATGGGAGAAACAAGAGAAGGTGACATAGTCCTCTCATCTACACCCCAACCTATGTCCATCACAGACATGGAGGATACAAAAGAATACATAGTCCTCTCATCTACACCCCAACCTATGTCCATCACAGACATGGAGGATACAAGAGAAGAATACATAGTGCTCTCATCTACAGCCCAACCTATGTCCATCACAGACATGGAGGAAACAAGAGAAGGGGACATAGTGCTCTCATCTACACCCCAACCTATGTCCATCACAGACATGGAGGAAACAAGAGAAGAATACATAGTGCTCTCATCTACACCCCAACCTATGTCCATCACAGACATGGAGGAAACAAGAGAAGAATACATAGTGCTCTCATCTACACCCCAACCTATGTCCATCACAGACATGGAGGAAACAAGAGAAGAATACATAGTCCTCTCATCTACACCCCAACCTATGTCCATCACAGACATGGAGGATACAAGAGAAGGTGACATAGTGCTCTCATCTATACCCCAACCTATGTCCATCACAGACATGGAGGAAACAAGAGAAGGGGACATAGTCCTCTCATCTACACCCCAACCTATGTCCATCACAGACATGGAGGAAACAAGAGAAGAATACATAGTCCTCTCATCTACACCCCAACCTATGTCCATCACAGACATGGGAGAAACAAGAGAAGGGGACATAGTCCTCTCATCTACACCCCAACCTATGTCCATCACAGACATGGAGGATACAAGAGAAGAATACATAGTGCTCTCATCTACACCCCAACCTATGTCCATCACAGACATGTAAAAAAAAAAATCTATATAGTATATGGGGGTCAAACTATGATATACCCCACAATACTGGGTGTGATTTTATGTTCTACCAGAAAGATGCTGATACAACTTCCATATGAAATGTCAGTCAGTGATGGCCGCCGCCAGGAGACAGAGGAAACGAGGGGTGACATAGTCCTCTCATCTACACCCCAACCTATGCTGGTGTAGGAGTCCCCCTCTCTTGTTTCCCCCTTCTCTGTGATGGACATAGGTTGGGGTGTAGATGAGAGGACTATGTCACCTTCTCTTGTTTCTCCCATGTCTGTGATGGACATAGGTTGGGGTGTAGATGAGAGGACTATGTCACCTTCTCTTGTTTCCTCCTTCCTCTGTCTCCCGGCGGCGGCCATTACTGACATTTCACATGGAAGTTTCATCGCCGTCTTTCTGGTAGAACATGAAATCAGACGCAGTATTGTGGGGTATATCGTAGTCTGACCCCCACATACTGTATATAGATATTTTGGAGTGATAGTCCCTATGCAGTATGATGGTGACGGGTGTCCCCCATGTATGGTCTGTAGATTCTTCTTGTGTTCTCCTATGGTGACAATTTTGGTTCTTCGGAACACAAACCCTGAGGAAGCACATCTGTGAAACGCGTAGGCAAACCACAGCCTACAACTGTGTATACCATAGGACAGAGCGGAGGTGGACACACCCAGTGGGCGGAGTCTTGTATTGCGGGGCGGAGAATCGCGTAGTGACTGATAGGTCTCCTATGAATGGGGGAATATAGAAACGGGGGTTCCTCGTCTCATAGGGGTCACTTCTTATTAAAGTGGAACTAAACAGTTACACCCCCGACACGTCTCTAAACAACCAATCAAATGTCTGGAGTCCTAACTAAGGATGAGCTCTGGCGTGTTCGCATGCTACACGTGCAGAGCCCGCCAGGAAGTGTGCACGGCGCTAATCACAGCCAGGGAGACATTTCCCGATCTCTGCACCCCATGAACTGTTCACATGTGCGGCACCATGGCAACTGCGCATCATACACAGAGACATTTCCCGATCTCCGCAGCCGAGCATCAGGACAATGTCTCCCTGGCTGGGATTAGCGCCGTGCACACTTCCTGGCGGGCTCTGCACGTGTAGCATGTGAACACGCCAGAGCTCATCCTTAGTCCTAACTGATCACATGTGCGGCACCATGGCAACTGCGCATCATACACAGCCCAAGATGGCGGCCTCCTTGGCTGCAGAGGAGAGGAGGGTTTAGTTCCACACTAATCTTCCTGCTGTTGTAAGAATCCTCCAGTCTATGGAGGGGAGTTCATACAAATAAAGTTTTGGGTGATTGTATTGGAGGGGGGAGGGCACCATGGCTGCCCCTTTACCTCGCTGCCTCTCAGTGTCTGCGATGGAAGTTGTACTGTGTATGGCTCACCCCGCGTTGTCTTTCTCGATGTCTTTTCGGATCAGCTTCATGTTTGCAGTCCGCTCTCTTCTCAATCATTGGAGTAATACGGCCGATGAAGTCAGGGCGCCGCCATTTTTGTACACCCACTGTTAATAATTAGCACTCAGTATTATAAATATTTGTGATTTTCGTGATTCCGGAGATCGATCTAAGAGATTCCGGTGATAGAAGTTACCGTCTGACCTTCCCAGCAAGGCGACCAACCGATCAACTCTGCACAGGGTGTACCAACATGGCCGCCGCAGCACTTCCTGATTACTGCGCTCATCCCTGGACTGTGAGCCGCGTGTAACTTCCGGAGCCCCGCCCCTTCCGGGAGCCACAGGAGCGCCATATTAACTGAGGGCAACAGGGGATGGACTCCTCACTGATACCACCAGTGGAGGGCGCTGTGATATTATTATTATTGTTGTTATTATTATTATTACTATTATTATTCTTATTATTATTATTATTATTGTTGTTATTATTTTATTATTATTACAATACATGATTGATATTGTGCCAACCGTTTATCGTCATTATTCTATATTTCTATAGGTGAGTCTCTGCACCGGAGGAGCTTACACTCTATGTGTTGTAGTATAGGAGGGTTCCATCATCAGACATGGGGAGGGAAGGGGAGTCCATGTCTTGTTATGTGATTGGTTGCTATGGGTTACCACACCCTGCAGATCACAGCATGGCCCTGGACCACAGAGCTGACGCTCTATGCCAGGCTCTCCGGAGGGGGGGAGGGGTTAACGTGTATCCGGAGACGTTCCGCTCTGATCGGGATAATGAGGGAGATTATCTCTGGAATCCGAAAATTACACCCCACATTCCGGACACCCCCATCCCCCTCTGCCCGCCGAGAGACGATTAATACGCCTCTGAATACTGACCACCAACTCCACCCCCAATCATAGAGCTCCACCTACAATCATAGAGCTCCACCCACAATCACAGAGCTCCACCCACAATCATAGAGCTCCACCCACAATCACAGAGCTCCACCCCCCAATCATAGAGCTCCACCCCCCAATCATAGAGCTCCACCCCCAATCATAGAGCTCCACCCACAATCATAGAGCTCCACCCACAATCATAGGGTCCACCCACAATCATAGAGCTCCACCCCAATCATAGAGCTCCACCCACAGTCAAAGAGCTCCACCCACAGTCAAAGAGCTCCACCCCTAATCATAGAGCTCCACCCACAATCATAGAGCTCCACCCCAATCATAGAGCTCCACCCCCAATCATAGAGCTCCACCCCCTATCATAGAGCTCCACCCCAATCATAGAGCTCCACCCACAATCACAGAGCTCCACCCCAATCATAGAGCTCCACCCACAATCATAGAGCTCCACCGCCTCCCGCCCCCATCATAGAGCTTCACCCCCAATCATAGAGCTCCACCCCCAATCATAGAGCTCCACCTACAATCATAGAGCTCCACCTACAATCATAAAACTCCACCCCACAATCATAGAGCTCCACCTACAATCATAGAGCCCCAACCACAGAGCTCCACCTACAATCAGAGCTCCACCTACAATCATAGAGCTCCACCCCCAATCATAGAGCTCCACCCCCAATCAAAGAGCTCCACCTACAATCATAAAACTCCACCCCACAATCATAGAGCTCCACCCCCAATCATAGAGCTCCACCTACAATCATAGAGCTCCACCTTCAATCATAGAACTCCACCCACAACCATAGAACTCCACCCACAATCATAGAGCTCCACCCCCAATCATAGAGCTCCACCCCCAATCATAGAGCTCCACCTACAATCATAGAGCTCCACCCCCAATCATAGAGCTCCACCCCCAATCATAGAGCTCCACCCCCAATCATAGAACTCCACCCCCAATCATAGAGCTCCACCCCACAATCATAGAGCTCCACCCCACAATCATAGAGCTCCACCCCCAATCATAGAGCTCCACCCCCAATCACAGAACTCCACCCCACAATCATAGAACTCCACCCCACAATCATAGAGCTCCACCCCACAATCATAGAGCTTCACCCACTAATCAGAGCTCCACCCCCAATAACAGAGCTCCACCCCCTAATCATGGAGCCCCACCCCCAATCATTGATCTACACCCCACAATCATAGAGCTTCACCCCCAATCATAGAGCTCCGCCCCCAAATCATAGAGCTCCACCCACAACCATAGAGCTCCACCCCACAATCATAGAGCTCCACCCCCCCCACAATCATAGAGCTCCACCCCACAATCATAGAGCTTCACCCCACAATCATAGAGCTCCACATCAAAGAGCTCCACCCCCAATTATAGAGCTTCACCTCCCAATAATAGAGCTCCACCTTTAATAAAAGCGCTCCACCCTGATTCATAGAGCTCCACCCCACAATTATAGAGCTCCACCCCAATCATAGAGCTCCACCCCACAATCATAGAGCTCCACCCCACAATCATAGAGCTCCACCCACAATTACAGAGCTCCACCTTCTATCATGGCACTGCACCCCAATCCCCCCCCTGTATTCCAGTCCTCACACTGAGCTGTGATCCCCGAGATGTCAGACTGGTTGTCGCACATTTACACCTGGGTGACGCTTCGCCTTCCTCACTGCGTCTTTGGTGCGTTTGTCTCACATTAGCGCAGGACATCCCATTCACTTCCACACCTCGTGCCTCCGAGTATATTATTATTATTATATCTACTGAGAAATTCTGACCGAGGAGGCCTCACGTTATATAAGACGGGGGGGAGGGGGCACTCAGGGCAATATTCCCTCTCATGCCGCGCACACACGCTCATTTTTCGGCATGAAAACGTCATTTAAAATGATGGTGTGTGGGCTGCACATCGTTTTTCGGCTTCTGAAAAACGAAAAAAAAAATTCGAACATGCTGCATTATTTAACATCGTTTTAAAAAATGTCGTTTTTCAGGTTGTAAAAAATGATGGTGTGGGCAAAAACAACGTTTTAAACCCGCGCATGCTCAGAAGCAAGTTATGAGACGCACATTCATCACGCTGTAACAGACAGAAAAGCGTAAATCACCTTTTAATAACACGGAATCAGCTAAAAGCAGCCCAAAGGGCGAATAGAACCTCCCCTTTATAGTGCCGTCGTACGTGTTGTACGTCACCGCGCTTTGTTCATCATTTTTCAAAAACGATGGTGTGTGGGCAACGTCGTTTTTAATGATGAAGTTGGAAAAACGTTGTTTTTTGGTCATGCTGAAAAAGGACCGTGTGTACGCGGCATCAGTGTCATTGGAGGTCATGAGACGGTCAGGTTGTTGTAAATAAATGACCAAAAGTTCCTGGGTGTGGCTGTCCGGAGGGGTCAGAAGAATGAAGCACAGCAAAGGGGGGGTTGGGATCTTTAAACATTTCCAGAGGCAGACACACACATATACCAACCACCTCCGTATACAGACCTCCCCCGTCTCCAGTCTGCCGCCATATCCGATCACCATACACCTGCCAGACCCAACAACCACCCATCCAACCCTCAGACTACTGCCAAACACAGCAACCCCCCATCCAACCCCCAGACTACTGCCAGACCCAACAACCCCCCATCCAACCCTCAGACTACTGCCAGACCCAACAACCCCCCATCCAACCCCCAGACTACTGCCAGACCCAACAACCTCCCATCCAACCCTCAGACTACTGCCAGACCCAACAACCCCCCATCCAACCCCCAGACTACTGCCAGACCCAACAACCACCCATCCAACCCTCAGACTACTGCCAGACCCAACAACCCCCCATCCAACCCTCAGACTACTGCCAGACCCAACAACCCCCCATCCAACCCTCAGACTACTGCCAGACCCAACAACCACCCATCCAACCCTCAGACTACTGCCAGACCCAACAACCACCCATCCAACCCTCAGACTACTGCCAGACCCAACAACCACCCATCCAACCCCCAGAATACTGCCAGACCCAACAACCACCCATCCAACCCCCAGACTACTGCCAGACCCAACAACCACCCATCCAACCCTCAGACTACTGCCAGACCCAACAACCACCCATCCAACCCTCAGACTACTGCCAGACCCAACAACCACCCATCCAACCCTCAGACTACTGCCAGACCCAACAACCACCCATCCAACCCTCAGACTACTGCCAGACCCAACAACCACCCATCCAACCCTCAGACTACTGCCAGACCCAACAACCCCCCATCCAACCCTCAGACTACTGCCAGACCCAACAACCACCCATCCAACCCCCAGACTACTGCCAGACCCAACAACCCCCCATCCAACCCTCAGACTACTGCCAGACCCAACAACCACCCATCCAACCCTCAGACTACTGCCAGACCCAACAACCACCCATCCAACCCTCAGACTACTGCTAGACCCAACAACCTCCCATCCAACCCTCAGACTACTGCCAGACCCAACAACCTCCCATCCAACCTCCAGACTACTGCCAGACCCAACAACCTCCCATCCAACCCCCAGACTACTGCCAGACCCAACAACCACCCATCCAACCCCCAAACTACTGCCAGACCCAACAACCACCCATCCAACCCCCAGACTACTGCCAGACCCAACAACCACCCATCCAACCCTCAGACTACTGCCAGACCCAACAACCTCCCATCCAACCTCCAGACTACTGCCAGACCCAACAACCACCCATCCAACCCTCAGACTACTGCCAGACCCAACAACCACCCATCCAACCCTCAGACTACTGCTAGACCCAACAACCACCCATCCAACCCTCAGACTACTGCCAGACCCAACAACCTCCCATCCAACCCTCAGACTACTGCCAGACCCAACAACCACCCATCCAACCCCCAGACTACTGCCAGACCCAACAACCACCCATCCAACCCTCAGACTACTGCCAGACCCAACAACCACCCAACCAACCCCCAGACTACTGTCAGAACCAACAACTACCCATCCAACCCTCAGACTACTGCCAGACCCAACAACCACCCATCCAACCCCCAGACTACTGCCAGACCCAACAACCACCCAACCAACCCTCAGACTACTGCCAGACCCAACAACCACCCATCCAACCCTCAGACTACTGCCAGACCCAACAACCCCCCATCCAACCCCCAGACTACTGCCAGACCCAACAACCACCCATCCAACCCTCAGACTACTGCCAGACCCAACAACTACCCATCCAACCCCCAGACTACTGCCAAACCCAACAACCACCCATCCAACCCCCAGACTACTGCCAGACCCAACAACCACCCATCCAACCCTCAGACTACTGCCAGACCCAACAACCACCCAACCAACCCCCAGACTACTGCCAGACCCAACAACCTCCCATCCAACCTCCAGACTACTGCCAGACCCAACAACCTCCCATCCAACCCCCAGACTACTGCCAGACCCAACAACCTCCCATCCAACCTCCAGACTACTGCCAGACCCAACAACTACCCATCCAACCCCCAGACTACTGCCAAACCCAACAACCACCCATCCAACCCCCAGACTACTGCCAGACCCAACAACCACCCATCCAACCCTCAGACTACTGCCAGACCCAACAACCACCCAACCAACCCTCAGACTACTGCCAGACCCAACAACCACCCATCCAACACCCAGAGTCCTGACCTCAACCCCATAGAACACCTTGGGGATGAATTAGAGCGGAGACTGTGAGTCAGACCTTCTTGTCCAACATCAGTCCTGACCTCACAATCGCTCTTCTGGAAGAATGGTCAAACATTCCCATAGACACCCTCCTAAACCTTGTGGACGGCCTTCCCATAGACACACCCCTAAACCTTGTGGACAGCCTTCCCATAGACACACCCCTAAACCTTGTGGACGGCCTTCCCATAGACACACCCCTAAACCTTGTGGACGGCCTTCCCATAGACACACCCCTAAACCTTGTGGACGGCCTTCCCATAGACACACCCCTAAACCTTGTGGACAGCCTTCCCAGAAGAGGTGAAGGTGTTATGGCTGCAAAGGGCGGAGCCAACTCAATATTGAACCCTCCGGACTAAGACTGGGGGGTCATTAAAGAAAGGCCGGCGTCCCAATACTTTTGGTGATATAGTGTGTGTATATACACTGATGATACATTGGGATTGGTTTAGTAGAACTGGGAGTGCAACATCTGGTGCAGCTCTCCATGGCAGCCAATCAGCTTCCAGAAATGTTGTCAAAGCTTCATTAAACAGGCTGGAATTAGAAGCTGATTGGCCGCCATGGAGAGCTGCACCAGATCCTGCCCTCTCCAGTCTTAGTAAATCCCCCCCTTGCGATCGCAGACATTGCATTGTAATGCCGATCGCATGCGATGCAAATCCAGCAATAGAAGCCGAATGGCAGAAATTGGGGCGGGACCCTTCCCTTGGTCCAGGCTGGAATCGGATTGCATTGGGGGGTCACTCCCATGCACTTCCATCTGCGAATCAAAACCTTTACATTCACACCCCCAGCAGATGTCAGTGTGAGCCAGCGTGCGATTCAGTCCCGGTTCCCGAATCGCACCGGAATCCCGCACTGGTTCACACTGAAAGGTAATGACCCCCCAGATGGGATCGCAGTGTGACCTGTCACATGGTGCAGGAATCGCATGGCATAGGTGGGAACACTCATGTGATCCGATTCCGGTGCGGACCAGAAAAAGGGGCGTGCAACATTGTGGCGTGAATGCGATGCGATATCAGACATTTTGTATGACATGTGATCTGCACAGCAATGTGGGGTCTGTGATCACATGATGATACATTGTATACACACTGAGGATATATATGATACATTGTATACACAGTGGCCCAGATACAAGAAGCTATTGCGCCCGCGCAACCATAGGTTGCGCGGCGCAATAGCTGTTTTGCTCCCGCGTAGCGAATGCCCCTGATTCAGGAACATCGCTACACGGACTGCAGCCTAGGATGTGACAGACATAAGCCTCCTTATGCCTTCACATCCCAGGCTGCATTCTTGCGTTGTCCGCTAGGGGGCGCGGCCATTGTGATCGGCGTATAGTATGCAAATTGCATACTACCACCGATTCACAAAAGTTGCGCGGGCCCTGCGCACGCAAGGTACGGAGTTTCCGTACGGCGCCTTTAGCGCAAGGTTGCTCCTGCTGTAGCAGGGGCAGCCAATGCTAAAGTATAGCCGCGCTTCCCGCTCGTGAAATTTAAATTTCACGTCGTTTACGTAAGTGATTCGTGAATGGCGCTGGACGCCATTCACGTTCACTTAGAAGCAAATGACGTCCTTGCGACGTCATTTGCCGCAATGCACGTCGGGGAAGTTTCCCGACGGAGCATGCGCTGTTCGCTCGGCGCGGGAGCGCGCCTAATTTAAATGATTCCCGACCCCGGCGGGATCATTTACATTAGGCGCCCTTACGCCGGGCTATTTAGCATATCGCCCGCGCAATTTACGGAGCTACTGCTCCGTGAATCGCGGGCAAATCGAAATATTTGCGTGGGCGCAGAGCAAAAATCGTTGCCCTTTGCCCACGCAAATATTGCGCGGATCTACCTGAATCTGGCCCACTGATGATATATGATACATTGTATACACACTGATGATATATGATACATTGTATACACACTGATGATATATGATACATTGTATACACACTGATGATATATATGATACATTGTATACATACTGATGATATATGATACATTGTATACACACTGATGATATATGATACATTGTATACACACTGATGATATATGATACATTGTATACACACTGATGATATATGATACATTGTATACACACTGATAATATATGATACATTGTATACACACTGATGATATATGATACATTGTATACACACTGATGATATATGATACATTGTATACACACTGATGATATATGATACATTGTATACACACCGATGATATATGATACATTGTATACACACTGATGATATATGATACATTGTATACACACTGATGATATATGATACATTGTATACACACTGATGATATATGATACATTGTATACACACTGATAATATATGATACATTGTATACACACTGATGATATATGATACATTGTATACACACCGATGATATATGATACATTGTATACACACTGATGATATATATGATACATTGTATATAAATATAAACACTCTGGGGTAGATTCAGATACAGATACGCCGTTGTATCTCCTGATACGCCGTCGTATCTTTGCGCCTGATTCATAGAATCAGTTACGCATAGATATGCCTTAGATCCGACCGGCGTAAGTCTCTTACACCCTCGTATCTTAGGCTGCATATTTACGCTGGCCGCTAGGTGGCGCTTCCATAGATTTACGTGAGGAATATGCAAATGAGCTAGATACGCCGATTCAGAAACGTACGTCCCGCCGGCGCATTTTTTTACGTCGTTTACGTTCGGCTTTTTTCGGCTCGTATAGTTACCCCTGCTATATGAGGCGTATCCTATGTTAAGTATGGACGTCGTTCCCGCGTCGAGTTTTGAAAATTTTACGTCGTTTGCGTAAGTCGTTCGCGAATAGGGCTGGACGTAATTTACGTTCATGTCGAAAGCAATGACGATTTGCGGCGGAATTTCGAGCATGCGCACTGGGATTTTTTCACGAACGGCGCATGCGCGGTTCGTAAAAAACATCAAATACGCGGGGTCACAGTTAATATACATAAAACACGCCCACATCATCCACATTTGAATTAGGCGGGCTTACGACCGACACAGATACGTTACGCCGCCGTAACTAAGGGCGCAAGATGTTTCTGAATACAGAACTTGGGCCCTAAATTACGTCGGCGTAACTTATCTGAGGTACGTTACGCTGGGCGGACAGATAGACCCTTCTATCTGAATCTACCTCTCTGTCTGTGTATGGACGTTGCACTGTGATCAGGGTTATTTGGTGTTCTGTTCCCAGGAGCTGACACTCCAGACCTCCTCCCCTCCCCCCTGGTGATGATAATGAAGGGGTTTCAGTGAAACTTCCCTCCCAGGTGAGGACACTTCCCCCATTGTTCCTCCTCCACCTGATTCCTCTCTCCTGTGATGTCATTGGGGGGGGGGGGTATATAACTCAGGAGTGGGGGCAGGTGATCAGCATTCATTCCTCTTCTCTGTGTGCAGGTAAGGAAAGCTGGCTGATGGGAGAGGGGCTCCTGTATGCATATGGGGGGGCTCTAATTTCCTAGGCTCTCTATTGGTGGTGTTTGGGGGATCTCTCTATTGGGGGTCTCTCTATTGGTGGTGTTTGGGGGTATCTCTATTGGTGGTGTTGGGGGGGTCTCTATTGGTGGTGGCACTGTGTATGGAGGGTAATGTACAGAACACACATTATGATGGTGAGCTCCCCCTGTATAGTGGGGGGGGGGGGGGCCTTTCTAATTGTGTGGGATGGAGGGGTCCCCAGAGGATGTGATGAGGGGCCTGCTATGTCTGGGGGGGGGTGGACTCTACCTGTGGCATGCTGTAAAGTATCTTTAGTGGGGTCTTATGGGGGTGCAGTATGGAAGGGGCCCTTTAGGTTTGAGGTGGGGGGGGGGGGCTTGATGTGGATTGCTCAGGATATTTGAAGGTCTATAGAATGTACCCTTGTGATGCCCCCTCACTATAGGGGCACAGTACCCCAAGCTGTACATCCACTAGACACTGGGGGGGGGGGGGTATTGTAGACTTATAGTGAGGGGGGGGGGACCCTCCACCTGATTGCTTGGGGTCTATGCATGGGGGGGGGGGGGGGGCTTTGTATGGTTTGTTGTGTCCTTTTGTGGTAAAGAGTGATCTAAAGTATATCTTGTGTATTATGTTTTGGGGGGTCTCTACCTTCTCACTGCCTGGGGGTTGCTCTGTTGGGGGGGCCCATGTGGTGGTTCACTTTTGTCTCAGTGGTGGGGCTTGTAAGATGTGATTTGGGGGACCTTGGCACTCTGGTGTAGTGGGTGATACAAATGTGGGGGTTCCCCTTTGGGCATCCTTGGGTCTCTGTATTGTGGGGGGGGGGGTCTATAGCATGGGGGGGGGGGGGGATCCTAGGGCACCTTGGTCTTTGTATACGGGATGAACTGTTAATTTGTATGAAAAAAGGTTTCCTCCCAACAAACTGACATGAGCATTGCCACCATCCCGAGTATATAGAAAAATGAATACCTCAAAGAAATGGGATTTTAAGGGCAATGAAAATAATATACAAAAAAGTATAGGTAAATATAGAAAAATATAATATTTACTTTAATAAAGTTATGCAACATTTTTTACAATTGTAACAATCGCTGTAACAAATTAGTTTGCATAATGTGGGGACCATGCAGATCCTGAATAAAAACATACAAAACATGACAGTACATAAATGCAGAAGATGAATGATGTATACATCATTTATGTACTGTCATTTTTTTGTATATGTTTTTATTCAGGATCTGCATGGTCCCCACATTATGCAAACTAATTTGTTACAGCGATTGTAAAAAATGTTGCATAACTTTTGTAAAGTAAATTAAATATTATATTTTTCTATATTTACTTATACTTTTTTTGTATATTTTCATTGCCCTTAAAATCCCATTTCTTTGAGGTATTCATTTTTCTAACTGCTAATTTGTAGTCTCCTTCCACCTGCTGCGTCCTCCATTGGGGGGGGGGGGGAATTCTCAACTTCCTGAATAAACTTTTATTCTTTTGTGTGGAGGAATCTCAGTTCATTGTTCCCCCTGGGGGGGGGGGGGGGGGGGGTACCAGTCCTAGACTGAATACAATGGTGGGGGAGGGGGCTCCATTCACCTGTGTATGGTGGGGGGGGGGGATTGTTTGGTTGGGGGGGGGGGATTGTTTGTCTGGTTGGGGGTTGTCTGGTGGGGATTGTTTGGTTGGGGGGGTTGTTTGGTTGGGGAGGGGGGGGGGGGATTGTTTGACCTTCTGTTTTGTGGCAATAGATTGTATAATCAGATCTGTCCGGATGACTTGCTGCCGATATTGCCAAAGATCCTGTCCAGGCCGGACTGGTAACACGCCTGCTGCTGTCACATATTTCTCTTGTCATGCACTCTGCACTCTGGCTGAACAAATCGTTTGAGGAGCAGTAAAGTGCAGTCACTGTAACTTTCCTAGAATTCAATATGGCCGCCCCATGTGAAGGTTCTTTATGAACCCGATAATGGTGACATATTTCAGAATCGGTCCTCTCCTCGGGTTTGGTGGTTTCATTTGCTTTTTGGGCGGAGCTTTTCACTGAGTACAGAAAATATCTGTTCTGCCTGAAACGCTGTCCTTTGAGCGAAACGCATGAGGCCATCTTTATCTTCTCTATAGTCCACTCATGTAATGGGGGATGAAGGGATGTCCAGCCTGGGTGACCACCATGGCTTCTCCATAGATGCACTGCAGGTGTCGCCCTACAGCAGGGATTGATCACAGGGTAAAGGAGGGGGTGGGGCTCAAAACTGATGCTTTAAAGGGTTGGTGATTTACCCCCCCCGATATTCAATTTTTGGGGGGGTTAGATAACATGAGTTGAAGGGTGAGATTGGTTGCCTCTCATGGGGGGAGTCTTGGTCTTATTGCAGATGGGAAGGTTTAGTTCATGGGGCGCTCAACTTGTGGCCCTCCAGCTGTTCCAATACTACAAGTGCCAGGAGGCATTGCAAGGCTGACAGTTACAAGCATGACTCCCAGAGGCATGATGGGACTTGTAGTTTCTCAACAGCTGAAGGGCAACAGGTTGAGTACCCCATTAACTAACCCTTCCCATCTGCAATAAGACCAAGACCCCCCACCCCCCATGGAGTTGGTTGAACATCCCCAGGTATCGAAGTCTCTGGTTTCTCCATCTGATTCCATGGGCTTTCGGGAGCATTGGGATCTACGAGGAATAAGTGGCTGTAGTCGGGCTGAGCCCAGTGCCTCAGATGAATAGATGCCTTGTATCTGAAGGTCCTCCAGCCTTGGTTTATGGAGGGTCTTCCTTTGCCTTGTGTCTGAAGGTCCCCCAGCCTTGGTTTATGGAGGGTCTTCCTTTGCCTTGTGTCTGAAGGTCCCCCAGCCTTGGTTTATGGAGGGTCTTCCTTTGCCTTGTATATTGCTGGTCCGGACAAGTCCCATTGGTCAGAAGTCTCCTTGCTGGCCAAGTCTTATCCTGGAGGAACTATAGTTGGGTAACGAAGGATCCTGACTCAAAACGCCTAGACGATCACCGACCATTCAGGAATTTAGGGGGGGGGGGGGGGTTCTTAACTCATAGGGCTTATTGTGTCAAAAATAAAATGCCTTGTGTAAAAGATAGGATTGTGTGACTGATATCAGTCCTGAAAACATAAGAACTGTTGTCATTGGTTGACATGTAATGACCTGTATGCTTCCTGATCTCTTCCAGATTCCAATCAACAATGGCTTCTACTGGTCTTCAGCTTCTTGGGATGGTCTTGGCCTTGATTGGCTGGGTGGGATCCATCATCACCTGTGCCATGCCGATGTGGAAGGTGACGGCATTCATCGGGAACAACATTGTGGTGGCGCAGATCATCTGGGAAGGACTGTGGATGAATTGCATCGTTCAAAGCACCGGCCAGATGCAGTGCAAGGTCTACGACTCCATGTTGGCGTTGCCTCAAGATCTTCAGGCTGCCCGAGCCCTCACCGTTATCTGTGTCCTTGTGGCCATCCTAGGCCTGCTCATTGGCATTGTGGGGGCCAAATGTACCAACTGTGTGGAAAATGAGAACACCAAGGCAAGGGTCAGCCTGGTGTCCGGTGTGATCTTTGTGGTGTCAGGGGTCCTAATGCTCATCCCCGTCTGCTGGTCAGCCAACACCATCATCCGTGACTTCTACAACCCACTGGTGACAGATGCCCAGAAGAGGGAGTTGGGGGCTGCTATCTACATTGGATGGGCTTCCGCTGCTCTGATGGTGCTGGGTGGGGGGCTTCTGTGCTGCTCCTGCCCCAAGAAGGAGGATGCCCCATACAGTGCCCGCTATACTGCTGCCCCCTCAGGGGCTCGCAGTGAGTACACCACCAAGAACTACGTGTGAGGAGGACTAATGGGATGCCCTATTGTGGCATGAAGACAGACTCTGGGAAGGGGGGATTGTGCTGGATTTTATACAAATTTCATGTTTAATAAAATTTAATGTTTTTGTAGAAGTGACCTGTCTGGCCTGAACATGTCTGTGAACCCCCCCGAAGGTGTACTAATGACTGGGGGGAGATATAACATTGTCTTATGATGGGTTCTCCTGGATGGTAGAGAACCTCAGATCTACTAGACTTTGGGGGGGGTCAATGCTGTATCCTGGCCTAGGGCAGTTCTTTGCAGAGGGGGCAAGCCAGCGTGGAAAGGGTCTACGCCGGCTTGCACTACATTAGAGTAAGGGAGGGTTATGGCCTTCATCCCTGTCCCATTGCAGAGATTTTCCATCACTTCCTGCCCCATAGCCAAACGGGGAAGTGAAACTATGCAAATGAAGGGAATCCATTGCCCCCATCCAGGCCCTCAGAACTAGTCCCCACTAAAATTTAAGGGCTTGTCTTAAACGGTAAAGGATGTGGCCTTGACAGAAAGGGGTGGTCCTTGTTTAAATTGGAGGGTGCCCAAATTTAGTCAGGCCTAGGGCAGCACAAAACCTAAATGCATGCGGTGGGGCAGGGGGCTTGGGCTTGGACCCCTGTCAGGAAGGTCTGTGTTGGCTTTTTTTTTTTTTTTACTTTGAGTCAAGGGCCAAAGGGGAATTCATAGCTGCCCATGGAACGAAAATGGGGTGGAAGATAATGGCGGAGGTCCAAGAAGGGGGTGTTGGGCAATGGAGGTCCAAGAAGGGGGTGTTGGGCAATGGAGGTCCAAGAAGGGGGTGTTGGGCAATGGAGGTCCAAGAAGGGGGTGTTGGGCAATGGAGGTCCAAGAAGGGGGTGTTGGGCAATGGAGGTCCAAGAAGGGGGTGTTGGGCAATGGAGGTCCAAGAGGGGGGTGTTGGGCAATGGAGGTCCAAGAAGGGGGTGTTGGGCAATGGCGGTTGTTCAGGAATAGGGCAGTGGAAAGGATCTTTTACAATTGGGGTGTTGGACAATGGCAACTATTCTTGACTTCAGGAATGGGGGGGGGGGGGGGTGTTTTGAAATGGGGGGGGGGGGGGGCCCTACACACTGATCTTCTGTTTGATTATAGGACATGAATGGATGTCTTCACAAATTAATAAATGTCCTGCATATGGTTGGCTGCCTGGGGTGATGTGCCCAATCTGTGAATTACCTAAATATCGATCTCCTCTCCTCCCCTCAGATCTTGTGTCTTAATTGTGAGATTGGACCGGATCTGTCTAATCCTCCATTGAATTGTCACCGATGTAAAAGATTGGGCAGATATGTCAGCCGTAGAGTTCCCTTGTGTGGGGGACGGACGGGTCTTTCATCTGCTAGAAATGTTGGAGGAAGAAATTCCTCGGAGTTGTCCTGTGTGGCCAGAGGGTCGGGCTGGAGACCCACAACTGTAATTATCTGTCATGTATGTCTATGGTCAGGAAATTGGAATACAAAGACCCCCCCCCCCCCCCCCCCACTGTACAATCATTACCAGGACAATGGGTAGACTGAGAGCAAACTCCAGACAATGGAGTCATTCACCAACCTGAGACTTCAGAGGAGTTGGGAGGGGGGGGGGGGGCGTAGAGATAAAAATCCATTCATATGGGGGGGGGTCATCCCTCTGGTCAACAACACTACTATATAGATTTCCACATTTCTAACATGTATGCCGGGTGTAACTCTCATTTTCAATTGGAATTTTTTTCTGTTTGAAAACCAGCTGTTGGAAATTCTGAAAGGAAAAGTCCGATGGAGCCTACAGACAATCGGAATTTCCAACCAAAAGCTCACATCAAACTTTTCTTGTCGCAAATTGTGTGTACGCGGCATAACGCTCACCGTTTTTGTGTAACAAGTGATACTTTGTCTCTTATTCATAAACATGGGGTGTTGCTGGATTGGGGGGGAGATTTTTTTTTTTTCCCCTTCTCTAGGGCTGTTGGCTACCATGCTTGAGGTTCTAGTATGGAATTTGGGGTGATGCCACTTTTTTGGATCCCTATGCCAGCCATACCAGATTATTCTAGATTGAGGGTCTAAAAGTCTTTAGGGGGAACATGGAGGTTGCTTGGGGTTTCTTCTGGCTCTATTGGACCCTCATCCAGAATAGGGATCTGGTAGAGTAAAATGGGATCCTGGTGGCTTTGATGGAGCAAAGAGGCTGAGAAACATTCTTTACTATTTGTCTGGGGGGGGGGGGTTCTCAAGTGTCCCCCAGGGTAGTGCCCAGCCCCCATGTCATTAATAGTTTCTTGATTAGTCTAGAAAATGGTCAGAACTGGCATTTAACCTTCAGCTCCCATGGGGTTCAGATGCAGCACCTGCAAGTAAATTTTACCCAACGCACCAACCATACTCGGGTACATTCAGCTCATCTTTGCACATTCCCCCATCCAGAGGGTGGTCAGATCGGGTTTTTCACCAAGGGTTCAGTGACTCTTGTGGCTGTGCCCAAACGTAGAGGCAAATCGCACCGAGGTCTATGGGGGGGGGATTTTGTTGCCTAAATTTTTACTAGGCAGAGAATATTGAATTGGCAGGTGAATGATTCCCAGGGCTAGGCCCAAATTTACTATCGAGGGCTCAGGATGGGACCTCTTAAGAATTGAGACGGCAGTAGAACTATTTTATTGAGCAAGGCATAGCCCAAGATTACTAGACGAGCGAAGCGGACTGGGACTTTACTGCAAGAATTGGACTGCAGCGGACACAACAGTGTAAAAAGAAAGGTTTAACCATGATTAGGCCTAACTGGTGAGTGCCTAACCTTTATCAATGGTGTGTTGCGGTGCATTGAGTGATGTGAGACGGTTTTGCATGCAAACAGCAGGTCCAAGAAAGCTCTTCAAACTTAAGGTTGTGTTTTGTGGGGGTTTATAGAGGGGCCCACTTTTGGAAGGTAAGACTTGCAGTGAAAGTTTAACCTACAATTGAATCCGATATATAACCCCCACCGACCTTCACTTTGGTCCTTGTCCCTAGTGCTGGCCTTTCTATGCAATATTACATCACCCCCCCCCCATGTTGAGACATCCTGGCACTTTTATTTGTTGCAGATAGTAAATTTCCTCATCCTCTGGTATTTTATGAATGGCATTCAAGGCAGCGAGTGCCCCCCCCCATCATATCTTCTATCACTGATGTATTATGTACACAACAGCGATCTGTGCAAGCTGAGGGGGAAACAGACTTCATTGTGACTGCATCCAGAAGTACTGGGGGGGGGGGCTTCATGTAGAGCAAGATCTCATGGTAAGGGCTTCATGTAGTATCTGATACAATGGGGTGGCTACATGTAAGATCAGATCCTATGGGGGAGGGGGGCCTCGTGTAGCACCAGATACAATGGAGTGGCTACATGTAAGATCCCGTGGGGGGAGGGGGCCTCGAGTAGGACTGGGTCCCTTGACGGGGAGGAGGAATTTATGCAGGACCAGATCTCACAAAGGGAGGGTGATTAAAGCGGTATCAGATCCCATGGGGCAGATTAATGTAAAAGATCCCATTGGAAGAGCGTCATTAGGCCTGGACCTCATGGGCAGCTTCACGTACAACAAGATCTCATGGTAAGGGCTTCATGTAGGGCCAGATACAATGGGGGTGGCTACATGTAAGATCAGATCCAATTGGGGTCAGGGAGGGGGCCTCATGTAGGACCAGGTCCCATGGGGAGGAGGGATTCGTAGGACACGATCTCATGAAGGGAAGGTGCTTCATGTAGTATCAAATCTTATGGAGGTTTCATGTAAGAGAAGATCTCCTGAAGGGAAGGTGCTTCCTGTGGGACAAGGAAGGTCCTGTGGTAAGGGCTTCATGTGGAATAAGGAAGGTCCCGTGGTAAGGGCTTCATGTGGGACAAGGTCCCGTGGTAAGGGCTTCATGTGGGACAAGGTCCCGTGGTAAGGGCTTCCTGTGGGACAAGGTCCCGTGGTAAGGGCTTCCTGTGGGACAAGGTCCCGTGGTAAGGGCTTCCTGTGGGACAAGGTCCCGTGGTAAGGGCTTCCTGTGGGACAAGGTCCCGTGGTAAGGGCTTTATGTAGGACCAGTTCCTACATAGGGGGGCTTCTTCTGTTGGACCAGACTGCATGAGGAGGGCTGCATGTAGCTGACCAGTGACATTTTGGTGGCACAATGAATAATGTAGGTCGGACGTCTCGTATTGTACAGATCTCTCCTCATCTATGAGGGGGAGTCCCGGGACATCTCTGTTCCTCTCATGCACTCTCTGTGAACTCTCTTCTGTCACCCATCATTGGCAGTCTGTTCCTGTCTTCTCCTCCGAGTAAATATGGCACCTCCATGTCACATTCCACTGCCGGGGTACCTGCTTCTCACTAGAGATACACTACAGGCCTGACATCACCGGGGGGGGGGGGGGGGGTACTTTACTACTAGATGTGTTTAGTGATTAAACTGGAGTACAACTTTATATGAGTAGTACTAGTATAGAGGATATGAGGATGAGCACTGGAGTGAGATATGGGGGCTATAGCAGGCCTAGTAGGGGTGAAGTAGAATAGAGGGGTAAGTAGAGGACTAGTAGGGGGTAGTAGGATATGTTAAACAGGTAAGAAAGCTGCCGCTCCAGGTGAGCTCACTGGGGTAATTGATGTCCACTCAGAAGCAGATGGGTGCTGGCAATGCACAGGATGTGCAAAAAACGACAAGGATATGGACAGCCGCACTCCAGTAACTAGAAAAAGACGTGCCCTTTATTGGGTACAGGAAAAAATGCACTACAGGTATCAGCACACAGTGGGATAAACAGCTGACGCGTTTTGCATTGAGTGTCAATGCTTAATCATAGCTATGAACTCTGCACGCGAACGCAGTCAGCTGTTTATCCCACTGTGTGCTGATACCTGTAGTGTATTTTTTCCTGTACCCAATAAAGGGCACGTCTTTTTCTAGTTACTGGAGTGCGGCTGTCCATATCCTTGTCGTTTTTTTGCACTAGTAGGATATGTTAATGAGTAGATAACAACTATTGGAGTAGGATATGGGGGGTGAGTATTGGAGTTGTAGAGGTGTAGTAGGATATGGGGGGTGAGTATTGGAGTTGTAGAGGTGTAGTAGGGTGAATCCCGGGGTCGGTGGATGACTAGTATCATTCTTCTAGGGGAGTAGCCGGTATTTGTTCAGTAATTTTAGTGTTAAACTTGAAGCGGGGCCGGTACTCCTCTGAGTACACATCACACCTGAGTGTCTGCTCAATGGCAATATTTGACACATTACATGTAGGAGGGGCGGGTTGAGTTGCTGGGGTATATCTAGGGCCCCGGGCCCCGGGCTGTCTCTGCTTCTCTGTTTCCTGCACACTCTGAACAATGCTGCGCTTCATCCTGCTCCTGTCCCTGGTGGGGATCAGCTTACAAGGAGGTAGGTGGCCGCTTCTCTCTCTCTACACACCTGTATAAAATATGTGACTGTCTGAGGTCTTCTTCTTCTCACTCATCCACCTAATACCCCTCTACATCTATACTACCCATCCACCTAATACCCCTCTACATCTATACTACCCATCCACCTAATACCCCTCTACATCTATACTACCCATCCACCTAATACCCCTCTACATCTATACTACCCATCCACCTAATACCCCTCTACATCTATACTACTCATCCACCTAATACCCCTCTACATCTATACTACCCATCCACCTAATACCCCTCTACATCTATACTACTCATCCACCTAATACCCCTCTACATCTATACTACTCATCCACCTAATACCCCTCTACATCTATACTCCCCATCCACCTAATACCCCTCTACATCTATACTACTCATCCACCTAATACCCCTCTACATCTATACTACCCATCCACCTAATACCCCTCTACATCTATACTACTCATCCACCTAATACCCCTCTACATCTATACTGCCTGTCCACCTAATACCCCTCTACATCTATACTACCCATCCACCTAATACCCCTCTACATCTATACTACCCATCCACCTAATACCCCCTCTACATCTATACTGCCTGTCCACCTAATACCCCTCTACATCTATACTACCCATCCACCTAATACCCCCTCTACATCTATACTACCCATCCACCTAATACCCCCCCTCCATCTATACTACCCATCCACCTAATACCCCTCTACATCTATACTACTCATCCACCTAATACCCCTCTACATCTATACTGCCCGTCCACCTAATACCCCTCTACATCTATACTACCCATCCACCTAATACCCCTCTACATCTATACTACTCATCCACCAAATACCCCTCTACATCTATACTACCCATCCACCCAATACCCCTCTACATCTATACTACCCATCCATCTAATACCCCTCTACATCTATACTACCCATCCACCTAATACCCCTCTACATCTATACTACTCATCCACCTAATACCCCTCTACATCTATATCTATACTACCCATCCACCTAATACCCCTCTACATCTATACTACCCATCCACCTAATACCCCTCTACATCTATACTACCCATCCATCTAATACCCCTCTACATCTATACTACTCATCCACCTAATACCCCTCTACATCTATACTACCCATCCACCTAATACCCCTCTACATCTATACTACCCATCCACCTAATACCCCTCTACATCTATACTATCATCCACTAATACCCCTCTACATCTATACTACCCATCCACCTAATACCCCTCTACATCTATACTACTCATCCACCTAATACCCCTCTACATCTATACTACCCATCCACCTAATACCCCTCTACATCTATATCTATACTACCATCCACCTAATACCCCTCTACATCTATACTACCCATCCACCTAATACCCCCTCTACATCTATACTGCCCATCCACTAATACCCCTCTACATCTATATACCATCCACCTAATACCCCTCTACATCTTATACTACCCATCCACCTAATACCCCTCTACATCTCTACTACCCATCCACCTAATACCCCTCTACATCTATACTATCATCCACCTAATACCCCTCTACATCTATACTACCCGTCCACCTAATACCCCTCTACATCTATACTACTCATCCACCTAATACCCCTCTACATCTATACTGCCTGTCCACCTAATACCCCTCTACATCTATACTACCCATCCACCTAATACCCCTCTACATCTATACTACCCATCCACCTAATACCCCCTCTACATCTATATCTATACTACCCATCCACCTAATACCCCTCTACATCTATACTACCCATCCACCTAATACCCCTCTACATCTATACTACCCATCCACCTAATACCCCTCTACATCTATGCTGCCCCCCCCATGGCTAATACCCCATTACATCTACAGTAGCCCATCTTCCATGTCTTTTCCTTTTTACACCCGTAATTTCCCTCCATAGTGCTGACTTTCCCTGGATGAATGAATGACTTGTACAGCGCAACTCATGCGAACTGAATCGCCTCTGGGCGCTTTTTCCAGCCAGAGTCTGCTTGGCTCGTGCGGTCATTTTACCCCGTAGGATAGTGACACGCTAGGGACACACAGTCATACACACATATATATACTGGGCCAATTTGGACAAGATCCAATTTACCTACCAGCATGTCTTTGGAGTGTGGGAGGAAACCGGAGTACCCGGAGGAAACCCACGCATGCACAGGGAACATGCAAACTCCAGGCAGATGGTGTCGTGGTCGGGATTCGAACCAGCGACCCTTTTGCTGCTAGGCGAAAGTGCTAACCACTGCACCACTGTGCTGCCCTGGATGTGTAAAGGTTCCCCCAGCTGTAGTTTCTGGGCCCCCAAATCAGCCGGATTTTGTACAGAACGGGGCCCTAGTGGGGCCCAACCTCTGGACACTCCTTTTGTGACAATGGACACCAGAAGTTGTTCCAATAGGCTGGGCCCCATCATGCCTTCTCCCTCGCTAAGTGTCTGGGTCCCCAGAGGTTGTCATGCTGGGGGTTGTAGTGCTCCAGAATACACCCTCTCATGGGGGGGGGGACGGTTGCTATGCTGGGGGTTGTAGTGCTCCAGAATACACCCTCTCATGGTGGGGGGGTTGCTATGCTGGGGGTTGTAGTGCTCCAGAATACACCCTCTCATGGTGGGGTGCTATGCTGGGGGTTGTAGTGCTCCAGAATACACCCTCTCATGGTGGGGGGGTTGCTATGCTGGGGGTTGTAGTGCTCCAGACACCAGATGATGGTGGGATGAGGAGGGGGGTGAAGATCTTCACAGTTTGCTCACAATCTGGTGGTAGAGTGAGAAACCTGCAGAGTTCTGGTTGGGAGGACAAGAGACGGGAGGAGGTGAGAGGGGCCCACCGGACAAAGGGAGACCCAGGAATCCAGATCTGTGTGTTCAGGATTATCACCTTTATTCCATGCGTTACAATTCATACTTACATAGTATTACATAGTTACATAGTATTACATAGTTACATAGTATTACATAGTTATATAGAAGGTGAGGTTGAAAAAA
The DNA here is from genome assembly GCF_905171775.1 of Rana temporaria. Taxonomy (NCBI): domain Eukaryota; kingdom Metazoa; phylum Chordata; class Amphibia; order Anura; family Ranidae; genus Rana; species Rana temporaria. Next base: position 993,212 of record NC_053494.1, read on the forward strand.
GACACAAGTCCCCCCTCTGTGTGTGATGAGATGTCAGTGTTACATTGTATATCTCTGTATGTTGGGGTCCTTCAGGTGATTATCTATTAGTTTCTTGAAACCATCGATGCCCCTCCCCCGCTGAGACCACCGCCTGTGGAAGGGAATTCCACATCCTTGCTGCTCTTACAGGAAAGAACCCTCTACATAGTTTAATGTTAAACCTCTTTTCTTCTCATTTTAATGAGTGGCCCCGTGTTTTATTAAACTCCCTTCCGGGGAAAAGTTTTCTCCCTATTGTGGGGTCACCAGTCCGGTATTTGTGAAATCCTCTCCCCTCCCCCGTCTCTTCTCCAGAGAGAATAAGTTCAGAGCTCCTCCCCTTTCCTCATCACTAATATCCTCCATTCCTCCTCCAGACCCTTTATTAGCTTTGTGATCCTCCTTTGTACTCTCTCCATTTCCAGTACATCCTTCCTGAGGACTGGAGCCCAGAACTGGACGGCATACTCCAGGTGCGGCCGGACCAGAGTCTTGTAGAGGGAGAATTATCCTTTTATCTCTGGAGTTGATCTCCTTATTAATGCCAATATTCTGTTTGCTCTGTTAGCAGCAGCTTGGCATTGCTGAGCCTCTCATCTACTAGGACCCCCAGAGGTTCTCCCCCCCCCCCATTGCTGAGCCTCTCATCTACTAGGACCCCCAGAGGTTCTCCCCCCCCCCCCATTGCTGAGCCTCTCATCTACTAGGACCCCCAGAGGTTCTCCCCCCATACCTGAGCCTCTCATCTACTAGGACCCCCAGAGGTTCTCCCCCCATACCTGAGCCTATCATCTACTAGGACCCCCAGAGGTTCTCCCCCCCATACCTGAGCCTCTCATCTACTAGGACCCCCAGAGGTTCTCCCCCCCATACCTGAGCCTCTCATCTACTAGGACCCCCAGAGGTTCTCCCCCCATACCTGAGCCTATCATCTACTAGGACCCCCATAGGTTCTCCCCCCCCATACCTGAGCTTCTCATCTACTAGGACCCCCAGAGGTTCTCCCCCCATACCTGAGCCTCTCATCTACTAGGACCCCCAGAGGTTCTCCCCCCATACCTGAGCCTATCATCTACTAGGACCCCCAGAGGTTCTCCCCCCATACCTGAGCCTATCATCTACTAGGACCCCCATAGGTTCTCCCCCCCCATACCTGAGCTTCTCATCTACTAGGACCCCCAGAGGTTCTCCCCCCCATACCTGAGCCTATCATCTACTAGGACCCCCCAGAGGTTCTCCCCCCCCATACCTGAGCCTCTCATCTACTAGGACCCCCAGAGGTTCTCCCCCCCATACCTGAGCCTATCATCTACTAGGACCCCCAGAGGTTCTCCCCCCATACCTGAGCCTATCATCTACTAGGACCCCCAGAGGTTCTCCCCCCATACCTGAGCCTATCATCTACTAGTACCCCCAGAGGTTCTCCCCCCATACCTGAGCCTATCATCTACTAGGACCCCCAGAGGTTCTCCCCCCCCCATACCTGAGCTTCTCATCTACTAGGACCCCCAGAGGTTCTCCCCCCCCATACCTGAGCCTATCATCTACTAGGACCCCCAGAGGTTCTCCCCCCCATACCTGAGCCTCTCATCTACTAGGACCCCCAGAGGTTCTCCCCCCATACCTGAGCCTCTCATCTACTAGGACCCCCAGAGGTTCTCCCCCCATACCTGAGCCTCTCATCTACTAGGACCCCCAGAGGTTCTCCCCCCATACCTGAGCCTATCATCTACTGGGACCCCCAGGTCCTTCTCCATCCTAGATTCCCCCAGAGGTTCCCCCCCCCAGTGTATAGATTGCATTTATATTTTTACCACCCAATTGCATTATTTTACATTTTTCTACATTGAACCCCATTAGCCATATAGCTGCCCCCCCCCATTAATTTGTTCAGATCTTCTTGTAAGGTTTCCACATCCTGTGGAGAAGTTATTGTCCTGCTTAGCTTAGTATTGTTCGCAAATACAGAGATTGCACTGCTTACCCCTCCCCCAGGTCGTTTATGAACAAATTAAATAGGATTGGTCCCAGCACAGAACCCTGGGGGACCCCACTACCCCCCCCCCACCCCCGACCATTCCGAGTACTCCCCATTTATCACCACCCTCTGAACTCGCCCTTGTAGCCATTCCATGTCCTCACCCCTATGGTTCATGTCCTCACCCCTATGGTCCATGTACTCCCCCTATGGTCAATGCCAATGGACCTTACTTTATCTAGATGTCAACTCACCTCCTCATAGAAAGGGAATCGATCGGTTTGGGAAGAACGATTCTCCATGAATCCATGCCGATTACTGCTAATGATCCCGTTCTCATTACTAAAATCTTGTATATAGTCCCTTATCATCCCATCCAAGATCTTACATACTATTGGTGTTAGGCTGACTGCCCTGTAATTCCCAGGGATGGATTTTGGGCCCTTTTTTTAAATATTGGTGCTACATTGGCTTTTCTCCAATCAGCTGGTGCCATTCCAGTCAGTAAAAATTAGGAACAATGGTCTAGCAATTACATTACATTATATTATAACATCTCCAGAGTGGTACCGCTGGTGAAATGGGCCCCTCATGGTCTCCAGGAACCGGAAGAACCTTTCTTCTTAATGGAAACTGCCCAATCCCTCTGAATGATGGATCCAGTTTGTACCAGATTTTATCTTTGGGGCAATTATGGTAGATTGCTGGTATGAAGGTGGAGACGTGGTTTGGAGGAGGGGAAGATTTAATGAGCTTTGGGAGGTCCACAGAGGCTTATTAGTAAAGTGACCCTGGAAACTGAAAATGGCATTTATTGACTGGTGGAGAAAAAGTCACCCAATGATTGGCCAGAAGAGCATTTCATTATGCATGTTATCTCTGCTCTGTTCAAATGTTCTTCCCATTTCCTTCAGGGGCCAAACCCCAGCAGAACGGCGGAGGAAATCCCATATATCAGCCGGATTATTCCAGGGGTGAGAGCAAGACTGCGACCAACCTCCCTCATATAACACCTGACTGGTGCCAACACCGCCTCTCTTTTATCCAGACTGACATTGCCTCTCTCCAGCCATCTGAACTGACTCCACCGACTTTACTGCCCACACAAATGCTCCCTGACCGACCTCCCATGGACACTGCCCCTTACCAACCCTCCAAATGGCCCACTGACTGCACTGCTCACCCAACTGCCCTAATGACTGATGTCCAGCTATCACCACCTCTCTCCAGACCTCTGACTTTACTGCCCACCCAACTGCCACCTGCCTGACATCCAACTGACACTGCCCCTTTCCAATCCTCAAAATGTCCCACTAACTACACTGCCCTAATGACTGATGTCCAGCTATCACTACCTCTCTCCAAACCTCTGACTTTACTGCCCACCCAAACTGCCCTAATAATGCACCTCCAACTTACATTGCCTTTCTCCAGACCCCTGACTTTACTGCTCACCCAACTGCCTCCTGACTGACTTCCCACTGACACTGCCCCTTTCCAACCCTCCAGCTGGCCAACTGACTGCACTGCCCACCCAACTGCCCCCTGACTGACCTCCAACTGACACTTCCCCTGTCCAACTCTCCAGTTGGCCCACTGACTGCACTGCCCACCAAACCTCCCTCTCAGACTGACCTCCAACTGACACTGACTCTCTCCACACATCTGACTTTATTGCCCACCCAACTTTCCCCCTTGACTGGCCTCCAACTGACACTGCTTTCTGATTACCCCACTGACTGTACTGTCCACCTAACTGCCCCTGAATGACCTCCAACACTGTGCCTTTAAAACCGTTCAACTACTCCACTGACTTTACTGCCCACTCAAGTGTACCCCTACCAACCTCCAACTGACAAAGTCCTTATCCAGCACTCTGACTTCACTGCATCCCCCTGACTCTTGCCATGGACAGTACTGACCATCTAATTGCCCACTGCGTGTCCATAGAGAGTTTGGAATTGTTTTCAATTTACTCCTATTCTTTCCTTTTTTTAGGTGCAGGAGTCCAACAGCCGGGACACACCGGTCCTCTGGGGGCAAAATCTGGAGGTTAGTTTTACCTATTTGGTTCTCTTACTTCAAAAACTTCAGCTGAATTGTCTACTGTCCTGTCTCCATCTACAATCTGACTACAACCGTCTATATCTACAGTCTGACCTGTGTATACACGACTACAACCGTCTATATCTACAGTCTGACCTGTGTATACACGACTAGAACCGTCTATATCTACAGTCTGACCTGTGTATACACGACTACAACCGTCTATATCTACAGTCTGACCTGTGTATACACGACTACAACCGTCTATATCTACAGTCTGACCTGTGTATACACGACTACACCCGTCTATATCTACAGTCTGACCTGTGTATACACTGACTACACCCATCTATATCTACAGTCTGACTACAACTGTCTATATCTACAGTCTGACCTGTGTATACACGACTACAACCGTCTATATCTACAGTCTGACCTGTGTATACACGACTACAACCGTCTATATCTACAGTCTGACCTGTGTATACACGACTACAACCGTCTATATCTACAGTCTGACCTGTGTATACACGACTACAACCGTCTATATCTACAGTCTGACCTGTATATACACAACTACAACCGTCTATATCTACAGTCTGACCTGTATATACACAACTACAACCGTCTATATCTACAGTCTGACTACAACCGTCTATATCTACAGTCTGACCTGTGTATACACGACTACAACCGTCTATATCTACAGTCTGACTACAGCCGTCTATATCTACAGTCTGACCTGTGTATACACGACTACACCCGTCTATATCTACAGTCTGACCTGTGTATACACGACTACACCCGTCTATATCTACAGTCTGACCTGTGTATACACGACTACACCCGTCTATATCTACAGTCTGACCTGTGTATACACCGACTACACCCGTCTATATCTACAGTCTGACCTGTGTATACACCGACTACACCCATCTATATCTACAGTCTGACTACATCTGTCTATATCTACAGTCTGACCTGTGTATACACGACTACAACCGTCTATATCTACAGTCTGACCTGTGTATACACGACTACAACCGTCTATATCTACAGTCTGACCTGTGTATACACTGACTACAACCGTCTATATATACAGTCTGACCTGTGTACACACCGACTACAACCGTCTATATCTGCAGTCTGACCTGTGTATACACCGACTACAACCGTCTATATCTACAGTCAGACCTGTGTATACACCGACTACACCCGTCTATACCTACAGTCAGACCTGTGTATACACCGACTACACCCGTCTATATCTACAGTCTGTTCTTTTTTAGATACCAAGTACAGCCATCCCTTTGTACAGTCTGATCTGTGTATACAATCTCTACAATTGTCTCTATCTGCAGTCTGACACGGTATATGTATTGACTAGAACCTTGTCTACACGTAGTATGACTATAACACTATATCAATATTTTTTGGGTGCAGGAAAATACCCTCAGAACCCATCTCAAGCTTACCAACAGGGTCCTTATGGTAAGTTTCTTCCTTGTTGATTTAGTTGACTGGAATTAGTGTGAAAGTGTCTGGTGGTTGATGGAAGGTTGGATGTATCTGGTGGTTGGAAGAAGGTTGGAGTTGTCTGGTGGTTGATGGAAGGTTGGATGTATCTGGTGGTTGTAGGAAGGTTTGGCGTTGTCTGATGGTTGATGGAAGGTTGGATGTATCTGGTGGTTGGAGGAAGGTTTGGAGATGTCTGGTGGTTGATGGAAGGTTTGGCGTTGTCTGGTGGTTGATGGAAGGTTGGAGTTGTCTGGTGGCTGTAGGAAGGCTTGGCGATGTCTGGTGGTTGGAGGAAGGTTGGATGTATCTGGTGGTTGGAGGAAGGTTTGGTGGTGTCCAATGGTTGGAGGAAGGTTTGGAGTTGTCTGGTGTTTGGTAGAAGGTTTGGTGCTGTCTGGGGGTTGGGGGAAGGTTTGGTGCTGTCTGGGGGTTGGAGGAAGGTTTGGTGCTGTCTGGGGGTTGGAGGAAGGTTTGGTGCTGTCTGGGGGTTGGAGGAAGGTTTGGTGCTGTCTGGGGGTTGGGGGAAGGTTTGGTGCTGTCTGGGAGTTGGAGGAAGGTTGGTGCTGTCTGGTGTTTGGTAAAAGGTTTGGTGCTGTCTGGGGATTGGAGGAAGGTTGGTGCTGTCTGGTGTTTGGTAGAAGGTTTGGTGCTGTATGGTGTTTGGTAGAAGGTTTGGTGCTGTCTGGGGGTTGGAGGAAGGTTTGGTGCTGTCTGGTGGTTGGAGGAAGGTTTGGTGCTGTCTGGTGGTTGGAGGAAGGTTTGGTGCTGTCTGGTGTTTGGTAGAAGGTTTGGTGCTGTCTGGTGGTTGGAGGAAGGTTTGGTGCTGTCTGGGGGTTGGAGGAAGGTTTGGTGCTGCCTGGTGTTTGGTAGAAGTTTTGGTGCTGTCTGGTGTTTGGTAGAAGGTTTGGGGCTGTCTGGTGTTTGGTAGAAGGTTTGGTGCTGTCTGGTGTTTGGTAGAAGGTTTGGTGCTGTCTGGGGGTTGGAGGAAGGTTTGGTGCTGTCTGGTGGTTGGAGGAAGGTTTGGTGCTGTCTGGTGGTTGGAGGAAGGTTTGGTGCTGTCTGGTGTTTGGTAGAAGGTTTGGTGCTGTCTGGTGTTTGGTAGAAGGTTTGGTGCTGTCTGGTGGTTGGAGGAAGGTTGGTGCTGTCTGGTGTTTGGTAGAAGGTTTGGTGCTGTCTGGTGTTTGGTAGAAGGTTTGGTGCTGTCTGGGGGTTGGAGGAAGGTTTGGTGCTGTCTGGGGGTTGGAGGAAGGTTTGGTGCCGTCTGGTGGTTGGAGGAAGGTTTGGTGCCGTCTGGTGGTTGGAGGAAGGGTTGGAGTTGTTTGGTAGAAAGTTTGGTGCTGTCTGGGGGTTCAAGGAAGGTTTGGAGTTGTCTGGTGTTTGGTAGAAGGTTTGGTGCTGTCTGGGGGTTGGGGGAAGGTTTGGTGCTGTCTGGGGGTTGGGGGAAGGTTTGGTGCTGTCTGGTGTTTGGTAGAAGGTTTGGTGCTGTCTGGTGTTTGGTAGAAGGTTTGGTGCTGTCTGGGGGTTGGAGGAAGGTTTGGTGCTATCTGGGGGTTGAAGGAAGGTTTGGTGCTATCTGGGGTTTGGGGGGGGAGCAAGTGTTGACTGGATCTAGTTTGAAAGAGGTTATGTGCTGGGGCTAGGTAAGAAGGGGTCAGGGAACTAGGGTAGGTTGGTGGTGGATTTGTTAATGTGGCTAGTTTGGAAGTGGTCAAGTGACTGAGGCCAGGTTGGTGGGGAAGTTTGTGACCAGGGCTGATTTGGAAGTGGTCAGGTTACAGAGGTAGGCTGGTGGGGGATTTGGTAACTGTTTGGAAGAGGTAAGATGACTAGGGCTAGGTTGAAACATGTAGGCTGGTGTGGGAGTTGGTGACTGGGTCTAGGTCAGAAGGGGTCAGGTGACTGGGGTAGGTTGTGGGAAGATGTGAGCTATGGTTTGTGGGCATGCAAAATGCATGGCAGGTACCAATACAATCTCTTCCTCAGGAATCGGAAATGGATATGGAGGACAGGGGGTAAAGGCTGGGAAATCAGGTGAGTGGTTTAGTTTTCCTCTCTATATTACATCTGAGATGTTTTTCATCTTGTACCCCTCATCTTGATGGTAGCTCTTGGATAGTATGTGTGGAACCTCTGTCTTGAACAAGCTCAGTTACAGTCTTAATGCAAGGGGCACTCCTAGGCACTGCCCAGGGGCCCCAGGTACATGGGGGCCCCACAATAATCTTGCATTACATCATACTTGCCAACTGTCCCGGATTTGCTGGGACAGTCCTGCTTTTTACTAAACTGTCCTAATATGGTTGTGTCCTGGGAGGCATCCCAGAACCTATACTGTGCCCTCCTGACCCTCCTGTACTGTGCCCTTCTGCATTCCCCCCTGTACTGTACCATTCTGCATTTCCCCTGTACTGTGCCCTTCTGCATTCCCCCTGTACTGTGCCCTCCTGCATTCCCCCTGTACTGTGCCCTCCTGACCCCCCCTGTACTGTGCCCTCCTGACCCCCCTGTACTGTGCCCTCCTGACCCCCCTTTACTGTGCCCTCCTGCCCTCCTGACCCCCCCTGTACTGTGCCCTTCTGCATTTTCCCTGTACTGTGCCCTACTGCATTCCCCCTGTACTGTGCCCTTCTACATTCCCCCTGTACTGTGCCCTTCTGCATTCCCCCATGTACTGTGCCCTCCTGACCCCCCCCTGTACTGTGCCCTCCTGACCCCCTGTACTGTGCCCTCCTGACCCCCCTGTACTGTGCCCTTCTGCATCCCCCCTGTACTGTGCCCTCCTGACCCCCCCTGTACTGTGCCCTCCTGCCCCCCCCCCCCTGTACTGTGCCCTTCTGCATTCCCCCTGCACTGTGCCCTCCTGACCCCCCCCTGTACTGTGCCCTCCTGACCCCCCTGTACTGTGCCCTCCTGACCCCCCCTGTACTGTGCCCTTCTGACCCCCCACCTGTACTGTGCCCTCCTGACCCCCCTGTAGTGTGCCCTTTGTGCTGACTAGTCTTTGATTTATGGAATGCTTTTCTTTTGTAAAATCGATTTTATTGAAAGTACTAATGAATATCTGTTTAATTCTATCAACTATTTTTACTTTATTTCTTGAAAGTAACTGTGTAAATTGGGGCAAGCTGGTGGGGCCCCAGTGCATTACTTTGCCCAGGGGCCCATGATGATATTAAGACGGCCCTGCTCAGTCACACAGAGTGTCAGTCACACAATGTCCTCCCGCCTTTCCTTTATAACTCCATTGAGCCCCCCTGGTTCACCATCACCAACTGTCTTCTTCAATCCCCAGGTCCGGGCCAGTATCCTCAGGCTGCTAAACAGAAACCAGGTAACTAGAAGGTGTTAAACGATAATATAATAAAATTGCTGCAAAGGGAAGCTCCCCTCATGGGCGGGTCTTCTGTGATTTGGGAATATGGTGGAATAAATATCTATTCTTTATTGCAGGTTATGCAAACAGAGCTGGAAGTTTCCTGGGCAATGTTCTTGGACAAGGTGAGACCCAAGTGATGATGAATTACATCTAAGATGTGGAACCTTTTTATAATCTATGTGCTTTTAAATACAACTGACTTTATATGTTTCGTTTCTTTTGTAGGCCAAGGAGCAAAATCACCCAAAGCTGGTAATTTACTTTCTTTCTAAATTGTTTTCATGAGTTAAAGGAACCTTTTCCCCCCTCGGGCCTGGTGTAGGTGCCCATTACAGCCCCCGTTCTCTTTGTGTCACCATTGATCCATTGCTCAGACTACATATGATACACTACTGTTATTCTGAATGTCTCCTCGGAGATATTTCATTACTAGAAGACCTTCCACCACCATGAATCACATGCAGACATTTAGATATCAATGGACTACAGTGGGTTATTCTGGTTCCAGGCTTCAGGTGCCCTTTACAGATTCTATGGAGAAGTTACATTGATCTGTAAAACTGTTTCATATTAATATCTTTCCTGACAACATGGAGAGTTTACTCCGGTGTTACCTTTTTGTCAATTGAAATAAATTGTTTTCATGAGTTAAAGGACCCTTTTTTTCCCTCAGGCCTGGTGTAGGTGCCCATTACAGCCCCCGTTCTCTTTGTGTCACCATTGATCCATTGCTCAGACTACATATGATACACTACTGTTATTATAAAACAGAGAGTTCCTAGGAGGGGGGAAATTGTGATGATGTGTATGAATGACCTTTCACCCCTATTTTCTTCTCTCTCTGAACATCATGTTTTTTTTAATGCAACCTCTCCAACCATCTTCTATATTTCCAGGTTACGGTGCAGCAGGATATCCAAACATCGCAGCTCAAGGAGGTATAATTGTCAATGTTTTGTATACTTTGTATATGTATTATTGGAGTAACATTATTCTGCATTCTATCTATCTATCTATCTATCTATCTATCTATCTATCTATCTATCTATCTATCTATCTATCTATCTATCTATCTATCTATCTATCTATCTGTCTATCACTTAGACCTCCTCTTCACTCTGGATGTATAATCTGTTGCATTCTCTGCAGGCTACGGGAATGGGGCTGCTGGATACCCGAGTAACATTGGCCAGCAAGGTATTAGTCTATCTAACACTCTCACTCCTATCAGTGCACAGTTAGTTTTCCAACCACTAGGTGGCACTTGTTTTGCTTTTGAATTCTATACAGGGTAATTCTGCACAGTTACAACATATATGAAAGAAAAACTTTCTTGTTGCTTACAGCAACCAATCAGCTTCTCTCTTTTATTCTAATTCTGGAGTAGAAACAGATGGTTCTTTTTTTGGACTCTCACATACATTCAGGCAGTATGTACAATGACAACTATGTTATTTACTCAGCTTGATAGAGTTCATGATGGTAGACATTCCTTCTTTTTCAGGTTATGGCGGGAAACCATCCAAAGCAGGTAGGTGTGCTCCGATCACCCCGATCTCCTCCTCCCCCCCCTGCCCCGGTGATATCAATGTCTACATATCTCCAAACAGCAGGGAACAGACATAAAAATGTGCATTGGTAATAAGGATCATCATCCACCAATCATCCCCAGTACCCACATTCACCAATCACCCCCCCTGCCCACCACCCACCAATCATCACCCCTGCCCACCATCCACCAATCATCACCCCTGCCCACCATCAACTAATCATCTCCACTGCCCACCTTCACCAATCATCCCCCCTGCCCACCATCCACCAATCCTCCCCCAGCCCACCATCCACCAATCATCCTCCCTGCCCACTATCCACCAATCATCTCCACTGCCCACCATCCACCAATCATCACCTCTGTCCACCATCAACTAATCATCCCCCCTGCCCACCATCCACCAATCCTCCCCCCAGCCCACCATCCACCAATCATCCTCCCTGTCCACTATCCACCAATCATCTCCACTGCCCACCTTCACCAATCATCCCCCCTGCCCACCATCCACCAATCCTCCCCCAGCCCACCATCCACCAATCATCCTCCCTGCCCACTATCCACCAATCATCTCCACTGCCCACCATCCACCAATCATCACCTCTGCCCACCATCAACTAATCATCTCCACTGCCCACCTTCACCAATCATCCCCACTGCCCACCATCCACCAATCATCCTCCCTGCCCACTATCCACCAATCATCACCCCTGCCCACCATCAACTAATCATTCCCCATGCTCACCATCCACCAATCCTCCTCCTTGCTCACCGTGCACCAATCATCCCCCATGCCCACCATCCACCAATCATCCCCCCTGCCCACCATCCACAAATCCCACACTCCAAATGACACGCTGGTAGTTTTATTGGCGCCTGTGTAAACTGACCCTAGTATGTGTGATTGTGAGTTCAGGACCTTAAATTGTAAGCTCTGTGAGTGCAGGGACTGTTGTGAAGGGTGACCACGTGTCTCGGATCGCAATTGGTAGGTCTGTCCCAGGTCCCGGGCATCTTTATTCCGGGACAATACAGGGTCCCGGTCTCTTACCCAAACCCAGAGGAGGGAAAAAAACTCTGTAAGGTTCCCCCAAAATGTATCACCTTCCCTCAACTCACCGGCTGAAGAAACTCCGACCTCAACAATTGTGGGGAGGATAAATATTCATATCTCAGTTATTAGCTGGTAGAAGGAGCCAATGAGCTGAGTTCAGGAACACCAGCGGAGCTGATTGGAATATGTGGGAAATGAAGAACGATTGGTTTGCTAGGAATAAAAGACGTGTCTTGGCTTGTAGAAAACGTCTTGTAACGTGTATGTTCTCTTTACTGTAGGATATGGAGCTGGGACCTTCCCACAGTATGCAGCCCAACCCCAAGGTGGGACTTTTATTTCTCTGATCTCTCTCCTCCTGTATTGGGTCTGGTGGTCTGTGAGGGTCCCGGGTCCCTAATAGCCAATTCCATTGTGTGAGGAGTAACCCCGTATACAGGGCCGTTTGAAGGAATTTGGGGGCCCCAAGCAAAATGGGGGCCCCAAGCACTCCACCCTGCAGGCAAAGCCTACGTTGGCGCTACACAAATTTTTTACACCCATGTTCTTACTCCTCCCCCCCTCCCTAGTCCCTAAGTTTTTCTATTCTCACCTCCCCTTCTTCCCTGTAGGCTGCCGCTGTAGCGTGGCCGAGCTCCTCTTCCTCATGTCAGTCCGGTGTTCTATCATTATGGGTCCCCTATCAGATAGTGACCAGGCCGGGCCGGGTACCGCACGGTAAAGGAGATTCAGTTTCCTGTGTTCCCAGCCGGACTGAAAGGAAGTGAGCACTCAGTGTGCACTTCCTGTCAGTCCGGCCGGGAACAGGAAACTGAATCTCCTGTACCACGCACGGTACCCGGCCGGACTGACAGGACTCCAGGAGGAAGGAAGAGGAGCTCGGCCACGCTACAGCCTGGGAAGGGGAAGTTGGGGGCCCCAGGCCAGCTCAGGGTCCCAAGCAATTGTTTGTTTTGCCTGTCCTGTAGCGACGGGCCTGCCCGTATAACAGTCCATTAATGCCCTCTACTAATGCCCCTCAGGTCTGGTCTTCTCTCTGTTCTTTGGGGCCTCCTCATTTTTCTCATCTTTTGTGCCTTCTGCCCACACAGGATATGGAGCCGCTAATTACCCCCAGTATGGCGAGCAAACCGGTAAAGTGACCCTTCATATTCTCAGAATAATGTTCAATGAAAGGACTTCTCCTGGAATTGGATAGATAGAGGGGCAAATCATTCTGCCCAAGGTGTCTGCTCATGTTTGTTTCTGTGTTTTCCAGGTTATGGAGCTGGAGGTTACCCTCAATATGGAGCTCAGGCTGGTAATGACTTCTGTCCCCCTTATTTCTTGATGCGTCCTTCATCCTCCTCGCTGTGTCCTTCATCCTCCTCGCTGTGTCCTTCATCCTCCTCGCTGAGTCCTTCATCCTCCTCATTGTGTCCTTCATCCTCCTCGCTGTGTCCTTCATCCTCCTCGCTGTGTCCTTCATCCTCCTTGCTGTATCATTCATCCTCCTCGCTGTGTCCTTCATCCTCCTCGCTGTGTCCTTCATCCTCCTCGCTGTGTCCTTCATCCTCCTCGCTATGTCCCTCATCCTCCTCGCTATGTCCTTCATCCTCCTCGCTGTGTCCTTCATCCTCCTCGCTGTGTCCTTCATCCTCCTCGCTGTGTCCTTCATCCTCCTCGCTGTGTCCTTCATCCTCCTCGCTGTGTCCTTCATCCTCCTCGCTGTGTCCTTCATCCTCCTCGCTGTGTCCTTCATCCTCCTCGCTGTGTCCTTCATCCTCCTCACTGTCTCTTTCTCTCTTTCGATCTTCTCATTATGTCCTTCATCCTCCTCCTTGCTATGTCCTTCATCCTCCTCGCTGTGTCCTTCATCCTCCTCGCTATGTCCTTCATCGTCCTCGCTGTGTCCTTCATCCTCCTCGCTGTGTCCTTCATCCCCCTCGCTGTGTCCTTCATCCTCATCGCTGTGTCCTCCTCGCTGTGTCCTTCATCCTCCTCGCTATGTCCTTCATCCTCCTCGCTGTGTCCTCCTCGCTGTGTCCTTCATCCTCCTCGCTGTGTCCTTCATCCTCCTCGCTATGTCCTTCATCCTCATCGCTGTGTCCTCCTCGCTGTGTCCTTCATCCTCCTCGCTATGTCCTTCGTCCTCCTTGCTGTGTCCTTCATCCTCCTCGCTGTGTCCTTCATCCTCCTCGCTGTGTCCTTCATCCTCCTCGCTATGTCCTTCATCCTCCTCGCTATGTCCTTCATCCTCATCGCTGTGTCCTCCTCGCTGTGTCCTTCATCCTCCTCGCTATGTCCTTCATCCTCCTTGCTGTGTCCTTCATCCTCCTTGCTGTGTCCTTCATCCTCCTCGCTGTGTCCTTCATCCTCCTCGCTATGTCCTTCATCCTCCTCACTGTGTCCTTCATCCTCCTCGCTGTGTCCTTCATCCTCCTCACTGTGTCCTTCATCCTCCTGGCTGTGTCCTTCATCCTCCTTGCTGTGTCCTTCATCCTCCTCGCTGTGTCCTTCATCCTCCTCGCTGTGTCCTTCATCCTCCTTGCTGTGTCCTTCATCCTCCTTGCTGTGTCCTTCATCCTCCTCGCTGTGTCCTTCATCCTCCTCGCTGTGTCCTTCATCCTCCTCGCTATGTCCTTCATCCTCCTCGCTGTGTCCTTCATCCTCCTCGCTGTGTCCTTCATCCTCCTCGCTGTGTCCTTCATCCTCCTCGCTATGTCCTTCATCCTCCTCGCTGTGTCCTTCATCCTCCTCGCTGTGTCCTTCATCCTCCTCGCTGTGTCCTCCATCCTCCTCGCTGTGTCCTTCATCCTCCTCGCTGTGTCCTTCATCCTCCTCGCTGTGTCCTCCATCCTCCTCGCTGTGTCCTTCATCCTCCTCATTATGTCCTCCATCCTCCTCGCTGTGTCCTTCATCCTCCTCGCTGTGTCCTCCATCCTCCTCGCTGTGTCCTTCATCCTCCTCGCTGTGTCCTTCATCCTCCTCGCTGTGTCCTCCATCCTCCTCGCTGTGTCCTTCATCCTCCTCGCTGTGTCCTTCATCCTCCTCGCTGTGTCCTCCATCCTCCTCGCTGTGTCCTTCATCCTCCTCATTATGTCCTCCATCCTCCTCGCTGTGTCCTTCATCCTCCTCGCTGTGTCCTCCATCCTCCTCGCTGTGTCCTTCATCCTCCTCGCTGTGTCCTTCATCCTCCTCGCTATGTCCTTCATCCTCCTCGCTGTGTCCTTCATCCTCCTCGCTGTGTCCTTCATCCTCCTCGCTGTGTCCTCCATCCTCCTCGCTGTGTCCTTCATCCTCCTCGCTGTGTCCTTCATCCTCCTCGCTATGTCCTTCATCCTCCTCGCTGTGTCCTTCATCCTCCTCGCTGTGTCCTTCATCCTCCTCGCTGTGTCCTCCATCCTCCTCGCTGTGTCCTTCATCCTCCTCGCTGTGTCCTTCATCCTCCTCGCTGTGTCCTCCATCCTCCTCGCTGTGTCCTTCATCCTCCTCATTATGTCCTCCATCCTCCTCGCTGTGTCCTCCATCCTCCTCGCTCTGCTTCCTTTCGGTCCTCCTTTGGCTGGAAATATTCAGGATCCTGTTCCTCTCTTCCTGCAGGGTACGGGACGAATGGTGGTCTGTATCCCGGGAACTTCCAGCAGCCAGGTAATAAAAATGTAATAATAGAATTTCCCAACATCTACTGATCTCCGTAATCCGGGAGTCTCATGTCCCCTCTCCATGACAGACGAGATTTGGGGTCCCGGGAAGGTTTGTCACTTATCTTCTGTTACTTTCTCTCTCTTCCAGGTTATGGTGGAAAGCCCCCGAAGGCGGGTAGGTCTCTTACATTTAAACACTTTATAAAGCTTTATCAGGGTTTCTGTTGAGAACTCCCATTGTGGTTCCATTCCTCCGGGGTGTACCCTCTCCTCCTCCCTTCTGTAACTGCCCCATCTCAGGTACTGCCCCTCCTCCGGGGTTTACCCTCTCCTCCTCCTCCCTTCTGTAACTGCCCCTCCTCAGGTACTGCCCCTCCTCAGGTACTGCCCCTCCTCCGGGGCGTACCCTCTCCTCCTCCTTCTGTAACTGCCCCTTCTCAGGCACTGCCCCTCCTCAGGGGCGTACCCTCTCCTCCTCCCTTCTGTAACTGCCCCTCCTCAGGTACCGCCCCTCCTCAGGTACTGCCCCTCCTCAGATACCGCCCCTCCTCATGTACTGCCCCTCCTCAGGTACTGCCCCTCCTCCTCCTCCCTTCTGTAACTGCCCCTCCTCAGGTACTGCCCCTCCTCAGGTACCGCCCCTCCTCAGGTACTGCCCCTCCTCCGGGGCGTACCCTCTCCTCCTCCTCCCTTCTGTAACTGCCCCTCCTCAGGTACCACCCCTCCTCAGGTAGTGCCCCTCCTCAGATACTGCCCCTCCTCAGGTACCGCCCCTCCTCAGGTACTGCCCCTCCTCCGGGGTGTACCCTCTCCTCCTCCTCCCTTCTGTAACTGCCCCTCCTCAGGTACCGCCCCTCCTCAGGTACTGCCCCTCCTCCGGGGTGTACCCTCTCCTCCTCCTCCCTTCTGTAACTGCCCCTCCTCAGGTACCGCCCCTCCTCAGGTACTGCCCCTCCTCCGGGGCGTACCCTCTCCTCCTCCTCCCTTCTGTAACTGCCCCTCCTCCGGGGCGTACCCTCTCCTCCTCCTCCCTTCTGTAACTGCCCCTCCTCAGGTACCACCCCTCCTCAGGTAGTGCCCCTCCTCAGATACTGCCCCTCCTCAGATACCGCCCCTCCTCATGTACTGCCCCTCCTCAGGTACTGCCCCTCCTCCTCCTCCCTTCTGTAACTGCCCCTCCTCAGGTACTGCCCCTCCTCAGGTACTGCCCCTCCTCCTCCTCCCTTCTGTAACTGCCCCTCCTCAGGTACTGCCCCTCCTCAGGTACCGCCCCTCCTCAGGTACTGCCCCTCCTCCGGGGCGTACCCTCTCCACCACCTTCTGTAACTGCCCCTCCTCAGGTACTGCCCCTCCTCCGAGGTGTACCCTCTCCTCCTCTCTCCATGTATACCACATCCACAGCACAGGTTCTTTGCTTGAATCCCATTTTCCAAATCTCTCTCGACTCACAAATATCCGTCTTCCATTGTCCGATTCTCTTCTCTCGACTTCTCTGTTCCTCCCGGATCTTCTTTAATAATTACGTCTCTCATCTTCCCGATAGGGTACAGGAATGGATACGGAGGTTACCCCAATGCCTACCAGCAGCAGCACCAACAGCAGCAGCAGCAGCACCAACAGCAGCAGCAGCAGCACCAACAGCAGCAGCAGCAGCAAGGTACTGAGATGTATAACCCACAGATAACGGTGTACCGGGGAACCTTGTAATCCAAAGCACTCGCATATCAAAGCGAGTTTCCCCATAGAAGTCAATGGAAACGAAGATAATTCGTTCCGCGTTGACTTCTATGGCATGCAACACTGC